>NC_058132.1:353385540-353410703 GCF_016433145.1 Gracilinanus agilis
TTTGAACTCTTCCATAGCTTGTGAGGAGTTTTCCTTATTTGGGGAGGGTCTGGATGGTTGTTTGTTCTCCTCCTCTGTTTGATCGGTTGTCTGGATTTTCTCTGTGTAAAAGCTGTCGAGTGTTAAAGACTTCTTTTTTTTGTTATTATTCTTTCTCTTCTGAATTTCCTGTGACTGATTAGCCATCATTAGCCCAGCAGCTTCTCAGGTTTATCCTCGCGCTCAGTGTCTGTCTGAGATCTATTGGCTCCTGAGGTCTGAGTTCTAGTTTTTTCCAAGGTCAAGCCCCCTGGTGGATTCCCTTGCTTGATCCTCTGCAGGAGGTTTCTTTACAAGTCTCAGGGAGCTACTTCCACAGTCGTATACCCATCTGCACTGGTTCCCCACTTAGGCTTTAGTTCCTGGCTGTGTCTGCCTCCATCCACGCCTCTGCTCAGCCGGCACTCTGCGCCCAGCGTCCACTCTCTGCTCCCGCGCGCTCAGATTTCGCGTGCGTTCTTGACTTAATGGGGTCCTAAGTCTTGCTGCTCTCAGGAACAGGTCCTGGAGCTGCCGATGACTCGATGGGTGCCCCAAACTTGCTCTATTTCTTTTTAGCTGGGTTCGGAGCTATAGGTGAGTGTGGAGGGGGTGGGGGTGGGGCGGTTGCTCAGCCCGCGATTGAGTGAGAGCCCTTTTTAGCCTGGAAATGTCTCGATTCCACGTACCTTCCACGCTGTGCCCTGTTGTGGGTTTCCTCCGTTCGTCTGGACTTGTTTTTATGTCCCCTTGAGGAGTTTTGTGTGTTTCGGTCAGGAGAGGTTAAGAGCTGCTTCTTACTCTGCCGCCATCTTAACCCGGAACCCGAGGCCATGTGTCTCCTTTTCTTTTTCTAGTGGGTTTTATTATATTTAATATTCAGAAAGGCTGGCTATGATTTACTTTTTTTTTTTAAACCCTTAACTTCTGTGTATTGGCTCCTAGGTGGAAGAGTGGTAAGGGTGGGCAATGGGGGTCAAGTGACTTGCCCAGGGTCACACAGCTGGGAAGTGTCTGAGACCGGATTTGAACCTAGGACCTCCCATCTCTAGACCTGACTCTCAATCCACTGACCTACCCAGCTGCCCCCTATAATTTTTTAAATTTTTTTCCTTTTTTTCTTTTTTTTTTTTTTTTTTGCCCCTATAATTTACTTTTTTTTTAAACCCTTACCTTCCGTCTTGGAGTCAATACTATGTATTGGCTCATAGGTGGAAGAGTGGTAAGGGTAGGCAATGGGGGTCAAGTGACTTGCCCAGGGTCACACGGCTGGGAAGTGTCTGAGGCCAGATTTGAACCTGGGACCTCCCATCTCTAGGTCTGACTCTCAATCCACTGAGCTACCCAGCTGCCCCCTATAATTTACTTTTAAAAGATTCATCCTATCTTTCAAACCTGACCGGATCTTTTTGGATCCCAGGTCTTTCATCTTTATTAGCTATCCTTACCAGACACAAGGTATCTGGAAATTTAAGTCTCTGAACTTGTTATTCTCTGATTCTGTTCAGCTGTAACTTCATTTTGCCTTCTGGTATTGCTATTGATATGATTTAGTTTCTTCAGTAGTAAAAGATCTCACATTTAGATTGGTAAGAATTAAGTTACTAGAATATCCTCATCAAGTGGCTCTCCATGGTTGCTCTGGGTAAATTCCAAGCCCCACATTTTAGGAAAGCTATCCACCAACAAGCCAGATGGTGAACAGCCTTGAGACCATGTCACACAAGCCCTCGCCAAAGGAACTAGAGATATTTTTATCCTGGAGAAAAGTTCTAGAGGAGAGGGAGCTGTCTTTCGTTATTTTGAGGGACCTCTTCAGTTTGGTCCTGAGGGCAGAAGCAGAATAATGGG
This sequence comes from Gracilinanus agilis, assembly GCF_016433145.1. NCBI lineage: Eukaryota > Metazoa > Chordata > Mammalia > Didelphimorphia > Didelphidae > Gracilinanus > Gracilinanus agilis. Next base: position 353,387,410 of record NC_058132.1, read on the forward strand.
TGGAAGTTAGATTTACGCTTGACTAATTAGAGGGGAAAGTCCCAAAAATGAAAATCGATCCCAAAGTAGAATAGATTGCCTTACGAGGTTGGGAGCTTCCAGCCACTAAAGGCCATTGGTCTAAAGCAGCACATGTTTTGCGCAGAACGGAGCACGTGTCCCAACCATATATATGGCAGCTGATGTTCCTTCCAACTCTAAAATTCTGTGATTTCATTCATAACACTTAGATTACAATGTGTATGGATGGATCATTGGATTTTTTTTTAGTTATGTCATTATCAAGTAATCAATGAGTAAACATTTATTAAGCACCTGTTCTATGCCGGGGACTGCGCTGGGCGCTGAGATTACAAGTACAAAGAATGATGCAGTCCCTACATCCAATGAGCTGACATTCTGATAGGGGAGACCAGAAACAGAAATGGAAATACAGATAGCATAAACATAAGGGTATTAAATACACACATATAGATAGCAGCTAAATATGATTTAGTTTGGGAGGGTGGGAGATGCCGAGGAGAGGAGAAAAAACTTGAAGCAGAAAATGTGGCCTGCTTTAAGGAAGAGGGGCGCCCTAAGAGATGGAGGGAAGGTACATAAGTACACAAGAACTGTAAATTCATTTGGAAAGGATGCTTCCAGAGAAGGAGACCCAGGGGTGCCAACCCCTTACTCCTAGACTGCCATTAATTGAAAGAGTGTAACTGAAGACCAGCTAGGTGGCTCAATGGATTGAGAGCCAGGCCTAGAGATGGGAGGTCCTGGGTTCAAATTTAGCCTCAGACACTTCCTACCAATATGGAGTATCAATTTTAAGATGGAAGGTAACTCAGTGGAAGTGCTTATTGGATTCAGGAGGGAGGAGGGAACAGGGGAGGGAAAGAAAATGAAATGTGGAAATATGGAAAAATATCTTTAAAATTAAAATTTTTTTTAAATATGGAAGGTATGGTTTTTTAATAATAATAATAAAAGAAAGAGTAAGTAAGTAAGCTACTTAGTCAATATTCCTAATATATAACCAGATTTCGGGGACAGCACATCCCAGCCCTCTTTCTTAGACTGTAAGCTTGAGGGCAGAGACTATCCTTTTTTTTACTTTGTTCACCACCAGCAATCACATTATCTTGTACATAGTCATAGGTTTTAATGTTTGCTGATTTAAAGTCACGATATGATTCTTAACTGCTTGTAAAAGACAGCCAAGGAAGCTCTTTGATCACCACATGAATTGATTTTAAGATTAATCTCACTAGCATCTTTACATACACAATGGAGTCGTGAAAGATTTTTTTTAATCATTTATTTATTTAGAATATTTTTCCATGGTTACATGGTTCATGATCCCTCTCCTCTTCCCTCCCCACTCCTGGAGCTGACAAGCAGTTCCACTGGATTATACATGTATCATTGTTCAAAACCTATTTCCATGTTATTCATATCTACAGTAGAGTGATCTTTTAACATTAAAACCCTGATCATGTCCCCATCAAACTACGTGATGGATCATATGTTTTTCTTCTGCGTTTCTGCTCCCACAGTTCTTCCTCTGGATGCGGATAGCATTCTTTCTCACAAGTTCCTCTGGATTGTCCTGGATCATTGCATTGCTGCTAGTAGAGAAATCTGTTACATATGACTGTGCCTAGTTATGAAAGATTTTGCCAAGACAGTAATGTGTTTCTAAAAACAATTTCCTTTTCTCTTTTCTAAAATTGTGTAGATGGCAGAAAATCATTATTGCTCCACGATTCAGAGGAAATACCTTCGGACCTGGTTACATCATAGTCAAGAAATCCTGGCTAAGAAGAGGGCGCAGGCAGATAAACTTAACTCCCAGATATTGCTTAGGAGAGCCTTTAGAAACTGGTTAGAGGTAAGGCCAAAGAGAAAGGGCATTAGAAACACATCATATGCCTCGATGGCAGTCTAATGAAATGAAAAGCCAATAGAATCTATTCAGCCTCTAGTTTGTCATGTTCTTCTGGGAATTTTTTTTTAACCCTCAACTTCTGTGTATTGGCTCCTAGGTGGAAGAGTGGTAAGGGTGGGCAATGGGGGTCAAGTGACTTGCCCAGGGTCACACAGCTGGGAAGTGGCTGAGGCCAGATTTGAACCTAGGACCTCCCGCCTCTAGGCCTGACTCTCAATCCACTGAGCTACCCAGCTGCCCCTTTTCTGGGAATTTTTCACAGTTAGAACTGATCCAGAGCATTCAGGCAGACATCTAATCCAAATATTACTTATATACATCAACCTGAGCACAATACCCTCTTTGCAGGGAGAATGGAAACCCTTCCAACTAATTCAGGTTGTCTTCAAAGGCTCATTCATGTAGGTCTTGACCTTGGGTCCATAGCTCCAGAAGCATCCTGCTTTTACTCTGTTCCTGCTATTCTCTCATTCTGGGTTCTCATCCTCTCCAGGCTGCCTTTGCTTTTGTTCTTGTCTTCCTCCCTGAGACACTAGCTCTTTTTCCTCTAATTCTCTTTCTCACTACTGTTCTGGGCCCCTTTTGCTAGTATAAGGATTGCATTGGTAGCAAAAGTTTTCTTATGTGGGTCTTCCCCAAACCAGAGGTTCTCAAACTTTTCAGTTTCAGCATCCCTATCCATTCTTTCTTATTTTTTTAAACCCCTACCCTCCACCTTAGAATCAGTACTGTGTATTGGTTCTAAGGCAGAAGAGCAGTAAGGGCTAGGCAATGTGGGGAAAGTGACTTGTCCAGGGTCATACAGCTAGGAAGTGTGTGAGGCCAGACCCTGAATACTCCTAAATTGTTGAAGACTTCCCCAAGGAGATTTTGTTTGTGTGGTTTATACGTATTGCTGTTTGCCATATTGGGGCAACAAGGTGGCATGGGAATAAGGCACCAGGTCTGAGGTCAGGAAAACTCATCTTCCAGAGTTCAAATCTGACCTCAGACACTTACTTGCTGTGTGAACATGGACAAGTCACTTATCCTTGTTGGCCTTGGTTGCTTCATCTGTAAAATGAGCTGGGGAAGGAAATGGCAAACCCCTCTAGTATCTTTGTCAAAAACAACCCAAACAGGGTCATGAAGAGTCAGATGTGAACAACAACAGTAAAGTACTATATTAGAAATTAAAATGTCTTAGAATTTTTATGAAAATAATTCAAACCTTGTACCCTCCCCAAAAGGTCTCAGGGATCCTTAGGGTCCTCAGACCATGCTATGAGAACTGCTGTCCTGTACTCCTCTCTAAAATTGGTAGTTTTTTAAGAGACTTGTCTACAGCATCTTTTTTTTCACCACTCCCTTCTCTCCAGTACAAGAGGTCTCTAACGATTGCCGAAGAAAAAGGAAGAAAATTCAGGGCGGCCTTTCTTCAGAAACACGTTTTCATGTCGTGGCTGAATATGGTCCGTGAGGATAAGGTCACCGCTCAGAAGCAGCTCCAGGTGGCCACCAAGCACAGTAACAAGTAAGCGTGTCCATCGCTGTGGGGCCGCGAGCCGCTGGCTGCGTGATGGGATGAGTGCTATGGAGGGGGAGAGCGAATAAGGGGGGTAGCAGCAGGGGGACCGGCGCCACGGCAGCTGTCAGGAGACTTGGGTAACGGGCCCACACGGCCCATTTCCCCATCTGCAGGATGGATGGCTTACTTACTTTGTGAGAGACGGTGCAAGGAGGACTTGAATTGGCATAAATGAAAAAGCGAGGAGCTCACGGACGGGGAAGCAGGCGCTAGTCATTGCTACTGTTACTATATTCCTATTTATTATAAAGAAACACCGTTAGCCTGCATCCTCAGGGAGAGAGAACAAGTGTGGCACCTCCCGTGACTGCCTAGCAGCCTTGTGAGCCTGGGAAAGCCACTTAATGGTCTCTCAAGACCATAAACTGCAATCAATCAATCAACATTTATTAAGCACCTGCTGTGTGCCAGGCAGAGACGGGGTCATCTTGTACTTGAAGGTGGAGAGACAGGCAGGCCTAGAGATGGGACCTGGTCCTGAGTTCAAAGCTGTGTGATCCTGGCCAAGTCACTTAACCCTACTGCCTAGTCCTTACCGCTCCTCTGCCTTAGAACCAACATAGGACAGAAGGGAAGAGTTTAAAGTGGGGCTGGGCGGTGGGGGAGGAGAAGCCTGCACTGGTAGAGGGAGTTTCCTTATCTTGGAGTTCCCAGTCCCAGTGAAATAGCTCCTGGCCCCATCCTGTCATGGAGGGAGTCAATTCTACAGAATGAAGCCAACCCTTTTAAGTGTCAGAAATTTTATTTTAACCATCTTTGACAAGAATTCTTTTTTAATGGAGTAAAACACTTCCTTGCCTCCATATACAGACACTTCTGAACTTAATTTTACCTTTCCTAGATAACTAAATCATCATTATAAACATCAATTATTGGATTGTACTTAACACAAAAGCTCCCCTATCAGAGGCAGGGGGCATGGGGGGAAGGAGGAGAGATGCGCATGAGGGCTGGAGTGCCCCCGGCCGGGCAGGCAAGAGCCTCTCTACCTTTCTCATCTGCCTTGGGCTGGGAAGCCAGAAAGCCAGCTGTCTTTAGAAAGCATCAATAGGCATGCAGACATCTGCTTTAGCTGTTCACAAGCTTTTCTCCCCCCTCTGGTTGGGGGCTAACTTCCCTCTAAATAACGAGCCTCCCAGATAAAAAAATGAGATGACCTCTTCAGAGGGATGTTCCCACAGCCTTTGGACGGGTCGTTACAGCACCTGTGTCTAAACCCCACAGGACTCTTTTTCTGGGGAGGTGTTTGCTTACACCAAATTGAATTCCTTTGATACCTCCACCAAGTTTCTCTCCCAACCCCACGTCCTCAGCCTACCAGAGTGGAAAGCAGCCAAAGCAAGTGATGACAAACCTTTTAGAGGGGTGAGGGTATGAGAATGTCCTCAGGTGAGGGGGAGGGGGACAGCCCGGCCTGGTAAACTCTGTGCTGGGGCCATGGCGCGTGCTTGCAGAGAGGACTCTGAGTGCCCCCTCTGGCATGCGTGCCGCAGGCTCGCCACCACAGGCCTAGCTGTGGTCCTGTGCCTCTGGGTGCGCCGGCTCTTCATGTTCTGGCCTCGCTTCCTCCTGACCCATCAAATGATGAGGCTGGGTGTGGGAACCTCCGCCGTGTTGTGATTCTTCCTCAGGGCTCCCACAAGCTCACAGCTGGGCATCCTGGAGTCCGGCCTCCCGAGGGTGCCAGGGTCGCCGCCTGAGCCTTCAGCAAATGGTGGGGCGGGGCCAACCAGATGTCCACTTAATCTGCAGGAATTGTAACATGCAGGTATTGTGAGTTACCAGCGTAGGCAGTGAGAAGTAAAATCCCTGCCGGCTTGGCTTTCAGCAGCTGTGTCGTCAGCAGTAATACTTGCATAGGCTTGTTGCACATTCAAAAGAGGGACTTTAAATGAACAAAATAAAATAATGATATTGGCATTCTGTGGTCCTTCATTACTCCATTCTACAGAGATGGTGGATGTTCTCAATCCCTCCCGAGCCTCATTTCAATAGAACAATGTGGAATAGTATCGAGGATTGGATATGTTAAGATATGAGGGAAAACTTTTGTCCTTGGGCTTGAGATTTAGTTTGCAAGGACATGCAGAACAACCCAGATCAAACTGTTTGCCAGCTCAAGGATGGGGAAGGGAAGGGAGGGAGGGAGACAGTTTGGATCATATAACTTTGGAAAACTTATGTGGAAATTTGTTATTACATATAACTGGTTAAAGTAAGGAGGGAGGGTGGAAAGAAGGAAACAGTTTATGATAACATTATAGAATTTCTTATTTATCTACATCCCTCCCAGATCATTCTACATCTCCTATTTTTACATGCCTGGACTAAATAATAGAGAGCATTTCTCTCTCATATTATCAACAGTATTATTTTGAAGTTCTGTAATCAGAACTCAGGCTTCAGTCCAACTATGCTCAGCTGAACTGATTCCACATTAACTTAGTTGGTAAAATAAAACCTAGACATTAAGATAGGATAATTTTTATAATACTAATTTTCTAACCCCAAACACATTCTTTAACAAAAATTAAGTTGTTGTTCCTTCATTTTGGTCTTGCCCGCCATTTTGAGACATCCATTTGGGGTTTTCTTGGCAAAGATACAGGAATGTGCCCATTATTTTTCACTTTATTTTTTTCCTGTGTTTTGCTTTTGGTTTGGCTTTATATGAGTCTTCTTCCACAGCATGACCAGTGTGGAGGTAGGTTTTGCATGATCACACATGAATAACCTAGATCGAGTTGCATGCCTTGTCAGGGAATTAGGGAGGAGAGAGAGAAAGGGAAGGAGAGAATTTGGAGCTCAAAATTTTGAAAAACAAATGCTAAAAATTGTTATTTCATGTGATTGATAAAAGTAAATATTATATATTAGAACATAAAAAAGTTGTCAACTTAAAAAGTAGAATTCCATAGGGAGAAAAAAAATTTTTTTTAAGATCCTAAAGAAGGGGACACTAGGTGGCTCAGTGGATTGAGAGCAAGGCCTAGAGATGGAGGTTCTGGGTTCAGATGTGGCCTCAGATACTTCCTAGCTGTGTGACCCTGGGCAAGTCACTTAAGCCCCATTGCCTGGCCTTCATCACTCTTCTGCCTTGGAATCAATATACAGTATTGACTCTAAGGTGGAAGGTAAAAGTTAAAAAAGAAAAAAAAAGATACCGGGAGTGGATTACCATTTCCTTCTCCGGCTCGTTTTAACATGAGCAAATGGAGGCAAACTGGGTTAAGTCTTGCCCAGGACCCACAGCTAGTAAATGTCTGAGGCCAGATTTGAAGACAGGGAAAGGAGCCTTTCTGGCTCTAGGCCCCAGGCTCTATCCACTGTGCCAACTACCTGCCCCTATAGAAATAAGCATATCTTGATCCCAGCTCTCTACCAGCTCAGTTTCACTAGAGAAGGCGATAGATAGATGAATGGATGGAGAAAGGGGCCAGGGGGAGAGAAAGACAGAGACAGAGAGAGACAGAGAGAGGGAGGGAGGGAGAGATGGGTGGATGGATAGACAGATAGATAGAATAACTATACCTACATACAGTTAAATAGCAGTTGAGGGCTAAAAATGCCAAATGAGTATTACTGAGAGTTTTATTGTGCATTATGAATTCAGAGGAGGAAAAAAAATAACTTCTATCTAACGTAGTCTAGGTAGGCGTAATGGAGCGGCTGTTAAAGAATGAGTAGCACCCCCCAAGTAGGAGGAGGAAGAGGGGTGACCCCAGCCAGGGGGAGTCGTGTGGGCACACGCTGGAGGCTGGCCGTGGGGAGCCTGCTTCTCTGGCACGAGAGGATTCTGTGGGGTGGAAAAGCAGAAGCAGGCCCGGAAGGGGCAGCTGGTGGAAGGGCTGGAGCACCCACACAGTGGGTCTGGCCCTTGTCCTGTGAGCATTTGGCAGCCAGGAAGGGCTTGGAGAAGGCATCTGATCAGGTGGTGGGGAGTGTGAGGGAGGCATGTGGGGAGACCACGGGAGCCATGGCAGCAATCTGGAGGCAGAATAATGAGGGCCATGGCAAGGTATGCTCCGGCAGAGACAGATCTGACTCCGGAATAGGGCAAGTGTGGCAGGATGAGGGGAACAGAGCTTCAGAATCAGGGGCTTCATTCGCTCATGGGGCCACGACAGAAAGAAAAGGGGGTGTACCTGACCCAGAAGAGAGACTGTGGGTGGCCCAGAATTCCCTGGCCTAGATTTTAAGCTCCTAGCGGCAGGAGACGGTCATTTTAACATTCGCCTCCCTGGCACCTTCTGTGTTTTTCCTTTTGGATCCGTTCTGCGGTTTCACCAGCTAGGAGAATCCCAAGGGGATTAGCCCTTGCTCTGCAATTTACAGTAGAGACTTATGGAATTGCTAGAGGCACTCAGTAAAATACACATATGATGTCTTTATTTTATACTGCACATATGATAAATACCCAACACATTTATATATATACATATTTAAATGTATTAAGCACCGGACACTATGCTAAGCAGCTAGGGATCTAGAAGGGCTCAGGAGGAGCAGGCAACATCCAGCAAGCGAGAACCAAGAGCCTGGAATCCCAGAGAGCCTGAGCTCAAGGCCGCCCCTCAGCACCAGAAAGACTTCGCCTCATTCTGGCTTTGTCCTCCCTGGTCCATTTTTTACAAACTCCCTGGAAATTCACTTCTTCCAGTTGCATTTCAGTTCTTCCCTTCTCCCCTTTGTAAGTGACACAGGGAAGATTGTGAAGGGGAAGAGCACTCAGCAGAGGCAAGGAAAAAAGCGTTGGGGTTGAAGTCCAGCCCTGTGACTCCTCTCCTCCATAAACTCCAGCGGCAAATACAAAATGTTGTTCAGCATTCAGAGCCCTTCTTAGCCTGGCCCCCTCCGGCCTTTCCAGTCTTTTTACACCTTACTCCCTGCAAGGTACTGTTCCATCCAGCACACAGCTGCTGGCTGTTTCCCAAATGTGACATTTCTTTAGCTTCAGAAGCTTTTTCTGGCTGGGCTGACCCCGAACTCTCTGACCTCTGCTCCAACCCCAGCCTCCCTGCCCTCCTATAAGTCCAGGCTGAAGCCAGGACTTTTACCAAAAGCCTTCCTAATCGCCTCCTCATTCCTTCTCCCTGTTAAATTTTTTTTCCCTTTGCCTCCCTATAAGCTCCCCGAGGGCAGGGACTGTCTTTTTATTCAAAGTTTTGTATTTAGAAGTGCTTAATAAATGTTGATTGACTTGGGGCAGTTAGGTGGCTGGGTAGATAGAGAACCAGGCCTGGGTTCAAGTGTGATGTAGCTGTGTGACCCTAGGCAAGTCACTTAACCCCCATTGCCTACTTTTACCGCTGTTCTGCCATGGAACAAATACTTAGTATCAGTTCTAAGACAGTTAAAAATTTTAAAGTTAAAAATAATAAAAATTAAATTAAAATAATAAAATGCTGATCAATTGCTTGAAGTCCAGCAATCCAGGTTCCAGGACCATCTTTGCCACTTACTACTTCGTGACTTGGAGAAAGTCATTTGGGTTCTTGGCCAAAATGTCCTCCTCTGTAAAAGGGTGACCTTTGGGTTCCTGCTAGCTCTAAATCTGTGACATCTACAAAGAAGAGAGGAGACAAGGGGGAGGGAGGGAGGCACATGGGAAAGGTAGCAGTAGAAGGAGAAGCATAAAAAATAAGGCAAGACAGAACCTTTTCTTTTTCTAAATCCTCCACTTTGTGCCAGTTAGCTTAGAGATGAAAGGGTTTGCTGGCTCAGGATTGGCAATGCCAGGAGCAATCGTGGATCCTCCAGAGTCTGGATCTTTTCTGACTTTTTATGGGGGAATCATGGGTCCAGAATTTAACTCACAACTTTAAAAAAATCTTTTTGATCAATAATCTTTTTGATTAATAAATATCATCAAATACAAACATGTCAGTATAGAAAGAAAGAACAAAAAGGGAACTGGGCATGAAACTCTGAACTTTTGTTTTTCCTCCACTGTGGGGCAGGGGGCAGGGAACATATTTGTTTGTTTTTGTATAAATACAGTTTAACATGGTAGTCCCAGCATTGACTTGTTTCTTTGGGTCCACTTCTAAACAATCTTCACCTCTTTTCTGTGTATTTTTACAATGTTTCATTATCACTTTTTTCTTCAAACAACTCTAGCCTTTAAAAAAGAAAAAGAAAACCCTCCCTAGTAACAAATAAGTATCGTTTTTCCTTTTTCTTTTCTTTAATTTTTATTTTCATGCAAACACACTTCCATGTTGGTCATTGTTGTAAGAGCAGACTCATACATAATCAAAACCCCAAAATAAAACTAGGAATACACCCATGTGAGAGACAACCTCAACAGTTCTTTCTCTGGAGGTGGATCACATTCCCTGTCATAAGTCTTTCCAGATTGTCCCAGATCAGTGTATTGCTTAGAGTAGCAAATATAGTTTTGCAAAACAAAATTTACACATAGACCATGTGAGAAAGTTTGTCTTTTTTTTTTTTTTAAAGCCCTTACCTTCCATCTTGGAGTTAATACTGTGTATTGGCTCCAAGGCAGAAGAGTGGTAAGGGTAGGCAATGGGGGTCAAGTGACTTGCCCAGGGTCACACAGCTGGGAAGTGGCTGAGGCCGGGTTTGAACCTAGGACCTCCCATCTCTAAGCCTGGCTCTCAATCCACTGAGCCACCCAGCTGTCCCCATAGTTTTTCTTTACACTAATGTAATCATTATAATATATAAAATATATAAAATATATAATAATATAAATAATAAATTACTGTTTCTGCTCGCCTCAGTCTGTATACTTCATACAGCATTTCTTCCAAATCTATCCCTTTCCTTCTTCCCTCCTCCTCCTCCTCCTCCTCCTCCTCTCCTATCTCCTCGTCCTCCGCCGCTGCCCCTCACGGTGTCTTTAGGAGAGCTTTATAATGTCAGACCACCAAACTGCAGCTTAGCCAGCTTCGCCATGCTGGCAGTAACTCAAGAAGGGAAGACTTGAAGTGCTTTAGATAAAGGCATGAAACACATTTCCTGGAGATGCAGAGCGTGGCCCAGAGGGCCGGAACGATGACGGACGGACACGACACGGGACCTGGTGGGGCACGCTGTGGCCTTCATTTCACATTTAAGCACCTCGAGGCCCTTCAAACTGGGCCCAAACGTCGGCCCGGCACGGCCATCCAACGAGGCTGGGTCCGTGTCGCCCTCCTTGGAGGAGGAGGAGGAGGAGGAGGGCCGCAGCCTCGGATCCCTCTGAGAAAGGGGATCTTCACCTCAAGCACGACGTGCACTTTCCTGAAAACGACTCCATTAGCCCGGAGAAACTTTCCAAACGGGAAGACCTTCTTCCAGCTGGACCCGCAGTTCCCATGAGGTTGGGGCCCAGCAGAGCGGGGAGGCTTCGAGGCAGGCCCGGGGAGGGAAGGAGCCGTCGCAGGCCTGGAGCACACCCAGGGTGCCCACCAGCAAATACTCTCCAGCTCTGCCTGATTGGTTTTCAGAGACCCAGATGGATTGTCTAAGCAACCCGAATGAGCCGATGGGCATCTATTGCTGTATGTGTAACTTTTTAAATTGGTGATAGTAGCCGTGGAGTGTATAAAATAAATTAACCGCAAAGCTTTACATCTTCATTTTGGCTGTTCTGTAGCAGAATAAAGCCCTTTTGATGGGGGGGGGGGGGGGGGAGAAAATCTATCCCTTTCATCTTTTCCATTACATTCATATGCCGGAATTGGTTTAGCCGTATTCCAGCGGAGGAGGGACAATCACTTTGTTTCCAGTTATTTGCTATAATAAAATATGCTGCTCTAAGTTTTTTGTATAGGCAGGTCTTTCCCCCACACTTTGTGTGTGTGTGTAGTGAATGCCTAGTGGAAGTATTATTTTGTCAAAAGATATATAGAGTTTAGTAATGTTTGCAATATACTTCCAAATTATTTTTGCTAAATAATTAGCAAATAATAATAATGAACCACTTTTCCAATCTACAAAGAATTCATTTGTGTGCCTGTCAAAATCATAGTCCTTCAAAAAATGGCATTTTCATTTGGGGGGTCATTCTTGCCAATCCATTAAGCTCTTCTCCTTTGGTCATTTATTTTGGAATCACTTTTTTTCTTACATATTTGCATAAATCCATATATATATGGGATATCAGATCTTTATCAGAGAACTCTGCTACAAAGATTTTTTCCCAGTTAATTTTTTGCTACTCTCAGCAATGCATTGATTTTGTTTGGGCAAAATCTTTTTTTTTCCCCCTTTTAAACCCATACCTTCTATCTTGCATACTGGTTCCAAGGCAAAAGAGTGGTAAGGGCTAGACAATGGGGATTAAGTGACTTGCCCAGGGTCACACAGCTAGGAAGTGTCTGAGGCCGGATTTGAACCTAGGACCTCCCGTCTCTAGGCCTGGCTCTCAATCCACTGAGCCATCAAAGTGCCCTGTGCAAAAACTTCTAAAATTGTATGTATGTTATCAAAAGTATTCATTTTAATCTTCTATAACTTTCCCTGGCCTTGTGTGGTAAAGAACTTTTGTTTATAAGATCTTTTATAGCTAGATCTCCTATCTAGTTGAAAGTTATTGTGAGGCCTAAGAGACAAGAGGTCCTGGCATCAAGTCTGGCCTCAGACACTTCCTAGCTGTGTGACCCTGGGCAAGTCACTTAACCCCCATTGCCTAGCGCTTACTGCTTTTCTACCTGGGAACCAACAAACAGTATCAATTCTAAGGCCAAAGGTAAGGGTTTAAAAAAATAAGTTTTTGTAGCATTTAGTATGAGGTGTTACTCTAAACTTAATTTTGCCAAATTTGCTGCTTTCCAGTTTTCCCCAAATTCTTGTCAAATATTCAGTCCTTCTCAAGTAAGTTAGGAGTCCTTGGGTTTATCAAACACTACTATGCTGCCATGTTTGTTTCTGGGTCTTGTCTGTCTAATCTGTTCCATTGATCAACCTTTATACTTTTTTAACTCATACAATAGTTTTTGTGATTATTGCTCTGTAGTATATAGTCTGAGATTTGATTCCAATAGACTCCCTACTTTCCCCCACCTTTTTCATTATTTCTTCTTTCTCTAGAGATTCTTGACCTTTTCTTCCTCTAGATAAATTCTGTTATTATTTTAACTACTTCTATAAAGTAACCCATTGGTAGTTTGATTGGTATGACACCAGATCTATAAATTAGCTTAGGAAGTGTCATCATATTTATTTATTTGTTTGTTTATTTATTTATTTGTTGGTTCTTCATTCATTTATTTATTTATTATTTTAAACCCTTAACTTCTGTGTATTGACTTATAAGTGGAAGAGTGGTAAGGGTAGGCAATGGGGGTCAAGTGACTTGCCCAGGGTCACACAGCTGGGAAATGTCTGAGGCCGGATTTGAACCTAGGACCTCCCTTCTCTAGGCCTGACTCTCAATCCACTGAGCTACCCAGCTGCCCCCTGTTATCATATTTATTATATGGTACAGGCCAAACATGCAATTTCTAACTCTAGCTATTTAGGTCCTTACTTCCACAAAGTGTTTCATACTTGTACTTGTGTGATTCTTCTTTATCTTGATAGCTGACCTCTTTGATATTTTGCATATACAATATCCAGTTATTCTGAATGGAATTTCTTTTTCTACCTCTTCCTGGTAGGGTTTGTGGGTAAGAGAAGAAAAAAAAACAGTTATTATATGGGTTTATTTTATATCCTGCTACTTAATGTTTCAATTAATTTTTAGTTGATTCACTAGAGTTTTCTAAATAAACCATTTTCTGTGGGTTTTTTCTCTGCTTATTCCCTCAATTTCTTTTTCTTTTCTTATTGCCGCAGTTAGTATTTATAGAACTCGTCAAATAATAATGATGATAGTGATGATAGTAGACAATCCTTACTTGACCTCTGTCTCTCTTGCAGATAATGATAGCTCTTGGTTTTAGATAATCATTTATAATATTAAGAAAAGATCCATTTATTACTGTGTGTCTTAATTTTTTTAAACAGAAGTTAGTATTGTATTTTATCAAAAGCTTTTTCTGCATGTGTTGGCATAATCATGTAATTTTGAAAAATTATTAAGGTCTATAGTTGTATTTATTATTTTCGTAATATTGAATCAACTTTGCTTTCCTAGGATTAACTCAATGTGGTCATGGTATATAATATTTTATTGCAACATCTTTGCTAATATTTTAGTCATTGTTTTTGAATCAAGTGTTCATTAGACACCAATCTGGAGTTTTCTTTCTCTACTCTGTCTTTCCCTGGTTTAATGATCAGGACCATGGTTGTCTCATAGGAATTTGGTAGGATCTATTCTTTCCCTCACGTAAGGTACTCAGAATCCCTCCTCAATAGCTGACACATTCAACATGGTTTTTCTTTCTTTCAGTGAACTGGTTGAGAAATGGTGATATTTAGACCCTGTACCATAATGTATAGATTTTTTTTTTAAACCCTTACCTTCTGCTTTAGAATCAATAAAAAGTATTGGTTCCAAGGCAGAAGAGCTGTAAGGGCTAGGCAATGGGGTTTAAGTGACGTGCCCAGGCTCCCACAGCCAGGAAGTTTCTGGGGGCAGATTTGAACGTAGGACCTCCCATCTCTGGGCCTGACTCTCCACCCACTGAGCCACCCAGCTGCCCTCACCATTAGGTATGGATGAAGTAAATGGTTCCCATATTTGATGAGACTGTTCACTTGAGAATTCTGGATGAACAGTTTTTCTGTCAAAGGAAAAAATGCTACCCAGGAACTACTGACTTTAAGTTTTAAGAACATATTTCAGTCTCTACAGCCTCTAGGGGCAGCAAGGTGGCACAGGGATCAGAGCTCCCCACCTGGACTCAAGGACATCCACGTTCAAATCCTGAACAGGCTGGGTGACCCTGGGCAAGTCACTTACCCTGTTTGCCTCCATTTCCTCATCTGTCAAATGAGCCGGAGAAGGAAATGGCTATGTGCTCCAATGTCTTTGGTGAGAGAGCCGGCCAAATGGGAGTCCTGAGGAGTCAGACATGACTGAAAAAGGACTAACCAGCAGAGCCTGTGTGTGCTGGGATAGTGAAAATACGGGCGGACACCTAGCCAGGAGTCGGGATTCCTAGCCACGGGGGGCGTCGGGCAGCCGGCTGAGCCTCGCGGAGTCACTGTACAGAGAGAAAACCGCAGGGCAGCCTCTGGGGAAAGAGGGACGAGAGGACATAGTGCAGAGATGACAACTTCACTGCTACTAAGTGCCGCCATCCTGAGAGCTTGCACACGTCTCGTTCGGTCCTTGTGAGGTGGGTGCTGTTACTGTCCCCGCTTTACAGTTAGAGACCGAGGCAGACGCAGGATAAGGGCCTTGTCCCGCACCCCCTCCCCCCACGGGTCTGAGGTTGAATTTGAACTCGGGTCTTCCCGACTCCAGGCCCAGCACGCTTCTCTATCGCACTTCCTAGCTGCCTACCAAGGAATAATCATCAAATGACTGGGTATTGATTAAAAAATCAAAAGAACCAAGTAAATAAAGTCCAGAAGAAAGAGCACATAGTGAAACCCAAAGGTCGAGGATCGCTATTCCACGAAGCTGCTGGGACATTGGAGGGCGGCCCGCAGAAATTAGGCGGAGATCATCCCCCCCTACACAGGAAGCCCCGAACGGAAACAGGACCCGAGTGGAAACGGCCTGCCCCGAAGTGATCACAGCAAGGAAGCGGCCTGCCGTCCCTGGCCCTGCCAGCCCCGCGAGACAAGGAGAGAGCAGTGAGGCCCGAGTGAGCTGACAGAGCCAAGCCTGAATGGAGGAAGGCAGGGGGACAGCATGGAGGAGAGGGGCGGCAAGGGGGCGTGCGAAGCCAACAGGGCCGGCAGATGAGAGAGTTTGACCAAACAAGGGATAAAGATGATCTTAAATCAGAGAAAAAGGACCATTCTGATGACGTAAGATTGGAATTTTTATTCAAACAAAATCCAGTAGAATTCAAACAAAATAAAAAAACTGGGGGAAAAAATAGATTTTTTTTTCTAAAAAAAAAAAAAAATTTGTTTTTCACAAAGTAACTACGTCCTACCGTGGCACGCCTTCATCATAAACCTCTTTACAAAAGATAGAATTAACTTAGAAAATGCTTCTAAGAACTTCAGAAGTCGATACTGCCCAAATTCCCTCTATCCTTCTTTCTAAAAAACACATTATGATAATGGAATATAGCAGAGGTCTCTGGAAAGCCCCCGTGATAAGCTTGCTTATTCCCATGAAAAGAGACCCACAGCTTCAAAGTGAGATCATTCACATTCCAGATCAGAAAATGGAGTTTTCTTTCTCTTGGAAAAAGAGGGAGAGACAATAGGACTGTGGAACTGACTCCTTCCCTGCTGGTCTCCTTCCTTCTGTCTCTTCCTCCCCTTCTGCCTTGGTATCTAATTCTCGAGGAACAAGAGTAGGCCACCTGGGTTAAGCCACTTGTTCTTCAGCTAGGAAGTGTCTGAGATCACATCTGAGCCCAGGTCCTCCCCAGGCCGGGTGCTCTATCTGCTGCCCCTGCAGCTGAGTTCTTATTTGAGGTAAGGCCAGCAGCCTGCCGTCTAGCCGAAGAGAGGTAAGTTAGAGAAGGTGGCAGGTGCCTACCTAAGCAGCTTTAGCGCCAGCAGCGGCTTCTTGCCGCAAGAGCCCAGATCCGGGGCTGCGCTGGGCAGGCTGTTCCCTACCCTCCCCGGCGGCGCCTCCCTCCCGAGGGGAGAGCCCCCGTTCTGTCCAGGCTTCGCGTCTTCCCGCCCCTCGGCTAGTACTTTGAGCAGAACACGTTCCCGGGGCTATAGCTAAGTTTGTACCGTACTTCTTGACTGCCGACGGAATGTAACCTTTCCCTTTGTACTGTGCTTCCTCTGTTCCTTACAGGAGAATTCTTTCAGCCGCGTTCCAGTCCTGGAAACTACTTCCAAAACTTATGAAAGAAGAAAAATTAAGAGAAGAAAGGTGGGAGGAACTCCGCAAGAAAGTATCCGAAATCCTTCCAGACTTCGGGACCATGAGCTCTGTGTGAAGATACACCGAAGCAGGACTGTTGGGCTCTGTGGTCTTAAGGGTAAAGAGGGCCTTTGGGAGAACTGCCATCGGCCCCTGAGGCCCACTTAGACATTACTTAACTTGTTTGCCAGAAATGATTGGGAACGAAGGACGACGAGGAGACATTTTAGCATCTTCCGCTTTCCTCCTTGATTTCTGCTCCACCACTTGCTGGAGAGCTTGCCAGAACCTGACCCCAAAGGGCTGACTTCAGGGCCTCAACATCTCAGAAACTCCACATCACTCGGAGCCCCTCTGCACGCACCGCTTGATTCTACGACATCCGTCTGAGCACATGGGAGACGTCTAGCCTCGCTGATCTGACAATGTCTGTTGTAATCCAAGCCTCCCCATAAATAAAGTATTTCTGGAACAGTAAACCGAAAACTGTGTTGAGGGGCCGATGGCCAGTCTCAGACTCGAGGGGACGGCCGGGGGCACTGCTGGCGTGTACCTTCCAGAGGCCGGCGTCGCCCCTCCTTGGGGGCTACTCCTGGCACCACGCAAGTGTCCCAGAATCCCCAACTGAGACATCCTGTTGTTCCTTCTCCCATCGCTCCCAGATTATGGCACCCTCAGGCCTCCCTGGCTGGCCGCTCAACGGAGATGTCAAGTTTTCTGCTTTGGGCAGGAGTAGGGTTAGATTACCTTTGAGATCCCTTCTCCATAAAACAGAAATGCCTCTCCCAGACAGCTGGCCAAATGAATTAAAAAAAACTTTTTTAACGTAAAGCCTCAGTTGCCTGCAGGTACATTTAATGTTGCTTCTACTCCTTTGGCCCATATCTTCTAGACTGAGGTAGTGTGAAGTGACTTGCCCAGGGGCCCACAGCTAGTAAGTGGCAGAGGCTGGGACTTGAACTCGGTCTTCCTGACTTCAGGCACTGCGTTCTATTCACTGTGCCACCCAGCTGGGGCCCTAGATTTCAAAGAGATCCATGAGTTTGGATGGGAAAAAAAATTACACCTTTAATTTCACTAACCTCTCATTAAAAAGTGGCATTTTCTTTTATTTAAAAAATAAAAATGTGTACATTTCAACAGTTTTACCAGATTACAGAAGGGTTCCGTGGCACCCTTGACTGAGGCATCTAGGTGACACAGGGCCAAGAATACCAGAGCTCCTGTTTGGCTGTGGACACCAACTGTAACCCTGAGCAAGTCACTTAAATGGTTTGCCTCAGTGTCCTCAAATGGAAAATGGGGATGATACTGGCACCTTCCTCGGCAGGTTGTTGTGAGGATACAATATAAAATGTGTAGAGCACCTTAAGGCATTCTGCAGGAGCAGCTGGGTAGCTCAGGCCCAGAAACAGGAGGTCCTGGTTCAAATCTGGCCTTAAACACATCCTTAGCTGTGTGACCCTAGGTGTCACGCAAGCCCCATTGCCTAGCCTTTACCATACACTTCTGCCTCAGAACAAATGCTTAGAATCAATTCTAAAACAGAGGGCAAGGGGCTTTTTTTAAAGCATTATGTAAATGCTAATTATTATGATGTACAAAAGCTTGGAGATAGACAAGAGAACTATTATCTTCATTTTAAAAATAGGTCAGAAAGGGTGGCTTTTGGGGGGCAGCTACATGGCTCGGGGGACTGAGTTCCTATGTGGCCTCAGACACTTACAGTGTGACCCTTGGCATGTCACTTAACCCCAAAAACCTATCCCTAACCACTCTTAGCCTCAGAACCAGTAATGAATCTAAAGAGTAGGCCATGAAAGCCCCACTGTTGCTTTCCTTCTGCACTGAAGTGGATTCTAAGACGGAAGGGAAGGGTTTTTTAATTTTAAAAAGGGGTGACTTTCCCCAGACACTTAGCCTTCAGTGACAGGGTAGGGATTCAACTGTGGGTCTTGCAAAACTCTGAACAACAGAAGGCACACATTTATGCTCTTTTTCTGCCACTTCGGCCCTAATTTGGAGTCGCGTCTTTGACCCTGTGGGAGTGAGATCCTTTTTGCTCACCCATTTACTGAGTGTAACCAGAGGACTTGAGAACTTGAGTGCTGAAGAAAAGCGTCAGTGGGGCTTCCCAGACTTCCTTTTTATTTGGAAGACAGTGTGGCCTGCAAGAAGAAGTGCACGTGGTGGCGAGAGCGCCGCGGGCTCCAGGGAGGAGGATGCTGAAGGGGAGCTCTGGTAGAGAAGGCTCTTTTAATATAAACCACAGCACGGCTTTTTCCTTTTAGAAAATTTTATTTCCCACTTAATTTGGTCACCACAACAGTATTTTACAGAAATGGCAGTTCGTATGAAATTTCATTTAAAGGCTCTGTCTCTGAGGTGACAGAATCATATCAATACAAGAAATATTAAAAAAAAAAAAAAAAAAAAAAACACAACCCAGTGCAAATCGTACACAGCCCACAGCTTTCACAGCCCTAGCAAGTGCGGCCCAATTCTGCGTCTGGTCCCCCCTGTCGGTGCCGCTGGGCCTAGGTACTAAAAGGGAAACTTCCTGGCTTCCCATGGGGCTGAGATGGGGGAACTCAAACAGGAAGGGGATCTGTGCGCGAGAGGGCCCAGCAGCGTGCACACCTCCCAATGGATGGCGCTGGCGGGCTACATGCAGTCACATCTTTCAGCGGCTTCAGAGGACCGGAGGTTGCTTTTTCTTCAAAGATTACAGTTTTACTTGCCACGACAGGCTCTCTCGGGATGTAAAGCTTTTCTTTTTCCTTCTTTATAACATGAAATGGTTCTAGGGGAAAGGTGCCACGGCACAGGGTTAGCGTATGCAAGGGGAGGGCCTTGCACACACAGCAGGCGCTTAATGAATAAAGGCTTCTCTAAACTGGGAAAAAGCCATTTATACAAGACGCCTAAAGCCTGTCCAGTAGGCACCACCCCTCCATTGACCTTTTAGTCTTTGGCCTCTTGTGGCTACTACAGCTGTGCTTACACGGTGCCGGGCACACAGGGAGCAGTAATGAATGTTTGCTGACCGAATACCGCAGAACTCAGAGTCCCCACTAGAATGTGGATGGTTGTCCAGTAGGAACAGGGCTGCGACGGCGATGGTGGTCCCTTAGGAAGAGAGATGAAGCCAGCAGCTCATTTCCCATCAGTCACAGCACACAGGGACAACCCAGGAGTGCGCTTCAGTCAGCAATAAGTGAGGCATGGCTATCTTCCTTTTTCCCCACCCCTTTTGTGGGTTCTGTTTTTTGCTTTTTTAAATCTAAAATGGCACACTTGTCAAACTGCTTCTACTCTACAGGGAGAGGCATTATACACATTATACACAAAAAGGCAAACTGGATTTCAAACAGTAACCTGAAGAGAAAGGCTTTTTAGAATCCATTGCTTGTCCTGTGAAATTACCCAGTTCTCCGACTCTAAAAAGTAGTAACTTATGGCTAAAAGTGAATTAAGACCATGTAAACCATTTTATTTGAGGAGAAGAGGAGAAAGGGAAGAAAAACATCCTATTAGAAACTGTGCTTCTAAATCACATTTTCTGCTATTATGAATTGTGCACGTACACACACATACACACATATGTACACACACATGCACACACACACACACACACACACAGGGTCCTCGCTGCCTCCCCAGAGCATTTTGTGGCGGCAGGAGCCGCCCCCCACGCACCCCCAAGCCCCCAGGCTTCCCTGGCCAGCCACACTAACATCCTTGGGATACCTGAAGAGAAAAGGAACGTCATTATTTGTTGCAGGGGGCAGAGGGACCCCAATCAGAGCAGAATGAGAAAGCACCGCTGTTACGTATGGCAAGAGAAAGAAAACGGAGTCGTCACATTCCCAAATGACCGGGGGCGGGATACAGATTTATAAAACACTTCATTTTCTACCCCCGAAGCCCACAACTACAGTTAAGGAAACACAATCAGCAGAGTTAAAGGCAGAAAACCCCCAAAGCCCATCCGCACGGTTATACATTCTCATCAAGGACCCCCGAAAGCTGAAGGAAATCCTGTGGTAGCAGTGCGGTGGGGCCCGAATCAGGCGCTGCTCTTTCCCAGGCCTTCGCTAGATTCCTCTCTGACTCTTCCCGGCTTATCATTCTTCTCTCCCATGGGGCAGCGGCACCACGACACGGGCACGCTGCATGGCGCTCTTTCTCCCTTAGGTGCTACGGAACGAGAGGGAGTCACTCGTTCGATTTCACGGCTATTGCTTGGTCACCGGATGGCGGGAATGCCTGTGGCTGGGTCTGGATAAAAGTGAGACAGTGTGGGTGACCACCTGCGTCCCTGGGAGGCCTGAGGCAGGGGCTCGGCCGGGGAGGCCCCCAGAAGGAGGGTTCCCCCAGCACTCACTGACTCTGGAATGTGGCCAAGATCTGCGAGGAGGCCCCGAAGCTCACGGCCGGCCCGGGAGACTTCTCCATCTCCGTGGCTCACCCTAGGCCATCATGGTGGTGAGAGGCAGTGTTGTATGTGGTGGAAAAGGGCATGGATTTTGAAAGACACGGTTTCAAATCCCGGCTCCACCAATGACTGGCTCCAGCTTCAGCTGAGTAGCTGTAAACAAGTCACCATCTCAAAGAGTCTCAGTATTGTCATCTATAAAATGAGATTGCAACTAGCAACGTCGTGGCTCACAGGGTTGCTGAGAAGAATACACTTGGGAAAAGGCTGAAGAAGAGCTCCCCATACAGACCCAGAATAGAAAATTCCCTCTGTGTAGTTCTAGATGAAGAAGGGACCTTGGATGTGTCAAGGCTGCCAATACATGATTGTAAATGCTATGGTTGCTGGGCAGCTGGGCCTGCAGACAGGAAGACTCCCCTTCGGAAGTTCAAATCTGGCCTTAGACATTTATTGGTTGCGTGACCCTGGGCAAGTCACTTAACCCTGTTTCTTCAGTTTCCTCATCTGTAAAATGAGCTGGAGAAGGAAATGGCAAACCTCTGCAGTATCTTTGCCAAGAAAGCCCCAAAAATGGGGTCATGAAGAGTGGGACATGGCTGAATGATTAACTGGAATATATGTCAGCATGTTGGTATTTTACCTGCTCTAACTCAACCCTGAATAGATTTTGATATTTTTTTGCTTCTCTTAGAAATTGCTGCTTCAAGCTCCCCAAAGCTCTGAAGCCAATACACATTGATCTAATAGTGACAGAGGGAGAAATGACACACATCTACTTATGAGGCCAATAAGATGGAGTAACACCAAAGCATCAGAGTTCCTTCCTGGGGAGTCGCAATAGTGCTTGTAATGTTGGGGTGCCAGTGATCCCAGCCTGGGGATCGAGGCACACGTCTTGAATCATACCTGCCTTTGGTCATTTTCACCTTCACATGAAGATGAGGAATAGAATGAGGGGAAACTTATTATTTTGCTTGTAGTTAATAGTTCCAATAAGATAACTAGTAAGAAAATTAAAATCATGGCTAAAATAAGGTCCTACACCATACATTTGGCAAGCAAGGGAAGGGGTCCATAACAGGATCTTTTTTTTTTTTTTAATCAAAAAACTGTCCAGACAAGAACACCTGGTCTCAAACTTGACACGTTTTCTAAGATGTATAAAGTATCTTTTCCCTCGCTGGCACACTTGGCCAAGGGAGAGACTACAGATTTTGGGATTACAGCTCTAGCTGACTTCCCCAATGCCACCTTTCTGTACTTCTCCCAATGGGACTCTTGTTTTACCACTGTTAAATAAACAATGACAGTCAGTTGCCACAGGATACAGTTTCATAGGCTTGTAGCAAATTTGGTTGTTCTGATGAGCTAAAAAACGGTCAGCTAACATGGAGAGACCAGGGATAGGAATAGTTACAGATGATAGTTATAGGAAGTACTGATATTTCTGAATTATGTACAATTTATGGAGACAGAATAAAAACTCTCTTAAAGTAACATTCATAGAAAGACTAAAAAATGTGGCAGTATTTTCCCGTCATTGGCTGTAAACAAAGTCATCTTTAAGGAGTTACTGGTTATCTTTGGGCTTACAAAAGGTCGTAACCATGACATCAAATGTTCCCAAGAGAGTTATTCCCTCCCCCAAATTGAGTCATCTTATTTCTCCATCATATTTCTAAGACTGAATATAAATTATGCAGAAATGCAATTTCTTTGAAACATCTGAATTTTCTAAAGTGCAAGTAAGAACACAAAATTTAGTGGCGTTCTGAGAACAACCAGGAAAGAGGAGTAATTCATTAGAGTAAAGAGTATATATATTTTGTTTTCTTTTCTTCTATAGAAAATGAGAAGATATGAAAAAGGTGAATGTAAAACGATATACAAGTTAGGGCTGCTGGGTGGCTCATTGGATAGAAAGCCAGGCCTGGAGTTGAGAGATCCAGGGTTCAAATCTGGCCTCAGACACTTCCTAGCTGGATGACCCTGGGCAAGTCACTTAACCCCCACTGCCTAGCTCTTACCACTCTTCTGCCTTGGAACCAATACTTAGTATCCATTCTAAGACAGAAGGTAAGAGTTTCAATAATAATAATATATAAGTTGACTGGAAAGAAGCCGACTAACTGCAAAAGGGGAGTTTGTGCTGGAATAACAGCTAAAATATTAAAAAATGGATTCTGCAGCTTAGCGCTAGAAACTATTAACCTTTTAGATATTTAGATGGAAAAAAACAATCAAGCCCTTGATAGGAGTCATCCGCCCCAAAGCAGAAACAAGTACGTCCTCCACACAGGAAGTGTCTGCTCTCCTCTCATGAAAATCATCCCCACCTGACATTAACACCCGACAAGGTGAGCCGTGGAAAATCTGAATGCTTATTGGTGTTATTTGTATTAAACAGATACATCTGTAGCTAGAAACTCTCACACTCTCACAC
>NC_058132.1:353410778-353572539 GCF_016433145.1 Gracilinanus agilis
ACACACACACACACACACACACACACACACACACACACACACACACACACACACACACACTTACTTCTGCATCTAGGCTGAAATACTGACACGTATCCTTCCTCTAAGTTTCTGCCCTACCTTACAGAGTGCCGCCCAGAGGACTCTCCCTAGAAAACTGTGCTCTGGGGAACAGAGCCGCTCACCCGGCTCACTGCGGCAAGCAAAGCTTCTCTTCCCTGGGGGGAGGGCAGCCCCCCATTAATTGCTAGGACGTTCCAAATCCCCCCAGGGAGTGGGAGGCAGGTCGGCAATCTCTATCCTTTCCAAGGCGAAGGAGAAATCATTAAGGAGGTGTTCGGAAACAAATGGCTCTACTTTCACTAGGGGAGTGGGGAGGGCAGGGAGCTATTCACCTTCCGGTTCCGGGCTCTAGGCCAGGAAGCGGCCTCAGGGGCGGCCTTACACAATGTCCTCGGCAGGGGGCGGCAGCGAGCGCGTGCCCAGAGTGGAAAACTGGTGCCAGTTCCGCAGGAAGCCCCGGTTGTAGCGGCCCGGGTCCACGATCAGCCCGCAGAGGAGCCGGCGGCCCGTCTTCTCCCGGAGGGCCCGCTGAACCTCCCGCTCCGTCACGTTGTAGCTGATGTTGATGAGCTGGATCAGGAAAATGTAGGCCATGCCCGCCGTCACGATCACGCTGTACCACACGCAAGTGAAGGACAGGGCCGAGCTGGGCCGAGGAGAGAGAAATATGGAGCAAGCATTTAGCGCGCCTGGCTCCTGCAGGGAGGGGAAAGCCGCACTGCTCTAACGTAGCTGTTTGGGGGGGAATTCTAAAGCCGAGCAAGGAAAATAGTAACCCATTTCACAGATGTGAAAGTCAAGATGAGGGCTGCCTCCTTGTCCCTGGGCTACCCATTAAGGAGAGCCTCTTCCCTCTGTGGGCAGCTCCAATTTGTCACAGACAGATGCTCCCCTGTGAGGAGTACTGTGAGGTCCTTGAACGTGCCCAACACAAGTCCTGGCCTTATACTCGATTTGTGGTTAAGTAAAAGAAAATTTTAGCAGCCAGAGATGTTAGAAATGGGAATGGGGGGAAGCTGGGTAGCTCAGTGGATTGAGAGCCAGGCCTAGAGATGGGAGGTCCTAGGTTCAAATCTGGCCTCAGACACTTCCCAGCTGTGTGACCCTGGGCAAGTCACTTGACCGCCATTGCCCACCCTTACCACTCTTCTGCCTTGGAGCCAATGAGAGAGAGAGAGAGAGAGAGAGAAATAGAGAGAGAGAGGGAGGGAGGGTGGGGGAGGAGGGAGAGAGAAGGGGGAATGGGCTGCATTAGGAAATAAGTTCCTAATAACTAGAGGTCTTCCAACTTTACTCGGATGACAACTAGTCAGGGATGTTGCTGATGGGACATTTGCTCAGATGCAAGCTGGAAAGATGACCTCCAGTTCCTGCTAACCAAAGAGGTTTTTAAAATTTTCCAAACAAAGCACCCTAAAAAGAATAAAGCAATCACAAGGCTGTGGGAAGAAGGATTCCATCTTTTCGGGAGCACTGCTGGTAGGGATTCACCAGACATCATCCATGAAGAGTCAGCCAAAAATAAATTCATGCCCTCACTCTGGCAATGCACACACTAAAACTGGAATGTTTCAGGGAAGATTAGCATGGGCCCTGCTCGAGGAGGATATATAAATTCATGAAGCATTCCACATTTAAAAAAAAGAAAGAGAACTTGATGTACAATCACAGCATAGAAGAACTGAAAGCTCAGAGAGATCCAAACTGTCCAACCCCCGGTCTTACTGAGGGGGAGATCAAAGCAGCTGTCCTCTGGTCAGAAATGGGTCCAGAACCCAGGCTTTTCTAATCTAAAGTCACTCTTTCAATACTATGGTAACCATCCTCTTACCCTGAAGTGCTTTGCTACATAGGTTTACCAAGTAGCTACAAAATTGCAAAACTCAGCAATCTCCACTTACTTGGACCAGATTCCACAAAATTCAAGTTAACAGGGACACATGGCTTCAACTATCACACAGACATAAATGGATACCCACATTGTTGAAATGAAACATGCCATAAATATAGGTAAGCAGCAGGCAGAGTAATAGCAATAATCCAGTCTTTTTCATTATGTGACCAAGTTGAAAATAGCTAAATTCACTGTACAACAGATCAAAAAATGGCTACACCTGTATTCTTGATTATGAAGGGACAAAACATTAAGGCCTATAAAGATGGGGTTTTTTGAGGAAGTAAAAGGGGACAGTATCAGGAAACCAGAGAACATCTCAGCCAGAACAAGCCTCAAGGATGCTTCAAGTGTAAAGTGGAATACAAAGAGGGCAGCTAAGTGGCACAGTAAATAAGAGCACTGGGTTTGGAGTCAGAAAGACATCTTCCTGAGTTCAAATCTAGCCACAGGCACTTATTAACTGTGTTACTTTGGACATGTCACTTAACCCCGTTTGCCTCAGTTCCTCATCTGTAAAAATGAACGAGAGAAGGAAATGGTAAACCACTCCAGTATTTTTGCCAAGAAAACCCCAAATGGAGTCAGGAAGAGTCTGACACAACTGAAAACAACTGGACAGTGAAAGCACAAAGAATGCAGGCAGAAGAGGTTTCTAGCAATCTTTGTAGAGAAGGAATCAAATCCAGTCACCTGAGAGTAGCTCAGCTTGCCACAACATTTAATCATGCCTTCACTGTACCCTAGAATATCCCAACAAAACCACTGGAAAAGATAAGCCTCATTATCACAAGATCACAAGAAATGTCAAGAGATCAAAGGGAAGACAGGAAAAACCACAGATGTGGCTATTAATCAACAAACATTAAGTGCCTACTATATGCCAGACTCTGTACTAGGAGATATAACAAAAATGCAACAATCCCTATTCTCAAGATACTTATATTCCATTGAAAGAAACAACATGTGGGTATAAGAAAATAGAAATTATATGGGAGGCAGCTAGGTGGCCCAGTGGATTGATGGGAGATCCTAGGTTCAACTCTGGCCTCAGACACTTCCTAGCTGTGTGACCCAGGCAAGTCCTTTAATCCCCATTGCCTAGCCCTTACTGCTCTTCTCCTTTGGAACCAATATACAGAGTATTGATTCTAAGATGGAAGGTAAGGGTTTTTAAAAAATAGCTTTGAGAAACTGAACCACCATAACTTAACAGGACAGTATTAGGTGAAAAAGCATGATTTGAAAGGTATCTGCTCCACTTAAAATGATTTAAACTCTTAGTTTCAATCACTTTTAACATGAGTACTCAAGTGATTAGGATTTTTTAATTATTGAGTAACATGAGATGAGGAGATACAGATCATTTATAATATGTGTATATGGATGAATGATCAATATACATATGAGAGGAGAGGGGAAAAGAGAGAAGGAGAATGACAGAAGGAGAGAGGAACAAGAAAAGGGAATGAGAAGAGAGAGAGGAGAGGAAAAGAAGAGAAAAGAAGAGAGAGATTTTGAAAAATATTTAAAGCACTATGTCATTTATTATTATTGCCATTCCTAGTGGCTCTACAAGTCAAACGACCAAATCATATGGATTTGGCTATTTATGCAGACAGTCCTAACTCCAAAGGCATTCTTTTGTTCCTTTAATAGACAAAACCCATTCCTTCTTCCCAAAGCATTCCCCCTTGAACCCATTTCTTACCTGTAGTTTGCATAAACTCCTGGGCAGTAGAAAAGAGCTGTGAAGATGCTCCTGTCTCTACAGATGGTATCCAAGGCTAAAGTGATCCCGTACACAGAGGTGAGTAAGAAAAGTGATAGTGCAAGGATGAATGCTCGATGATTGGATTCTCCAACACAGCTATTTATCCTCAAAAGAGGGGAAGGGGGAAAAAATACATTTTTAAAAAACTATCCAAATTCCCCATTTATCATGAACAGCAATGCAGACTTCAGAACTATGGCAACTCTCTGGGTCACAGGAGCAAAACATGCAGGAAACAAGGGTGTCCCTTATCTGTCAATATCATACTTAAAATATCTACAATTTAAAAACATTTAAAAGACTTGGGAATAGGACTCCTTATTACCTTTATTCTTTTACCATTATTCATACCATTAGTTCAAGTAAGATACAGAACATGGCTCCTAAACCTGTCTATAATTTTAACATTATAAACATCATAAGGAAGAGAAAATAAATATCACACAAAAGAAAATGTGCAAATACTAAATTAGGTGCTCCTAACACCAGTAAAGGAAGAAATATAACAGATTCAGAAAGGTTCAGAAACAAAAACAAGATCAGAAAATAGGACTTAAAGCTTGGAAATAAGCAAACTACGTCATCTGAAGAGGAAAATCTGAAAACCATGTCATTTATGGTTGAAGCCTACTTATGCTGGTCACTTGCCCATTTGCAAAGAGGCAGATGCAAGCATGAAAAACAGTTTCTTCTAATCTATATACAGGGTTGATCTGCCCATCTGCAAAGGGACACTTGTCCAAAAGAGAATATACATATAATTACATCTCCTTTATGCATACATGAGCACCTGCTATCCAGTGCTCTCTCTGTATACAATCAATGAGACAGTTGGCCCAGAAATATAAGTGTCGAGGAAGAAAAACCTGAAAACTCTTAAGGGAAAATATCTCTCCCCTCAAAAGTAAGGACACACCTGCAGGTAAATGCCAACAACCCAAGAGTTTTTGCTCCCCATATATACCCACCAGGGCAGCTCTTGAGAAAGGAGCACAGCTATTTGTCAAACTCAACCTCATGCAGATTCCTCTGCATAACTCACTAATCAGTTCATCAGTCAACTAACTTTTTATTAAGTGCCAACTATGAGCCAGTCTCTGTGCTATGCAACAGAGAGATACAAAAACAAAAAGAAGGTCCCTGTCCTACCTCCAAGGGAGAATAAGCTATTCAGGTGACTTCTAGAATTAGTAAGTAGTCATTTTTCACAGTCTCATGTATGATGGCGAAGTGAGCGAGCAGTATGTAACGGTTAGACCTAATAAATTCATATAAATCTAGATTTACAAAAGTCTTTTTTAACTTTCAGAAAAGGCAGCAAATTCATCCTTTAGGATGTTCAAGAAATATCAGTCATCTCTAACACAGTGAATGTGCCTTCCTTTTTGTTTCAGCAGTAGTGGCTTACGTAGACCAAAAGGGGACCACATTTCTCCAAATCAGTGTTAAATGTAAGGAGCCTTAGCTTGGAGCATTCTGCCAGGTGCTGCAGAAATCATAGAACAGCCAAAGTGATTAAAGAAACTTGGGGTGAAGAAAATGGATAGTAAAGTGTTTTAATGCACTATGTTGATACAAAAGGCCCAGTTTAAAAAAAAAAAAAAAAGCTACCTTGGGCTTCAGAAGGTATCTCGTTCCAGAGAGTCCTACAAAGCCCAACTCCCAAGTGGAATTAACTGAGTCTCCTCCAAAAGCTGCTGACAAATGGGGGCAGGTTCAGGGAGAGTCGCTAAGAAAGGATGATCAGGAGAACAAGGGACTGACTTCAGGAGATGACTGAAGAGCTAAATCTGTTAGACTTGGTGATGACTAAGCGAGAGCATGAGAACAGTCTACAAATATCTGAGAGGTGTAAAAGGCAGGAAGCTAAAGACCAAGCCAGAGAAACAGTCTTACAACCCATTTTAATTCAGAGCCAGAGTTCTTAACCCTTTTTGTGCTATGGCCATCTTTGGCAGTCTGGCAAGCTGGCCTATGGAGTCCTCAGGATATTGTTTTTAAATGCATAAAAGAAAACACACAGGATTAAGAAAGGAAACCAATTACATTGTTATCAAAATAGTATTTAAAAATAAATTTTAGGATAAAGCTTAATTTAATTTAAAAAAAAAAACACCTTTACCATGTCTTTATCCATTCAAAGGCAGAAGAGCAATAAGGGCTAGGCAATGGGAGTTAGTGACTTGCCCAGGGTCAATCAGCTAGGAAGTGCCTGCTGAGGTCATATTTGAACACAGGTCCTCCTGCTTCCAAGCCTAGCACTCTATCCACTGTGCTACCTTGCCTGCCTCAATTTAATTTTAATTCAATTTAATTTAAATCCTCATTCCAAGCTCTGAGAACTTACCAGATACAATGATGATCCATTCTTCTTACACACACTCCACATATCCGACAATGCCAGGCCCGGGCTGGCCTCACCAACTGGCACTTGGCACACCAGTCTTCCTTCACTTTGTTGGGGCTCTCGGCTAATATCCTAGAATAGCCCTTAGGGTCATCCTTTATCATTCTATTGTTGACACTGCCCAGGGAATCTCCAGAAAATCCTTTTACTTTCTCTTGTTCTTTTCTGTTCTGTAAATCAACTGGGCTGGTGCTTGGAAGGCTGCCATTTTGTACTGGACTCCTGAGGTAGCCAGGATTCTTCTTGGCTTGCTGTAGGGCTATGAGTATCAGACATAATCCACAAGTGAGAGTAACCAGCTGCCCATGTCCCACCCGGCCTTTGGGGGCCACTTCTTTAAGGAACACGTAGTACATGTAGCCCAAGGAGAACAGCCCCAAGCTCAGGAAAAACAGGGTCCGGTCTTTCCTCCTGTGGGTGAGGTAGTAGTACCCCAGTGCCAGGGCAGGAAGGGAAGTCAAGATGATAATACCCAAGAGAAGATGCCAAGAAGCTACATGGAGAAAAATAGGCAGGAGGATAAGTGGAGGGAGGATGCTAATGTTGACCTTTTTGGCCCCCCTAAGCCAGGGAATTCGGAATCGATCTGAGATTGTGTCCATGATTCTCTCAAAAGTCTCTGGGTGCAAGGATTTACATGTAATCCACCTGTTAGGAAAAAGCACATGTGTCCTCTCAAAAAAACAAGAAAAATCCAAAGGCTGGGTCAAACCAATAAGCATTTATTAAGTGCCTACTGGAATAGTTGCTAAACATTTATTAAGTACCTACATGCCAGACATAAGCTAAGTGCTGGGGTTATAAAGGAATGCAAAAAAAAGGTGATCCTTGCTCTGGAGGAGGTCTTTAAAAGGGGAGACCACATGCAGGCAACCAAGGATACACAGGTTACAGCCAGGATAAACCAGAGATAGGAGAGAAGGCACTAGAATAAAGGAGGACTGGTGAAGTCTTCTTGTAACGGGTAGGAGTGTAGCCATGGAAGGCAGGAGGTGGGAAGGAATTCCAAACAGGAGGGAACTGGGAGAGGGAGTGTCTCATACAAGGAGTAATAAGGATGGCAAGATGCCCGGGTGGCAGAGCAACAGGAGGGCACAGGCAAAGGGGAGTCAGATGTGACAAGAAGAGGAATGACAGCTTTTCAGTTCAGGTAGCATTTATTCTCGATGAGGGAAAAATGGCTGCAAAACCCCTAAAAAATAAAAGCTATTTTTTCCAGGTAATAAAGGGAAACAAATATTGATTGTACATTTACTATATATAAAAGATCCACAATCACAAACTGGATCATCTGAAAGTCTTTAGAGGAGTTTTAAAGGAGTGAAGGCTTGGCCAGACAAGACATATAGAAAGCTAAATGACAACTCCCCTGGCATTTATTAAACACCCACTGAATTAGAGGCTCAGGTAGAGAAACATCAGGAACTAGGCACTCGGTACTTAGGTCCTAGGAATACAGTGAAGAAAAAAAGGACTTCTAGTAAACAGGAGAAATGCATACACAGAAAATATATTTAAAAAAAAGTGAAGTAGAGAAATTTTCTAGAAGGTAGCACTTGAGCTAAATTTTGAAGAGAGAAGGTAGATATAAAGGGAACAAGATCTGTTTAGCTGGAACACAGTAAATGAAGGCAAATTAATGTTTATTAAACCTGGGGTAGCTAGGTGGCATAATGGCTCATTTTCCCCCGAGTTTAAATCCAGCTTCAGACATGTTCTAGCTGTGTGACCCTGGGCAGGTCACTTGATCCAGCCTGCCTCAGTCTCCTCACTTGTCAATGAACTAGAGAAGAAAGTGGCGGGCCATGATGGTATCTCTACCAAGAAAACCCCAAATGAGATCATGGAACGTCAGACACAACCAAAAAGAACTCAACACCAGCAGTCATGTTTGCACTTAGGGAGAAGAGGGAGTCCCTGGAGATGGATGAGGAAGAGAGGCAGTCTCGGCAGCACGGTAACATAGGTGAGGGCCAGCCTGAACAAAGGTGGTGTGAGAAAAGGGCAAGGCCTGCCGAGAAAGAGCCACAAGGGCCAGTGGAGGAGCTGAGGGCACCACGGGAGGATGGGCAGGGCAGGCCCACACCAAAGGGGGAGGCCTTTGGCAGGAAAGCAGGACACTTGAAGTATGCGCCAGGAGGGTCAGTTGGGGAGGAAAGGAAGCCAGAGCCCAAGGAAAGAGGGTCTGAACCAGTCCTAGTGAGCCTTTGAGAGTCCACATGCCGTGGGGAGGGAGGCAGCGCTCCCACTGGCTGCTGGGCAGAGGGGAGGTACGGCGGGGAGGGGGAGGGGAACAGCTCCAGCCCGGGCCCTCTGCTCTGGCTCTGGCTGGCAATGACTCGCAGGTCCACTCTGGCACCCATGCCATAGATTCGCCATCGCTGCTCTAAACAAGGGCAGCTTTCAGTGACATAAAAAGGAGAGGTCTGAGGCAGGCTATGGGGAGAGAATCCACAATACTCGTCCACTTTGGGGGGTGAGGTGAAGGGATGGGGAGGTCACAGAGACAGGTGGTTCCCTGACTGAAACAGGGGCATTAGTGGGAAGGAACTATTTAGTGGGAAACATAACAGAGATCATTAAGGAGTCAAAGATGGGGGACGAGAGCCCAAGAGAAATACCACGGGCAGCTGGGTGGTTCAGTGGATAGAGAGCCAGGCCTAGAGATGCAAAGTCTTGGGTTCCAATCTGGCCACAGACCCTTCCTAGCAGGGTGACCCCGAGCAAGTCACTTAACCCCCATTACCTAGCCCTTACCACCCTTAAAAAACAAAAGAAATTATGATCCCAGAGAACAGATAATGAAGCACCCTTCCCTCCCTCCTCTTGGCAGAGATAGGACATTAAAAGAACAAATAATACCCAATCTTTATACAATATGCAGTGCTTCGAGGTTTGCAAGGCACTGTACATATTATCTCATTTATCCTCACAACCACCCTTTGAGGCAGGAATTATCTTTGAGTAAGATAAGAAAGACTGAAATCCATTAAATGACTAGCCAGAGGTCCCACAGGAGTGTCTGAGGTGGAACTTGAACTCAGGTCTTCTAGACATCAAGTCCATGACTAGCTGCCTCTAATAATAACTAGACTTTTTACTGCACTTTTAAGTTTTGCAAAGCAGTGTACAAATACCTTATTTGATCCTCACAAACTGGAAAGAAGGTGCTACTGTTACTCCCATTTTTTTTACAGATGAGGAAATTGAGGCAAAACTTAAGTGTCTCATCCAGGGTCACAAAGCTAGTAAGTGTCAGAAGTGAGACTTGAACTCGAGTTTTCTGCTATCCACTGCACCACCTAGCTGCACATACTATCACTGTCGATCTAGCAATGGTTTTTACTTAACTGCTTTGCTTTGCACAAGGAAAACTTCGACTGATATAAACACAAAAGCTATCAAATGAACTTAATTCCAGTAACATAAAGTCAACCTCCCAATTACATGATGCAGGAGTCTGCATCCCCTTCATCTGAAAGGAGCCTGGGATGGCAGTAGCCTATAAGTCATTCTCCAATACAATTTCAGAGTACCCTGAGAGTGCCGTTTCCTAGGGGCTCTGCCCATTTCTAAATCCCCCATTTTAAGGAGAACGTCAATAAGTGGAAGGAGAATGCCCAGGGGAGGGCAACCAGGAGCTCATCTGCAAGTATTTGCAGAGTTGTCAACAGGAGAGGAATGACTTGTTTTGCTTAGTCCTGGGGAGCAACACTAGGATAATGGGTAGAAAGAGCAAAGAACCGTGATGCAGGGTGAAAACTTCCTAACAATTAGTTATCTCAAAGTGAAAAGGGCTGCCCCAGGAGCCGGTGGGTCTCAGTTCTTCAAGCAAATGCTGGGCCTGTCAGTCTGTGGTAGATGAGATTCTCAGGATAACATCATTCACAATAAAAGCAATGTTGTAATGATGATCAGCCACGAAAGACTTGGCCACTCTGGGCAAGACAATGATCCAAGACAATTTTGAAGGAATCAAAATGTAAAATGCTACCCACCTCCAGAGAGAGAACTGATGAACTCTGAGGGCACACTGAAGTATAGTGGTCATTATTTTTCTTGCTTTTTGGGGGGGGGGGGGAACAACATGGCTAATATGGAAAAATGTTTTGCATGATTTCACATGTACAATTGATGTATCTTACCCTCTCAATAGGTAAGAAAGTGGTAGAAAGGAGGGAGAGAATTTGGAACTCAAGATTTTTTTAAAAAAAAAGCGTTAAAATAAATTGTAAATTTAAAATTTATTTTAAAAAGTCTGTTCCTGTAGTTCCTTCACTCTTCTTCCAAAAAGAGTTTTACTAAGAGTTTTAGGGAATAAGAATAACCATCAAATTTTATGAAGATTAATCTGGAAGTGACATATAAAGACAAATTAGAGGAAATTAAAATGGGTATACCAAATAGGAAGACATTTGCAATTTAGGCACCAAATTATGTAGGGTCTCAACAAAAGGAACAGAAAAGAATGGATAGAGGTAAGGGCCTTCAGGAAGAAAGAACCAAGGAGACATGATAATGAGTGAACAGATACAGAGACAAAGGGGAAAGAGAGGGAAGGAGAAGCTAGAAGTGGCTCTAAAGAATTGAGAATGATAGTATTCATAAAAAGTAGGGAAGTTAAGAAGAATTAGTTCGTAGAGAAGGAGAAATATATATAACAAATCTGGGGTATCTAAATGAAAATTCACATTAGGCAACTAGAATCACAGAATTAAAGCTGAAGAGACAGCTGGAGATCCTGATTTGGGAGTTGTTGGGGTGATAAGCTCCAGAATGCAAAGAAGGAACAATAAACAGCTTCTAAGCACTACGTGCAATGTGAGAAGCAGTGTGCTATAGCTGATGTGATCGAGCTTTGGAGCTGGAATTACCTGGCCCCACAGCCATCTTCTGACATATATTGAATTCTGGGTGGCCCCAGACACAGTATACTGCTCTGGGTTTCAGAAAAGTTTCTAGTCTGCATTGGGCAAGGGAATTTTTCCACCAGAGATCTCCCCTACAGAAATGAAATCACTCACGAAGGGAGAAATGTCACAAGGCAGAACTGATGCTTGGGACCAAGAAGAAGATCTAAAAAAACATGGATCCCTGCTGTCGAAGAGCTTTCAGTCAAGGAAAAGCCAACATTCAGGAAGAGGCCCTTAAAAACTGGTAATGCAACTTTGAGCTTTTAGGCTATTCTCAAATCACTTAATCTAAGGGCAAAAGAACAATCAAACTTCTATTATCCAATATGAATTCTGAATCATCAACTACCCAGAACCTGTATTAAACCACATCTCAAAAACATAAATTTTGAAAAAGTGGTATTGGCTTCTTTTCTGGTATATTTCACTGTAATTGCTATATAAATCAAGTATTTATTAAACACCTACTATATGCATAGTAAGAATAGAGGATACGAAAATAGTGAATGGAACAATTACTATTCACAAGTAATTTATACTCTAATGTTTGACTATACATATTTGTGAATATTTACATATTTAAGAAATTTGTTGGGGGCAGCTAAGTGGCTCATTGGATAGAGAGCCAGAGACAGGAGGTGCTGGGTTCAAATCTGACCTTTGACACTTCTTAACTGTGTGACCCTGGGCAAGTCATTTAACCCCAATTAACTAGCCCTTGCCACTCTTTGGTCTTGGAACCAATACTTAGTATTAATTTTCAGACAGAAGGTAAGGGTTAAAAAAAAAACACTTTGTGGGTTTTTTTCCTTTTCTTTAATGGGAAAAAGATATAAGGAAAGTAGATTTGTGCGCACTGATTTAATAATTAAATTAATTGGTTAATAATTTAAATAGATAAGATATATAGAGATATGTAGATAAGTATGCATAAGCATAAAGAAAATAAGTACCCCCCAAACAGACTAAAGCTAAAAATGAAGTTGTTTGAAAAGGGGGGCACTGACAATGGGGAGGATAAGGAAAGGGTACACACTATCTGGAAGGAAAAAAGAAGGGCTCCGGAAAGGGCAAGAAACAGTACAAAGAGATGGGGGTGAAGCGAGGAGCTGAAGGGAGGCCAGTCTGGCTAGCCTGGAAACAGCGTTGAGGAAGCTACAGAGATAAGTGGGGCAAAGTTGGGAAGGGCATGAAAAGCTAAATGGAGGCATTCCTATTGGATTCACGAGACACCAGGGAGCGCAGCGTGGCCCGAGGAGAGGAGAGCTTATTAAGGAAAAGGACTTGCTGGCAGCCCACCGAGGAGAGAGAAGCGAAGCAGAGCTCAATATAAGGGTTGGCGAGGTGGTACGGGGGAGGGAACACGGGGCTTGGAGTCAGGCAGACTTCTCTTCATGCATTCAAACATGGCCTCGGACACTTATTCGCTGGGTGACCTCAGTCAGGTCGCTTAGCCCTGTGTGCCTCAGTTTCCTCATCTGTACAACGAACTGTACAATGAACAATCTGTACAATGAAGAAAATGACAAACCACTCCAGTGTCTTGTCAGGAAAACCCCAAATGGGGTCCCAGAGAACAACAATAAAAATGACAAAAGCTAGGGCAGAGGCGGTAAGGGCCAATAAAAGGGCACTGAGCTGAAAGGGAGAGTCCAAAATGGCTTCTGACAAAAATGGAGGAACTACGGCTATTAACTTTTTCTCCTCAAATCATCATAGATTCTATCAATTCAGCAGTTTGTGACAACATGACTTTTTCACCTCAGAAGAGTTATATAAGGAAAAAATAGGCTTCCAACATCCCTACTCTTCTCACCTTATGCCTCCCACAAGGGAGCAATTTAAAAACATTTATAATTATGTGAAGAGCGGATCTAACCCATATTATTACGGCTGGGTACAAAAAGCTCTTTCTAAATGGTTTTTAATGGTTACCTTTTTTAAGAGTACATTCCATATGGGGTCTAGAGCACAAACAACTGAAAGCCACACAATATTACAAAACTCTGCCAGTGATGCCTGCTTACCTAACCGAGCTGGGGACAGAACAAGCACTTGGCAAGTACCTCCTCTCCAACACTGTAGGCGCTATTATTATCCTCATTTTAGGGTTGAGGAAAGAGGAAGGGAAGCAGCAATTATTAAGTGCTTACTGTGTGTCAGACTAAGTGCTATATGATTATTTCATTTGCTCTTTACAACAACCCTGGGAGGTAGCTGCTATTATCTCCATTTTACAGATAAGGATGCTGAAGCACAGGTTAAGTGACTTGCCCAAAGTCATACAATTAATAAATGTCTGAGGCTGGATTTGAACTCAGGTCTTCCTGTCTCCAGGCCCAGTGTTCTATTGAGTAAACCAATTACCTATCTCAAGTTCATAAGAGGAACTTAATTTTTTATTTTTAAAGCTTTACCTTCTGTCTTGGAATTCATACTGAGTAACAGTTCTAAGACAGAAGAGTGGTAATGGCTAGATAATGGGGGTTAAGTGACTTGCCCAGGGTCACACAACTAAAAATGTCTAAGGTCAAATTTGAACTCAAGACCTCCTATGTCCAGGCCTGGCTCTCTATCCACTGAGCCACCTAGCTGCCCTGGAGCTTAAATTATTATTATTATTTTTAACCCTTACCATCCACCTTAGAATCAATACTGTGTATTGGGTCCAAGGCAGAAAGTAGTAAGAGCTAGGGAATGGGGGTTAAGTGACTTGCCCAGGATCACATAGCTAGGAAGTGTCTGAGGCCAGATTTGTGGAATTTAAATTCTAAAAAGCTTCAGGGGAAAAAACAGGTAGGGATGGTATTTTTATTTTAATTAAAGTTTTATTGATGTATTTCATTTTATTTTACCAACATTTACTAATTACTCTTATTCACTGAGAGATCTCTTGTAACAAAGCAAAACAATTACATAATAACGGTAACTTCATTTGAAAGTATATGGGGGGAACAGCTGGGTAGCTCAGTGGATTGCGAGCCAGACCTAGAGACGGGAGGTCCTAGGTTCAAATCTGACCTCAGACACTTCCCAGCTGTTGTGACTCTGGGCAAGTCACTTGAACCCCATTGCCTACCCTTACCACTCTTCTGCCTTGGAGCCAATACACAGTATTGACTCCAAGACGGAAGGTAAGGGTTTAAAAAAAGAAAAAAAGAAAAATACAGAAAGTATATGGGGTGGGGAGGCAACTACATGGTTCAGTGGATTGAGAACCAAACCTAGAGACCAGAGGTCCTGGGTTCAAATCTTCTCAGAAGTAGGACCCTGGATAAGTCACTTACCCCTCATTGCCTAGTTATTACCACTCTTCTGTCTTGGAACCAACACACAGTATTAATTCTAAGACAGAAGGTAAGGGAGGGACGGAGAGAAGAAGGAAGGAAGACATGTAATATTCTACATCTGTATCCTCCCATTTTTTAAATGAACAGAAATCTATTTTTCTCTCCCTCCCACAACCCACAACCCATTAATAAATAAATTTCTTGTAGCAAATATGTAGCCAAACAAAATAAATTCCCCCCAAGAGTGGTACATACACACACAAAATCTGTGTGTGTGGCTCATTCTTCATCCATTATCTCCCCATAATGGAAAACGTGTTTCATCATTCATCCTCTGGAATCACATTT
Source organism: Gracilinanus agilis (assembly GCF_016433145.1). NCBI lineage: Eukaryota > Metazoa > Chordata > Mammalia > Didelphimorphia > Didelphidae > Gracilinanus > Gracilinanus agilis. The sequence goes on from NC_058132.1 coordinate 353,425,468, forward strand.
CAAAACTAAAAATGGTATCTGCAGAGTATAGGGTTCTCCAAGAGAGCCATACATTCCTCAGGTAGTTAGCTTCTCCAATAAAGAAAACTTTGAGAAGAGGCTACTGAAGAATGAGTTCCTTAGGGTGGATGTGGGCATAAAAGTCTCCTCCAGGTACAGAACCATATCTACCAAACCTGAACCAAGAGATGAAGCTTACTTACATTTTGTTCATGCATTCAGTTTGTCTATGGCCAATTTATCATCCTCATCCCTATTCTAAACAGTCAAATGGCTAAAGCAGGGGTTGGCATTGTATGGCTCTGGAGCCATATCTGGCTCCACCTCCTGACTGGCCAGTTTGGGCAGAGCCCCAGGATGTGCCCCAGGGGGCCCTTCAGCCCCCACCCCATATTCCAGTGCCTTCCACCTCCATCCTCCTCCTTCCACAGGCGTTTATGGCTCTCAGGGCCTACCATTGGGCTAAAGCATTGGGACAAAGAGCAGGAAAGATCTGAGTTCAATTCTGACCTGACACTTTGTAGCTGTGTGACCCAAGACAAGTCACTTCACCCCCATTGCCTAGCCCTTACCACTTTTCTGCCTTGGAACCAATACTTGGTATCAATTCTAAGACAGAAAATAAGGTTGTTTTTTGGTATTTTTTTTAAGGGGGGGAAGCTCAAAAGCAAATTTGGATGGCTAAGATATTAAAGGTTTAATAGGAACCAAGAAAGGTATCTGGTAAAGCTGGCCTCTGAATCAGGAATCATGTGTGGCTGTGTGTCTCTAGGCAGGTTATTTAAGCCTCTCAATGTCCCAAGTTTCCAAAAGACTCTCTGCTCTGAACTGGCAGAGAGAATGGGGAGGCATAAACTTAAAGGGGGAAAAACAAAATTATTCTTACCTTTCACAACCTTCATCAAGATCTTGACAGTCACAAAAACTAGCAACCAGATGGTTCTTTTCTCCATTTCGATCTATGTATTCACAGCAGCACAGGGGCTCCAATTCGGGTTCTTCGGTTTTCTTTTTCTTGACAGTCTTCCTATTCCCCTTGGGTGCCATAACTAGCCCCTGTCAACATGAGGGGACGAGCCCTCTAAAAGGAAAGGGGAAAGAGTACAGCTTGAGAACACCTTCTAGTCAAAAACAAGCAGTGCCCTGGGTCTCTCTCCTTACTTTCAGGGATCTCAGTCCTCAACACCTAAACTCCGAAATAGCATCACAGGAGAGGAGAGGAGTCCCTAGCATTTACTATTTGTCTTTTAAGCCTGTTGTGAGAGAGGGGATGTCAGGCCTTTACAAGTCATCTGTTGCCTCCAGCACCTCCCCCTCCCTCCTGTGCAGGGAAGCTTACTGTTCCCATGGCGACAGTGGACCACGCTCCCAGAAGCCAGGCCCGGAAAACAGCAGGAGCATTCCCAACACACCTGACAGCCAGGAAAGGTAAGAGGGTGGGCGGGGCGAGAAGCACCAGGAAACGCAGAGGAGAGGAAAAAGTCACGTTTTTTTCAAGGACCAGGAAGGGAAGGAGGAATGGTAGAACAAGGGGAGGGGGAGGTCATCTTGCCCACGCACAGCTCGAGTCCAGAGGGGGCGTAATTGAAAAGCACCTTCCAAGATAGGTGCAAGAGGAAAAGACAACCAGCGCCATTCCTGGATATAAGGCTTTTACACATCTAATCGAATTTGATCCTCCCGGCATCCCAGGGAAAGGGGGAGGGGAGAGGAGGGAAGGGTGGGAGCGTAATTACCTCGTCCATTTTACAGATGATAAAACTAAGGCTCAGAAAGGGGGCGGTGACCAGCCCAAGGTCATACATGCATACGGCTAGTGGCCAGAGCACAACAGAATTCGAACCCCGTTCTCCAGACTCCCAAGTCCTGCAGGTCTACTACGCGTGGGTGGGTGGGGGTAGGGAGTTTAAGAAGTGCAACCAGGAACCGGCTCTTCCCCTCTCAAATCTAAGCTCTCCGGGCTGCGGCCCCACCCCGATCCGCCCGTGACCTTGGGCGAGGAGTTAGTTACCTTCCCGGTGAGAAGACAGGACGAGGAGGCGGCGGCGGCACGGGCTCCTCCAGGCTTCTATCAGTCCCGACCCACCGGGGCTGCAGCCTGAGAGCCAGTACCCGCCGCCGCCGCTCACCTGGCAGCCACAGGCAGCCCCCGCCCCGGCCCAGACTCAGGTTCAGCTTCCAGCTCAGACTCGAGCGCAGCCTTCGGGCGGCGGCGGCGGCGGCTTCCGACGTTCGCCCGGGACTTTGCCGCCTCCTTCTCCTCCTCCAGTCCGGCGCCCCCGCCCCCGCTGTCGCCTCCACGGCCCTCGGAGCTTCCGGGTGCCCCGCCCCCTGACGTCGGGAATCCCCCCTCCTCCTCCCCTGCTTCCTCCTTCTCCTCCTTTCCAAGCCTCTCGGAAGCCCACGTGCGAGGCTTCCCCAGACCCCTCCCGGCCAGCCCCGGCCCTAGAGGATTTTGGCCGTCGAGCTGCCACGGGTGGAAGGAGCGGGGCGGGGCGGGGAGGAGGAGAGCAGCCAAAGGGCCGAGGTTGGAGGCAGAGAAGGGAGCGGCCTGGGGCCGGGGGCTAGAAGCAGAAGAGAGCAGCTTGAGGCAGGGGCTGGGGAAAGGAAGGAGGAGCGCAGCCTGGAACTGTGCGGGGGCACCACCTGCCACAGAATCTTAGGAAGTCTTCAGGAAGCCTTGAAGCTGTTCAAAGTGAAGGGAAGAACTGAACCCCAACTTCCTCCGCACAAAGTATTTCCGATTTTGTAGGAAAGAAAACCCCATTAAATAGCTGGGCAGCCTAGTCATAAGCTCGAGCTCTCAAGAACACCGGGTCAGATCCGTGGACCACTGTAGATCAACGCCCCTGCTGGAGGTTCCTAGACAGCTGGGACCGGCTTTAGTGCTGGCACACAGTAGGCGTTTAATAAATATTTGATAGCTCCTAGGGACTTGTGAGACTTGAGTAATCACAAAATGTTAAGAGATGCGTTCCTACCATTCCTTTAACCTAGGAAGGGTTTGTCGCCCATCTAATTCCTTAAACCTACATAGTTTCTAAGTGAGAGGTCCTTGAGGATCACCCCCCCCAAAATTTGCACACACACAGCCCCCCAAAAAGGGGGTCCGCATTCCAATTTATTCCCCCATTGAAATTTCCTAAGTTTTTTTTTTTTTTTATGATGTTTGGGTTTCCAGATCAGCTTATAAAAGCTTATTGAATGATTAATGTACCTAAAGTGCTGGACTCTACTGAAGCGCCCGGAATCCTAACCGACCAGGGTGATGTTGGTGTGAGAAAATGGGCCGCTCCGCCCCTCCCCTCCCCTCCTCCCGGAACGCCCCGGCTCCAAACAAGCTAAGATCCAGAGGGTAAGCTTCCACCTGCCTTCTTCTCTTCCAGACCGTGGGACCATCGGGCCACTGCGGGTCTAAACCGTTTGAGGTACTGACTCCTAACCTGTGATACGGATTATTCCCGCTCGACGGGTTCAGGATTGGGGGAAAGGAGAGGCGCGCCAGGAAGTCAATCAATGAAAATTCAAGGTTAATGGGAAATCTCCAGGAAAACTGTTCGGGCTACAGGCTCTCACCACTACTACACCTTTTACCTTTTCCAATCCCTCCCCATCCTGGCTCTTTTCACAGATTAGAAATGCTTCTACCTTCAGTTTTCTTCCTCCTTGGCCCGCTGTAGTCTTAACAGGAGCAGACATCCTTAGTTATTTTTAAGGCTTTCTAAGGCTCTAAATTATAAAAGGTTCATTTCTGTGCATATCACCATTTTTCTTTTTCACTTACACTCTAGTTTAAAAAACAAAAGTAAGCAAAAATAAAAGTAAATAATACTTTGGGACATACACATAAGACTGGAGTAAAAATCACATACATTTTCTTATCTGTAAAATAAAGAGATTCCAATATCTGTCATCCTCTGATACTAAATGCATTAGGAGAAATTCGATGAGGGAAAGATGATCGCTCCTGTCTAAAGGGCAGGAAGGGAGGATTCCTGAGATGGTCTGTTACAGCCGAGTTTCATATCCATTCATAATCAAATCTCCTCTTCTTCAGACCTTATGTTAATGGCGCCATTTCCCTAAGCACCCAGATTTGGGATTCCAGTCATCTTTGATTTTGACCCCCTTAAACAGAATAAGTCTGACCCACCCCCAACCCCCTGACCATGAGCTCCACCACAATCCCTGTTGCCTAGAATCTTTGAGGAACCTCCTAACAAGCCTTTGGCTGGCCAGGCCAGGTCATTTGCCTTCTCTTGTCAGGCAGTCCTTTCCTGCCCTGCATCCCAGGCTGCAGGAGGGTATTGTGAACCGGAAATGAATTTTTCCTGAAGGAGATGCCTTAAGTTTAACTACACACACATACAAAATTTCAAAAACAAAATAAAAGGAAGGCAATCTCAGTAAAGGAAAATCTGGTCCTATAGAACAGAGAAACAGGAAGAACTTTAAAGTCATTATCAGATGCAATAACCATATTGTGTATTTTTTTTAAGACTTACCTTCAAAAAAAAAAAAGACTTACCTTCAGTCTTAGAATCAATACTACTGCATATTTGTTCTAAGGCAGAAAAGTGGTTAGGGGGCTAAGTGACTTGCCCAGAATCACACAAGCTTATATTGGGTATTCTTGTTTCACTGATTATCTTTTTTACATTAAGGGATTCAATCTGTGGATTTTTTTCCTCCTAGAAATGACTAGAATGTACTAACTAGAGGCATGACAATGTCTTTTGAAAATTAACCATTAGTTGTAACCCATGTGTGCAGTTTGAAATTTTTTTTTTTTTTGCAGCTTTTGTGGATTAAACAAGTCAAAAAATAAAAGACAAGAACTTCGGGAATTTTAACTGTTTTATTGATACTCAATTTACATGACAAGTTCAAATTTTCTTTAAAATTTCATAACTTGTACATAAAATTTTTAGTCTAAATTTGTAAAGTAACTCAGTTTGATCATTTTCTTTGAGGTATATAGTAAGAACAATCTCTACAGCTGATGAAGCACCACAGAAAGTGTTCAGCTTATTTATCCTTTTTATGACCATAGCAAACATCACCCACTGCTGTTTCTAGTCTCCCAGCCCCGCCCCCCCAACTCCTCACTATAGGCACTCCAACACTACTACCTGTAGAGAAGGAAGACAGTTACAATCAACGTACTACAACCACAATTTTCCCTACAGTCAGTATTTCTATTCTTGACTAGCCTCTTCAGGAAAGACTGTAATAATCCCATGGGGCTTCTATGACTGGAAATCAGGAAAGGCTTAACTCAAACCTACTGCTCATCAACTAGAATAAAAATTTATGAAAGAAAACTCTCATCCAATGTTATTCTAGCATCGCAGGGGAAAAACCCAGGGCTTTCTCTTTCAATATAGTAACTCCTGAAGAAAACTCTTGGTTTTTATTCTAGTCAGAAAGGATAGCACACATATAAGAATGCATATACATTGAAAGCACTGGTAGAACCTATATCAGGCTATTCACTGCCTCTGAAAGGGGGAGGAAAGGAGAGAATCTGAATTTCAAAATGTCAGGAAACAATTGTTTCTACATGTAATGAGGGGGTGGGGTGGATAAGTTCATACATACATTCAGACCAAGTTGAGTCAGAATGAAAGAGCCAAGACTTGTCTAATTTGTATTTTTATTTTATCTGCTAAAACAAAGCACCCCTACACACATAAAAAATATTATGACCTCTATGTCACTGAAAAGTAATGCCTGAAATTATTTACAATCAGTTGGCTCACTTCCATCAGTTGGGGAGAGCTAAATTAAAGACAAACTGGCAGTTCAAGTCTTCCTTATCCATCAATGCATGCCTAGATTTAACAGCAGAGTGTTCTGCTTTTAAGACTCAGAGCAGGAATCCTTATTTTCTTTTCTGATAATCTACTTTCCCATTCAGTCTACCTAAAAGACTGCTCTGCTATTATTCACATAAAAAGCCATGGTCTTGTCACCTCCGAGAGCCATTTATATAAAAAGGAAATATTTCTTTTTAGAGTTACTAGCCACATCAGAGAACTGGCCAGATCTTTGGAAAAATTACCACTCAGGCTCAAACCCAAAAGGATTTAACTGTTGAACTTCCACACTGAATAATGGAAGAATTATAAAAATTTTTTACAGTAAATAAACAGAAATAACTCCTTTAACAAGAAGAATTAAGAGGCTTTTTTCTGATGTTGCTTTCATGAGACAGGTAATATCTCTAGTAGAAAAACACATTACTTCACATTATCTTTTTCAATCAGTGCCAACAAAAAACTCAACCCTCACTAGAGAGAGTAGTGGGTCACAATTCAAAGTGCTTTGCCTTTTAAAATATAAATCACAGAAGTTCAAGAGCACAGTATTTTAAATGTTCATCCTAGAAATTCACAGCTTAGAAATATGTGCGAGAAATAAAAGGATATGTTCTGTGTCCTAAGTTGCCATAATTATTAAATAAATACTAAAAATACACTTTCTATTTAAAATACAAGAAATCAATGAGTGGGGAAGCCTATTGTAGATATTGCTGTGACAAGTGAAATCCTTCTTCTTTGGATGATTTCCAAATTTCTTCATTCATTGTCTCAGTTCATAGGAATTTTAGATCCTGAAATAGCTAGCTCTTAACAGCAATGCCCGTCTTGTTCTTATTCAGGAGGTCAAAGGTTCTCTGGAGCATAATGAGGGAGCTCTTCAGCTATAAACATATGATTTCCCCAAGAGAGAAATAAAATTTATTTTCAGAATCAGATTTCACCTTTCAAAAGTTTGGCCATTTTGAGTGCTAAAAAGTAATATATCTCATGTAATTACATAAAGGCATATAATTGGGTAATATTTTACATGTTACTCAAGCCCAAAAATTAAGACTATAATGTTGTAATATTTATATCAGACATTAAACATCTATTTTTAATTTGTCCTTTATGATCATAATTTGTGCCAAGGTGATTGCTATATAAACCTTCCCCCCTTTTCTGGGTGGGTCACAATGGGCCTCTTGCTATTGTCTTCTGCTGACTCAACTCTTCCCAAATTTTTATTCCATTAATCAAATAAAGCAAAAAGGGTCATTTTTTCCCAAATGATTTCCAAAATAAGTTATTCTTCTAACTGCCTCTGAACTATTTCTCCCCCAATCTGTTATTTCCATCTAGTGCCTCTCCACCTAGCCAAATTCAAGGCCCACCTATTTTTTGAAAGCTTACCTACCTACTTCAATACAAAGTGATCCTTCTCCCTCCAGTGAGCTCTTACAAAACTTAATGTATCCATCAATCAATTTGGCACTTTTATTTTTTTACATTTATACTTTATTGTAGTCTAACTTAAATATTTTCAATATATGTGTCTTATCTCCACAACAAAACTATAAGCTCCCTAGAGGCAGCGTTGTGATTTCTACATCATCTCTCCCTGTCCCTGCTTCCCATTCCATGCCCAGGTGCTCAATAAATAACAGAAAGGACATGAAGTCATCTTTTCTTTCTTAGACCATTTCAGAAAGCATAGTTGTCCTCAGAATTAAAGGAGTCTATCCACATAGTTACGTTTTGGAAGTTTTCAATTATTCAACAGATTTGCACAAAAGCTTTGATAATATTATATATTCAGAATCTTTTTAACTTTTTCCTTCCACGTGAAAGCTAATGTTTAAACCTGTGAACCAAGGCTTTACAACAAAATTTCTACTGTTTGTCTTCAACTCCATCCCACCAATCTGCTCCTTTACTCTTACTTCTTTGTATGTTCTGCTCCATTCTGACTTTCATACAATGGACCTAATTTGGGAGGTGATGATCTGCCTATTGTTTAAAGGGTACCTTGAAGTTTAGTTAAGTTTATTCTGTTTTAGCTAGTTGGTTTTTTTTTATTCTCACTCAAATTCAACAAATATTAATTTTTCCAAATTTATATCTGCATCATCACAATTTTGGTTACCATCTTCTAGATCAGGGGTCAGCAACCTTTTTGGCCGAGAGACATAAACACCACATTTTTTAAAATGTAATTTCGTGAGAGCCGTACAGTGCTCACAGTGTGCGCTCCTGTAACAGCGCCTGAAAAAAAATTGACTTTATGGCTCCTGCAGAAAGAGCCATACGTTGCCGACCCCTGTTCTAGATTCACTAAAATTCTTAAAATAATTATATGAGTGTCCTAGCAATCAAAACAAAAACTAATTCACTAATACAAATAAGAGTACTGTAGACTCCCCTACCTGTTCAAGCATGGTTATAGAATCTCTAAGTACTCCTTTCAAGCGATAGGACTGATCCTTGTTCTTCTCAGTGTTTTCTCCTCTTGACACCATATCGGAGGCTAAACTAAAAGAACAATATTATATTTGAAATTAGAGTGCTATTATCAGCTGATCTTATATTTCTAAAATTCTCCAGTACCATACTTAGGAAATTTGCAAAAATGGCTTCTTGGGGGCAGCTGGGTAGCTCAGTGGATTGTGAGTCAGGCCTAGAGACAGGAGGTCCTAGGTTCAAATCTGGCCTCAGACACTTCCCAGCTGTGTGACCCTGGGCAAGTCACTTAATCCCCATTGCCTAGCCCTTACCACTCTTCTGCCTTGGAGTCAATATACAGTATTGATTCCAAGACAGAAGGTAAGGGTTTTAAAAAAAAAATGGCTTCTCAACAAAAAAGTTATTAGACCAAGTGTTATATTTAAAAGAAGGAATAAATTTTTGTTCAACTGAAAAATAATAAACAACATGATAAGAACCAAAGAAGAAATCAATAAAGGACTTTACTTACTTCCCAGATTTTTCTTCCTGGACATGGAGACTGTAAAATGACTGAGCAGCATGTTCTATCTTTGACAGCTTAAGAAAGAGGGTCACATTCAACAAGACTAGCAACAGCAAACTAGGCACAAAGCAAATGAAACATGGTAAATATAAACTCTCACCCAATCTTCCAGTTATAAGCTAGCCTTTATCATGTGCTACAAGGTTCACAAATCACTTTATATGTATTATCTTCTTTGATCCTTGCAACAACTTGGTGGAAAAGTTGCTATTATCCCTCTTTTACATCAGAGGGAACAGTCTAAGATGGGTCAAATGACTTGTCCAGAGCCAAATGGATAAGTAACTATCTGGGCTTGATATCAGGTCTTCCTGACTCCCAAATCCTGACACTCTATCTACCATACCAGTTAGCAGCCTAGCTGACTTTTGGGTTCATTTTGTAATGCTAATATAATTACATGAATGAAATAGCCTTAAAGATAAATCTTCAAAAATAGTATCATCCAAGCTATTCTAATTGCTGTGAAGAGGGTGTGATAGAGAGGTATATGTGGTTATATGATCTGACTTGGAGATCTACTGAGTAAATCTTTCAGTTTTAAAATACAATCACATTGGGAGAGGAAAAAAGTTTCTGTACATATCCTTATAAAAAACCAAAATTTAAGTAGAAAAATTAAACCACCCACAGCATTTTTGTCCAGGCTGCATCATACCAAATATACATTCGTGATGATATCATATTTAAAATTTCATATGCTGAAATAAACTCATAATGTTGGTTTCCATAACAACCTTTCAAATGAATGTTAACCTGATTAAAAATACATGCAAAATACATTTAGTATTACATCTTTCTAGAAGCTAAATTTTTTCCCAGTTTAAAGTTGTCTCCTCCTTCTGACATGTGTAGTAACATTTGTGGTATGCTCTTTAGCCAAAAGAGATCTAGAATAAGGCCAGATAACTATAAGGATTTGGATTGAAATATAAAACAAAGAGATTTAACAGATCACAAATTTATTTATTATTCAAAATTGTGAGACTGAAAATACAATCAATTCCTCTTTACCCCAAAATCCTAACTATCAAAAAAAGTTATCAAAAAAAGTTAACAAACAAAGCATTGTGGAATGTTTTGTCTTTGTGTATTCTGGCCATGGGGAAAAGGCTGAATTTAGAGGTATAAGCCTCAAGTTCAAATTCCAATCCTTTAATTATGTAACACTGGACAAATACAACCTCTCTGAGTCTTAATTTCCAAATCTGTAAAATGAGGAACCTGGACTAGCTGAACTACAAGAGGTCCTTTTTAAGTTCTAACTTTACAACCTTGTGATTTATCAACTCTTTTATGAACAAATAGACAAATGACATGTAAACAAATCTCCAGCAACATGTTAAAAGAAACAACTTCCAGGGTACATCATATGGTCAGAGAAGATTTATTAATTATCTATACCTAATTTCTCTAAGCCTAGTTTCCTCATCTCTAACACCCTATGATACCATACTTGCAGTATAAAATCTTATGGTTTATGCATTATGCAAGATTATTCTGTTCATTATAATTTTAATGGTAAGTAAATTTGGGAGTATATTCAATCTGATTCTTAGGTTCTGGATAGCTTTTATCAGTTCCAGCTATACAGATCTATTCTTTTCCTAAGGTTTTCTAACGAAGCAAGGTTCCATAACTGAGTAATTCATTGTGTTATTTTACAACTACAATTTTCTTATTTTACAATCTACAATATAAATACAAAAAAATTCTACAATGTGGGTTTAAAACACATACACACAAACCCACATACTTTCACTCTCTCTAATCACTGAGGCAGTTTAATTCCATTTTCTCTTAATCTTTGATTAAAATGGGAAATAGGATATTTACTAACCTCCAGATAACACTTAAAACATATTATAAGCATATCAAATAATAACTTGTCTTTCCTTTATCTTTCTTCATCAATCCTTTATTTGTGATATTATTGTGATATTATCTAATCTTTTCCTACGGCCTTTTTAAATTGTGGAACCTACTTCTAGCTTCAGTCCTCTCAAGAGAATAGATAATAATAGGTCACTCCATAAGTCTATATGCCATATTAGGGCTGATAAATGATAGTGGCATATTTAACTTTTTAGCAACTGTTCATGTGAAAAAAATTTGAGTAAAAATTTAATCTGGGCAAAGGTATCCTAGAAATACTAATTTTAAGACAATGTTACTTACTTACTCACACACACAAACATCTAAAATGAGAGCATACTTACTTTCTTTTAGCCTCTGCTAAGAAAGATTTATGGACAAAAATGCTGCCTACCTTATACTCCAAATGCCTCTTACAAATGAAGCCATAGAAAATGTTAAATAGAACCTGACTGAGCATATTCTTGTAGAATGCTCTTATAGAGCCTGACTAGCCTGGCAACACAGTATAAAAAGGTATAAATGAGATTATCCCTAATCCACCAGCCTATACTTACAAAATCCCCCTAAAGCACAAGGAGTTTCTTATTACATCTCTAAGACCTGATTTGTGAAATAGCATTTCCTGCAATGTCTAAAAGGTTGTGTTAAAATTAATACTAGAGGCAAGCATGATGAAAATCAGGTGATTTCAATTTGTAGCTATTCTTGGGGGGAGAGTCCCCACCATCCACCCCAAATCAGTTGTAGGTCTTCTCCTGAAAGGGCTTCATTTCAGAAATACACTTCACAAATCATCTAAATTGTGGTCAAGAAATCAATACTTACAAGACACTCATCACCACAATGATGACAGTGTGATGATGACTTTCTGCTTCTCTTTTCTTTCCTACAAATTATAGGAAGGAACACATTAGAAAAGCTCAACATCAATTCTGTAAATTTACTCTCTTATGCTAGGTAATATATATTTAAATTGGGAATTAACAAACCTATAAAATGATGAATTTGTTTAATAATTGTGTTACATCATTTGATGTAATATAAAAGAGCTTCAAGAGGTACCTTTTGCCTCTTACAACAAAACATAAGATTTCTGGCCAGGGAATACCTACCTTTATTGTCTCCCTTGGAGTCCAGGCCTATGGTCCCTGGGGGGCGTGGAGAAGAGTGTTTAGGAAGCATTTCTGCCATATTTCGATTACATGGCCGTCTTCTCCTCCGTAAGCCACTGGGTTTTACAGGATCTTCAATAGACTGCTTTGGCAAAGATTCCTCCATTAACAGATCTGATTCTGGAAAGGAGGGAGAAAAAGAACCAGGGTCCTTTTCTTTCTATTAGCAGATAGGAGTTTAAAGAACTAACCTATAATTTAGGAGAAGGATCTTGGAAAACAACAGAAACTCTTTTCCTAGTCTGTAACAAAGAGCACAATAAGTGACATATGACAATTTCCATGAACTTTTCCTTATGTTCCCAATATTGGATTCAGTCTTTCCTTTAAACAAATAACTTTAAAAAATACAATACCCCACAATGATCCATTCTAGCAAGAATAAGCTGTTATCAATAAATAATGTTGTTCATTAGTGCATGTTCACCATACTGCTATTTTAAGTACTAAGGGAGCTATAAGCCAGTCATGGAAATAAAAAGTTGTCCACTTATTCTGGGTAAACAGAATATTTTCTTAAATAAGTAATGGTACCTAATTAGATTACAAATGTTCTGCTACCCAGGCATAAAAACTCATTCTTTGGCAAAAGCTCTTCAGAAAACTGGAAAGTAATCTGGCAGAAACTAAGCATAGACCAACATCTCACACAGTATACCAAGATCAGCTTATCATGGGTACATGATTTAGACATAATTAGGTGAGCATGGAAAATTTTACCTGTCAGATCCACAGATATAGAAAGAATTTATGACCAAAGAAAAGATAAGGAGATCCACAACAGGTAAAATGGATAATTTTGATCACATTAAATTAAAAAGCTCTCGCACAAACAAAACCAATACAACTAAAATTAGAAAAAAGTAGGAAACTAGGAAAAAAAAATCTTTGCAGCAAGTTTTTCTAAGGCCTATTTTCTAAAATATATAGGGAACTGAGTAAAATTTAAGAGTAAGAGCCATTCCCCTCAGACTTAACATGCTATCTCTCACTTCCAAGCATTCACAGAAGCAATCCCACATTTCTAAAATGCATTCCTTCTTCATCTTTGTCAGAATCCTTTTTTCTTTCCTTCAAGGATCAATTCATAGGCCACCCCCTCAATTATGGTGACCTCAACTAAAAATGTCCTCTACCATCTCAAATTTTATTAGTGTCTTGCTCTTTCCTTTGCACTTTTTATAACTTAACATGTATATTATTCCTTTCCCCCTCATTCTAGTAGAATATAATCTTAAAAAAATTATAAATGTTTTGTTTTTCCCCCAATTGCCTGTAAAAACAATTTTTAAGTTTCAATTTAAAAAAGCCTTTAAATAAGCACATGAGAAAGTGTTCTAAATCTCTAATAATTAGAGAAATGCAAATCAAAAACAACTTTGAGGTACCACCTCACACCTAGCAGATTGGCTAAAATGATAGCAGGGGAGAGTAATGAATGTTGGAGAGGATGTGGCCAAATTGGGGCATTAATGCATTGCTGGTGGAGGTGTGAATTAATCCAACCATTCTGGATGACAATTTGAAACTATGCCCAAAGAGCTTCAAAGAGCTGCCTGCCCTTCGATCCAGCCATAGCATTGCTGAGTTTGTACCCCAAAAAGATCATAAATAAAAAGACATGTACAAAAATATTTATAGCTGCACTTTTTGTGGTGGTAAAAAATTGGAAAATAAGGGTATGCCCTTCAATTGAGGAATGACTGAAGAAATTGTGGTATATGCTGGTGATGGAATACTATTGTGCTCAAAGGAATAATAAACTGGAGGAATTCCATGTGAACTGCAAAGACCTCCAGGAATTGATGCAGAGTGAAAGGAGGAGAGCCAGAAGAACACTGTACACAGAGACTGATATACTGTGGTAAAATCAAATGTAATGGACTTCTGTACTGGCAGTAATGCAATGATCCAGGACAATTCTGAGGAATTTATGGAAAAGGATGCTACCCACATTCAGAGGAAGAACTGCAGGAGTGAAAACAACAGAAGAAAAACAACTGCTTGAACACATGGGTTGATGAGGACATGATTGGGGATGTAGACTCAAAACTACCACACCAATGCAACTCTCAGTAATATGGAAATAGTTCTTGATCAATGACACATGTTAAAACCAGTGGAAATGTGTGTCAACTATGGGGGAGGGGGATAAGAGGGGGGGCAAAGGAGAAAGTAAAAACATGAATCATGTAACCATGGAAAATTTTTCTAAAAAAAAAATTTTAATTAAAAATATGGAAGTTAAAAAAAAAGCCTTTTAGTTCCAAATTCTCTCCTCTCTTTCAAAAGGGTAGGCACTCTGTGATAGATTTTACATATGTGATCATATAAAACATTTTCCCATATTAGTCATTTTGTGGAAAAGAACTCAAACAAAAAAACAAGTAAAATGAAATATAGTATGAATTAATCTATATTCTGACTCCATCAGCACCCCCCCCCAACCCCAATCAACAGAGTGTTTCTTAGGAAGTTTATTGTATATAAATAGAATAAGTTGGGGCAAACTGATTGAAAATACAATAATTAGAAGAAAATTCTAAAAATCATTATTTCTAACAATGGCTGTAATCTGGGGGTAGGATCACAGAAAGATGTACACTTTGGGGTGGAATCTTTGATTTCCAGGTGTCTTACTGGACAATCTAGATACCTAACCTCGATATTAGAGAATCCTTGTATGCTATATACATATAAACACTATATGTATATAGCTATATACATATAAGCAGTATACATATAAACAATATACTTCCTTCAGTCTGAATGATGCACAAAACATTATGTTTCACTTCCTTTTTTACTTTTGTTGGGAGATCTCTTCCATAAAATGACTAATACAAAAAAATGCTTTACATGATTGCACATATAAAACCTGTATCAGATTTTATTTTATTTTATCTGTATCAGAAAGGGGTAGAAGGGATTGAAGGGGAATAGAAAAGAGCAAGAGAATTTGGAACACAAATTTTTTTAATTAATGCTAAAAAACTAATAATATACTTCCTTCAATAAGGTATATGCTTTTGCTAGTCTTCTAGCAAGAAGTCAAAATACAGGAAGAGCAGATCTGGCACACTAGTTCCCTCCCCATCAGTTATTTTCCTGAATATAGATGGTATTTTTCATTATGAGTCCTTTGAAATTGTCTTGGATCACTGTATTGTTGAGTATAGCTAAGCTATTCATAATTTTTCAATATGCACTATTGCTGTTAACTGTGTAACAATGTTCTCCTGGTTCTGCTCACTTCACTTTTCATCAGTTCATGTAAATCTTTTCAGTTTTTTATGAAATTATCCTGCTCATCATTTCTTATAGCACAATAGCATTCCATTACAATCATATACCACAACTTGTTCAGTCATTATCCAAATGATGACCAACCCCTTAAATTCCAATTCTTCTACACCACAAAGAGTTGCTATAAATATTTTTGTACAAATAGGTCCTTTTCCCTTTTTTTTAAATCTCTTTGGGGTACAGACTTGGATCACTGGATCTATCAAACACTAAATTACCTTAGTAATTTAATAAAAATTGGTAAAACATTATTATTTTATTATATATTATATTATATATTAAAAATAGTAAAACATTAAATTAGTACTATGTATTTTGTACCTAATTTATTCTACTGAACCACCACTGGATGTAAGCTCTTTAAAGGCAGGAGCTATGTCAGTTTTTATTTGTCATCTAACAGCACTTTGCTTAATAATTGTTTATTGAATTGTCAAAAAGTTGATGAAACTAAATAACATTCAAGTTAGATAGTAAACTCTTAAGTAATGCTGAATTAACTGACCATCAATTTTTCATGATTAAATGAATTATCTCCCAATATATTAGGATATAAAGCATGTAAACATCACAGGACGTGATGAAGAATTTGATTCCGTCTATATGCACATACAATGAGTGTTGGTAAGTGGTTCAACAAAACCTGAGAATGGCAGGTTTCCTTTAGGGTTCTCCAATATTTGGGCTAGCAGGGATAGTTGACAGCATTCCAACAGGAGTCATTCTCACTAAATCTTATATTCAACCCTGACAACCACAACTCAATAAGAAAATCTGTCAGTAGTAAAACATACACATTATATTTTTAGAATATTTTCAAACATAATCAAATTTTCAGAAACTATGTAAATCAAATAATATACAAACCAAGTTGTTTGAAATAGTCTTCCAATGAACCCCAAGAATTCTTTTCAATTAAAGCTTTTACAAGGCCCCAAGGTTGTTTTCTATACTTTACATCTGAAGAAACTCTAATAGGGAATAAATGAAAAAAAGATCATGAATTGAATGGTGCAGAGAGTTATGACAATGTATAAAATAACTATCAAATAAAAAAGCTTTATTATAAAAAAGCAAATGTCCAGGATTCATATTATATTAGACACATATAAATATGTATTCAAGAGAGAACTATTAAGAAAACCCAGCGACAAAGCTATCACCTTCAAAACATACAATGTTATTCTTTACCAGTTCTCTTTTTCTAGTTATATTACTTCCTCAATCTTTCTAGCCTTTTTCATAAGCTAAAAATCAACATGCTGAAACAAAAAAATGAAATACACATTTCTCAGAAGCTTTTAAAGAAGGCTTAATGGAAATAAATTGGTTGAAAATAGATACAGTAATTAGGCATGACAGGGCAAAGCACATGAAGGCTTTGTCCTCTGTGTCTAATGCTTTAATATTTTTCACTTTTCCTTTGCTGTGGCTTACCGTAGCCTGCATTTTTGTTTTGAAGAACGTGTGATGCAGTATCTATTCAAAGTGTAGAAATAATCATGGTAGGGAACATCGTGTGTCAGAACTTCTGAATCTACTAAGTAAAATCGAGCTTCCTGACTTTCTTTATATAGTATCTGTCAAAATAAAGCAAAATAAAATTAGTGGACATTATATATATATATCTCTTGGTATTACTCATTCGAGAGGCTATATTTTTAAAAACCCCAGTTCCAACAATCATTTGTTAATTGATGGTGAAGAAATTCACATTAATTTCTGAGAAAGATACTCCTAATTAAAAAATATGAAAAAGACATTTAACAGTTTTCTCATGACTTACAGAATATATATGTTCTGACCCATTTTTGGAAAAATGCAATAGGCACTATTTGCAAATGGTCAGAAAAGTTTTATTCAAATCCATCTCCAAAAAAAATGATTCATTTCAACAAAATGAAATGTGTCCAAGTAACTTGTCCTGTCTTCTTGTGAAAAGTTTTTATCAGGAGGCAGCTGGGTAGTTCAGTGGATTGAGAGCCAGATCTAGAGAACAGATCCTAGGTTCAAATTTGACCTCAGATACTTCCTAGCTGTGTGACCCTGGACAAGTCACTTAAACCCTATTGCCTAGCCCTTACAGCTCTTCTGCCTTGGAACCAATATACAGTATTGATTCTAAGACAGATGGTAAGGATTAAAAAAAAAAGTTTTATCATGTTTTATGATTTAATCATTGCAATGTAGTACGGTTAGATATGGCCTTGAAACCAGGAAAAGCTATTTTCAAAACCTGCTTCTCCCTTCATATTAAGTGTGTGACTATGAGCAAGTCACTTAAACTCTTGGAGCCTCAGTTTCCTCAATTGGAAAGCCAATACAATAATACCAAAAGAACCCACCTTACATGTAAAATGTTTTATAAACATTAAAGTGCTAAGTTTGAATTGTAATTATCTTTCACGTCAATAACTGTTTACATTATTTCAAATGTTCCAACTTGGCAGTGAAAAAAATTCAGTCAATTTAAGAAAGCAAGAACTTTACTTTCAAAATTTAACCCTTTGTCTGACCTAAAGAAAAAGAAAACTACTTTCACTTAACCTAGTCTCAAACTGGCAAGTAGGTTTTCAAAACTCCAATTCATAAAAGAAATTGTTTGACAAGCTCTCCTAATCTGAACCACACATCTGCATGCCACTTAGTCATTGGCAAATGTCCCCTTACTCCACTCATACTTAACTACGAGAGAAAAAAAGAGAAAATTCGCTTTCTAAAATATGCATGTTGCCCACAGACTTTTTACAATGACACACATTGCATATGTCACAATCATATTATCATATTAAAATTACTTGTGGACAATGATATCCCCAGACTAGACTGAAAACTTTACAGGCAAGAACCATATTGTTTTCCAGGGTATCCTCACTGCCTAGTGCATAGAAGTCACTTAATAAAATTTTTTAGTGATTCGTTGGAGAATAAAACCACTAACAGGATAGCAGAAATTAATGTGAATTTGGAAAGGTCTCTTCTGTCTGTGTGCAGATGAATACATCCACTGTACAATTAATTCTGCATAGATGGTTCAAAGTACACTAATACCACTGGAAAAGACCTGGTTCACTTGCTGGCTATAGAGAAAGAACATTTAAAGAACCCAAACCTGATTTTGAAAAGCCAACTCCTTCCACCCTTGTTATTGCAGGCACTTGGCTACCTGACTCCCTGAAACTATTTTTATGCCACTTTTGATACCCTCTTGGGCTGGGAACTTTAGCAGTCACTTAAGATAGTAGCTGAAATGGGTAAGCTCTAAGGTTCTTCACAACTCTAAGATTTGGTGATCCTTGAAAGACAGCTTAGAGGAGGAAGCATACAGTGGATAGAGTGGCATTCGTGGAGTCAGTCAGACCTGGGTTCAAATCCGGTCTCAGATACTTCCTAGCTGTATGACTCTGGGCAAGTCATTTAACTCAGATTGCCTAGTCCTTGATGCTCTTCTGTCAGAAAATTGATACTAAGACAGAACATAAGGATTTAAAATAATAAAACAAAACAAAACAAGACAGCCTAATGGCAGTGAGGTGGCTCTGGATAGAATATCAGACAGGAAAATGAGTTCAAGATCAGCCTTCAGACACTTCCTAGCTATGTGACCCTAGTCAAGTCACTCAAACTCTTCTGCCTCACTTTCCTCATCTGTAAAATGAGGGCAATAATATTACCTATCTCCCAGAATTGTTGTATCAAATGAGATATTTATAAAGTGCTTTGGAAACCCCATAGTTACATAAATGGTATAGTTAGTAGTAATAGTAATAGTAGTAACATTATTATTGTTATCATCATCATCCTGAGGGGGCCTCCAAAGTATTTCTGATATATTCTGGAACCATAAAATTAACTGAATTTTTAATTATCTGAGGTTTACGTATAACTTAAATATAATACAGGCTGCAATATCTAATTTTAAAGTAAACTTGAGGCTTGGAATTCTACAAGTTTAATACACAATCATAATTAGCAAGCAATTATTAAACTCCTACTATGTTGCCTTTTGCTTTTACACGGCAAACATTTTTTTAATACCACCTCCCCACCACAATTGAAGACAAAGAGAATTAAGGAAAACCACTGATGGCAACAGCATCTAAGAGCAAATACAACATTTTACATTCAAGATGCATAGAGAATTCTTAGAACAAAATAGTCCCAAAGGTTGATGATTTACCATAAATGACCGCAGCACATTATTTTACCACTTCTCTACACCCACAATTCTCTTGAAATACTGAATAATCAAGTATACTATACCTGTTTTTCAGTGGCTGAGGTGAACTTTCCAGTCAGCGGATTGTTGAGAACTATAGTGTATGTCATAGTTCTTAGCTGATCACCATCAGTTTCAACATTCCAAGGGGTAGAAACTACATCTAAACACAGAAAACATATATAAATAGATTCAGAAATAAGTATTATGAAACTCCAAAAACGAATGAAAATTTGAAGTAGCTAGTGGACCAAGTAGAGAGAGTACCAGGCCTGGAGAGGGGAGATTCTGGGTTCAAATCTGACCTCAGACACTTCCTAGCTATGTGACCCTGGCCAATTCACTTAACCCCAATTGCCTATCCCTTACTGCTCTTTTCCTATAGAAATGATACTCAACACTGATTCTAAGACAGAAGGTAAAGGTTTTAAAAAAGAAAAAGGAAAAGAAGAACCTGAATGAAAATTGTTTTGCAATTTTAAAATATTCTAATGGCTGTTACTAATTTTTACATGCTTTATAAACTTGGCATTTAACAAATATAAAATTGCTTTGGACAGAGTAGGCATGTTTACTACCTGACTTTCTTTAAAAAGCAAAATGTTTCCAACCTTTTGAAGAGCAATTTGGAATTATGCCCCAAAGGGTTATAAAACTATACATACCCTTTGACCAGCAACACCACTATTTGGTCTATTTGTCAAAACAATCAGGGAAAAACAAAAATAATCTATATGTTCTAAAATATTTATAGTAGCTCTTTTTGTGGTGGCAAAGAACTGGAAAGTAATGGAATGTCCATCTACTGGAGAATGGCTGAATAAGTTGTGGTATGTGATAGTAATAGAAAAATATGGAAAGATCTGCATAAAATACTGCAGAGTGAAACAAGTACAACTAAGAGAAGAATGTGTACAGTAAAAGCAATATTGTTCAGAGTAATTGTGAATAAATAATTCTGAGTAAATATGATCATTCAAATCAACTATGAAGGAAAATTACTTCTACCTCCAGAGTTAAGAATTGACATATAGGAATATGTATTACATACATACATACAGATATATATATATATATATCTGTATCAAATGTTGGCCTTCTCTCATGTGGAATTGGAAGGAAGGGAGAAAACTTGGACCTCAAAATGCAACAAAATAAATAAAAACTTAATTTTAAAAAAAGCCTTATTGTTGCCTTTTTTAAAATACTACAGACATTATGTCAAGATCTCTAGCCCTCCCTCTGTCCTTCTCAATAATATCCTCCCATGCAACAAATAAAAGCGATTCAGTGAAACCAAATGATACAGAACTTGTCAATTACTGTCCTAGGCACTATTCTCTCTCAGTCCCCCACGGTAATACCCAATGAGTTCTCACCTCCTCTCACTCAATCCATACCTCCCATCAGTTGCCAGGCCTTATGCAGTTTTGATCTTCAACATCTCTTGTATGCATTCTCTTCTCTGCACTCATATAGCTATCAGAGCTTCATCACTGCCTTTTGCCTTGATTAGCACAATAACTTTCTAACTGGTCTTCCTGCTAACAGCTGCCCTGATTCCTATCCATCCTCCACTCCCCTGCCAGGATAATGTTTCTAGAGCCTGTGCCTCCATCACCACCTCCTGCTCAATGAGTTTCAGTGGCTTTCAAGGACCTTCACGAAACAGAATAAATTCTTTTCTTTGGCTGGGAAAGACTTTTCCAGGATTCTTGGGCTTTCCTGCCCTTTATATACTCTAAGGTGCAGTGACACTGGCCTGCTTTCGGTAACTCAAAACCTTCCATCTACCATCTCCCTGCCTGTACATGGATGGAGTGCTCTGTCCCCTCGCTTCTGCCCACTGGCTTCCATCAAAACTCAACTCAAATCCCCCCTTCCCAGGAGGTGCTGCCTGGTCTCCTCACTCCAATGCTTTCTCCCCTGAGATTACCCTCATTTATTCTGTGCATACTTCTTGTACATAGCTAGTTATGTGGGTGGGATCTCTCCCATTAGAATATAAAGCCTTGAAGGAAGGAGCTAGTTCTGCCTTTCTTTGTATCATTGCTATGGCTGACACAATAGAAAATGTGCACTTACTAAATGCCTCTTAACTGATTTATACTTTTGGACATCCCCCATCATTTCTCACCTCTAACAAGAAGTAGAAGATATGTTTCATCATCTACCCAAACAGATGTCGTAGTTATTATGTGTCTTATTCAGCATCATCTGTATTCCCATGTATCTTTCATGTTCATTTCTAACTATATAGCAATTTTTCATATACCACAATTTGTTCATCTAATCTTCAATCAATGGTCACCTACCTTCATTTTTTTTTTTTTTGTTTTTTTTTGTTTTGTTTTTTTGCTACCACAAGAACATGTAGCTATGAATATTTTGGGAAATGTGGGGCCATTCTGTATTTGACTTTTTCAGAGTTCTTGCTCTTTCTTTAGCTCATTAGGTCAAAAGGTAAGAATGCTTTAATAATTTTTCTTACATAATTCTAAATTGTTTAGTAATTGGCCCAGTTCACAGTTCCACCAACAGTATTTTAGCATGTCTGTCTTTTCATAGCTCCTCCAACACTATCTGTAACTTTTATCATCTTTTCTAATTTAAAAAGATGTAAATTGAAATCTGAGAGTTGTGTCAATTTGCATTCCTCTCATTTATTAGAAATTTTTATTGTTGATGACTTATAATTCTTTTGAAAACTATGTCTTTTGTCCACGTATCTTTTGAGGAATAGTTCTTAGTCACCTATTCTTATATGTGCAATTTTTTCTGTCATATTTTGACTTCAAAATTCTATTCTCTTAATATTTTTTGTAAAATTAAATTTAAAAGTTGATCCTTTTGTCCACTTTCTTTTATACTCTTCCTTCTGCTACTTTTAAGCTGTGTAAATGTGTCTAGTTTCATGAGACAGAATGAGAACACTTCATTATTCCTTAAAAAATTTGGTCCACTAGGAACGAAACTATAAACCAACATTTTACACTCTAAAGAAACACATAACCTGGATACAAAAGGTTATATCATAAACACAGTAGAGAGCCATGAAAGAGAAAGAACTTTTTACAATGGCAGATATGAGTTTTTGATTAAAAAAAAAAAAGGAACAGAGAGGATCAAAGGCAATAAAGTGAACAATTTTGATTGCAAAAAACTGAAAATCTTCTACACACACACACACACACACACAGCAGCAGCAGCAGCAGCAGCAGTAGCAGCAGCAGTAGCAGCAATATAATTACTAGAAAGGAAACACAACTAGGAAATATCCTAAAGTAAATTTAATATCCTGATAGTCTGCAATGTCTACTATCCTAGTTATACAGGGATTTGAAATATTAGTAATAGATAACTAGCCAAGGAATATTGACAAAAAATTGTCAAAACAAAAAGAGCGTTATAAACAACCATGTGAAAAAAGTTTCAGATCATTAACAAAAGAAATGCCAATCAGAACAACTTTTTTTTGAAGTTCCTCCTCATCTCTATCTGACAAAGATGACAAAAATAGAAAATGAAAATTGAGGGAGAGGGGTTGGGTTGTTAGAGGAGAAGCACACGAATGCACTGTTGGTGGAGGTCTGAAGTGGTCCAACTATCCTAGAAAGCAAATGGGAACTATGCCTACCAAAATTACCTGTTCCCTAGTTATACCAATTAGTGACCTAATCTATACTAGTATAGATCCCCAAAGAAAACAAAGAAAGAGGGAAAGAACCCACACACATAAAAATATTTATAGAAACACTTTTTCATTGTAGCAAAGAAATGGAAATAAAATGGATACTTATCAGTTGGGGAATGGCTGAATAAATTATAATATATAAATGTAATGGAATATTATTATACTTTATATCAGTGGTTCCCAAACTTTTTTGGCCTACCACCCCCTTTCCAGAAAAAATATCACTTAGCGCCCCCTGGAAATTATGAAACTATTTATTGAACTCAGAATAGAATGTAATACAAAAAAAGTGTGGCCATCACCGTTCTACTGGATTGCTGCAGTACCCACCAGGGGGCGGTAGCGCCCACTTTGGGAATCACTGCTTTATATTAAAGGATGGAAGGGATGGATTCAGAAAAACCTAGGAAGACTTGTATGACTTAAAGCAATGTGAAATTAATAGAGTCCAGAAAACAATTTATTCAGCTACACTATTATAAAGCAAAACAACTTGGAAAGACTTAAGAATTCTGATCAATGCAATGACCAATCACAACTCCAAAAGATAGATGATGAATTATATTTTCTACTTCTAAATAGAGAGGTGATGTATTAAAGGAACAAAACAAAACATACATATTAAAGACACAGCCAACATAGGGATTTGTTTTCCATCACTATACTTATTTGTTAGGAGAGAGTTTTAATTTAGGAAGAGAATAGTCATAGCAAAATCACTATGAAAGAATTAAAGAGTAGTGATAGCAAAAAAAAAAAAAAAAAAAAAGGAAAAGATCAATGAAACATAACAAAAATACACAAAAGAGAGCAGAAGAGGGCATAGATACAAGAGTCTTTTTGGAACTACTAGCTTAAATTTGATATATCCTTAAATGAAAACAAACAAACAAACAAACCACAAGCCATAACTACCAGAGAATTATGGCTTTCTGTATATCCGCTTTTCCAGTTCTTTGTATGTTAAGCATATAAAGATGCTCTGTAATGATTTGTAAGTTTCATTTAATACTAAAAAGAAATTTTAAAAAATTAAAACCAAGGTATCAAAACTGTCACTGAAAAACCAATCATGGATCCCTTTGCAGAATAAGATCTTTTAATAGATCCTCATGGAGCACAGTTTCCAGTTCTTTTGTTATCCTAGTCATCCTCTTCTAAATTGGCTCAAGCTTTTCAATGTCTTAACTAAAAAAGGATGACCAAAACTGACCCTTTCTGGGAATATGAACTGATCAGAGCATGACCCAACAAAATATTCACCACCCCTTCCTTCTTGAGAAGATATTCATGGGGTCAAGGAGAATGCTCCTGGTAGTTGTGTTTGGTTGCCATGCCATACTACTGATTCATAATGAGTTTGCAGGTCACTAAAACCCTTCAATTGTCTTTATAGGAATTCTTTATCTATTTATGCCTTTCCCACAACATTCTGAACTCAGTATAGAACTTCGTTTCCCCTTATTAAATTAAATTTCTTTATTTTTATTTTATTTATTTCTTATATTTATTTTGTTATAATAATTTCTAAATTTAATTAAATTAGATTCTAATCTGCCCTTCCAACCCTTTGAGGTCTTTTTAAATTATGTTTCTGTGGGTCAATGAGTTAGTGATTCTTTTTAATTTGGATTCATGTGCCATGGTTATGAGAGTTTGGTCAAGTTGAAAAGGCTAACAAATAAGGAATGGCCTTAGTTTGAAACTTTAATTATAATTATTATATAATGCATTATTACATACATAATAGTTATATAATGTACAGTTACAGTATGTCACTATTATAATATGCAGGATGATCAATTTAGAGTTATAAAGCTCACCAGAGACCTTCTAACCCAATGCTTTCATTTTATAGATGAGAAAAATGAAAAAAAGGAACTTTCCAAGGTTATATAGACAGTAAGCAGCAGAACCAAGATTTTAAACCTTTTCTTCTCTTTGACAGGTACAAACATGACTGATTTAAGTCCTAAGGATGAATTAATTGGGTCCAGCAATTACAGATCTGAACTGTATATGAGACTAAAGGTCTCTAAAAGGAGGCAGCCAGATCTGTTAGCACTAAAATGAAACACTGACATCTGAGGAGAAACTCTGGACCCTGGTGGGTAGGTCTGTGCTTTGGCGTAGCATTCCCAGCACTATGACATCATCCCTACCCCTCAGTCCCAGTCATGGCAGCCAAGGCATGGTGATGGCAGAACCTCTTATTATTCAGTCATTTTCAGTTGTGGACCCCATTTGGGATTTTCTTGGCAAAGATACTGGAGTGGTTTGCCATTTCCTTCTCCAGCTCATTTTATAGATGAGGAAACTGAGGCAAATGGGGATACGTGACTTGTCCAAGGGCATAAAGCTAAGAAGTATCTGAAGCCAAATTTGAATTATGTTTTCCTTTCTCCAGGTCCTACACTCTATCCACCATAACCACCTGGCTGCCTCAAGTCAGAGACTATTAGGGACAGCTGGGTGGCTCAGTGGATTGAGAGCCAGGCCTAGAGACGGGAGGTCCTAGGTTCAAATTTGGTCTCAGATACTTCCTCGCTGTGTGACCCTGGGCAACACTTTTTGCCCCATTGCCTAGCCCTTACCACTCTTCTGCACTAAAACCAATACTCAGTAGTGATTTTAAGATGGAAGGTAAGGGTTTAAAAAAAAAAGACAGAAACTATTAAATAGCATTGATAAAAACAGCATAGGTTCCATGCCAGATCCCTAAGTTGCTATAAACCTATCAGGTCTAGACATTTAACCAATTCAGAATCTACCTAACTACATACCATTAAGTAGCTTCCATCTCTGAACTATCTACAAGCATAACAATGTCCAATGCCCTGACTTATGAGGCTTATTATTTTATAGAAAAAGGAAATGGGATTAATCTGGCATAATCTGATTTTGACAAATTATTATGGTTTTCAGAACTCATGGCTTTCCTTTATAAATACTCACAAAGCATTCTTTGAAATATGTTTTTTAGATAATTGTCACTAGTTTTCAGATCCTGCTCTCTTCCCTCCTTTAACAATCCTATGGCACCTTCCACTCCCTCCATGATCCTCCAAGGCCATTGAAGGTGGGGGCAATCAACATCTGCCAATTCATTCAGGGCTTTAAGGGCACAGATCATTCATGCCTAGTGGCCTGTACTCATTGAAGGCTGTGAGATATTCTCTATCTCTTTCCTGATCTCAGCTCTTGGCTCCCTGTTATACATTTGTGTTCTATCAGTTCAAGTTTAAAAAACGTTTTCTTTGTGGTAAACAGAAACAAAATCAGAGTTGGGTAATTCATTATTTTCACCATTATCTGATATCATCTTTCCATTTATCCTGATCATAGTCCTATCCTGTCTCTGGTTTTCCATTTGCCCTCAAGTTAAAAAAAAAAAAACAAACCAAAAACCAACAAAATCACTTTTTTGTTCTCTTTAGTTTAGAATTCATCACTAGGCTCAGCTCATTCTAGGCTATCCTTGATACCATTAATCTTTTGTAATATCTACTCCTGGTCCTATCTTCCATACATTTAAAAAATCAGAACTATTGAATTAGTGCCCTATAAAGCCCCATTGATCATTCTCATCCTCACCAAAATATAATTCTTCCACCTATCCCTTCAGAGTACTGAGTCACTGGAGCTTACATATCCTTTCTCTAAACCCTCTGAAATATACTCTCTCTAGGGTATATGTCAGACAATAGCAAGTTTGCTTCTCTTTCTCCATCAAGTGGTAAAGTACCATCAACTAATAGTACCTTAGTAAATGAAAAACAATCATGTTTGTTCTCCTAGAAAAGTTTTCCAATTGAGAATAGATAGTAATAAAACTATGGGGAAAAAAATTCAAGATTATTTTTATTTTTTTTATTATGATCTAGATCTGCAATTCCCTCAGTATGGGGAATTTATGTTGTGGAAACTCCCTCTACCTGTCTGCTAAGGTATTGAGAGATCAAATATTGCCATAGTTAGTATGTGTGAGGGGCAGCACCTGAACCCAGGTTTCTACAGGACTCCAACCCCAAGAGAAAGTATGATGTTGTGAAAAGGAAATTGCAGGGAGAATCAGAAGAATCAGGTTCTAATTTCAGCTCTTTTATTCTCACTAGGTAACCCCCTCACATGACATTTAACCTCACAAGACATTTAACCTCATATACTTATCTATAAAATCAGAACATTAATAATTTCATTACTTACCTTATAGAGAATTATTACAAGAAAGCAGTTTGTAAACTACAAGCTAAACATAAATGAGTTCCCTTTTTATTACCTTTAAAAGGGTCCATTCAAACAGAATATTGTTTCATTTTATTATTTTAATGAAAAAACTTATATTCCTTTAATTATTCCAAAATTCTTAAGCTACAGAAATATAATAATGAACAAAATATGAATAAAATCATTTTATTTCTTTAAAATCCAAAGCCCATTTCTTAGAATAACTACAAAATTCAATCAGAATCAATGAAATATAAAGCTCTTGGCTTCTCTATGCTGAATGATGAAATGAGAAAAATACATTTAGTTTCTTTTCCTAGAAATAAGTAGAGCAGATAAACTGAATATTGCTTTTAAACGCATTATAATTGCTCTTTTGGGAAACTCGCAAATGACTGAACAAAAGCTACTATATGTCATTAAATGGAATAGAATGACATCTTCACCAAGGACCCCTGATTTTGGAAAAACGAATTCGCTTCTTTAAATTCAAGGTTTTCACTTATTGAACAAGGAATATTTTATGACACTTATTAATGATATGTTTACTAAGTAATTTTAAAATCACAACATAATTTTGGTATCATAGTTCATAGCCTTATAATGCTGCCACCTAAGACTTTTAACAATGTAGGAAACTATGACACATAATCAAAGGGAACCTTACAAATAAACATAAATTATATATTATAATAACTTTTCTCAATGGAACCCTATTGAACTATGTGAGTTAAATGATCCCCAAAAGGGCTGCCTTACTGTATAGAACCTGACTGGCAAAACAATTAATCTATTTGTGAACTTAATGACAGGGATTAAATAACAATTTTGCTATTACCCAATCCTTAAAATCCAATTGTGTTTCTTT
This sequence comes from Gracilinanus agilis, assembly GCF_016433145.1. Classification (NCBI taxonomy): domain Eukaryota; kingdom Metazoa; phylum Chordata; class Mammalia; order Didelphimorphia; family Didelphidae; genus Gracilinanus; species Gracilinanus agilis. The sequence continues at coordinate 353,453,664 of NC_058132.1, forward strand.
CTCTCTGAATGCGTTTATCATCGTCATACTGGTATGTTTCTAGTTCAACTCACTAAATTTGACAATGAAATTCCCTGAAACTTACTATTAGGTAAAGACAAATGAACAAACCTATTATATTCCTGGAATTGGTAAATTTCTGCATGAAGCGCGAACTGGTGAAAAGCAATTCAAACATTCTATCAGCACTGATATGAAAAACATGGTTTATAAAAAGTCTTCCAGTGAGGTCTCTCTCAGGAATATTTTCTTCAACTATGGAAAAAAAGAAAACATAAAAGAAAGAAATTGAGGTAAAGGAAATTCAAGTTTTGTTTGCACAATAAAAGTCCAATAGGTATTATTAAATAGTTAAATGTTTTAAATCTAGTACAAAGGTCAGCATATGTCAGCATACTAGAAAATCTTGGATTGCTAAACTAAGCAAATAGGGGTCCATGTTTTCAATCAATTAAATCTAATTGTTGTAGGAATATGAAACTTGGCTTATACCAAATGCCCAATAATCCTTCACCCTAAAAGGTCCTTAGATGAATTTTCCAGGGTATCTATCCAAAGCTGCCAACTAGAGATGAGAGACTACAGCAAATATACTTGTTTCAAATACTTTTCCAATTATTTTCCCAGGAGTTATTCTTATCTCGCTGTAAAGACATGGTCTCAGCTAAACCACTCAAACTCATCAATTCTCATTCCCAGGCATTTGTTCACACTGCTTTCCAGGGCTAGAAAGCTTTCCTAGGCATTTCCAATTATTTAATTACTATGAAGATAGGATTAACTCTCCCCATGCTCATTTTTAGCTAATCAAATCAAGAACTTAAAGTACCCCTACTTACCATTAAGTATGAGAGTTCACAAGTCACTTACTAGAAAAAGTGACAACTCCAAAGGCCATTGCCCCCCACCCCCTTGGGCAGTGTTAGGCAAATTGAAAGACTGCCATTGATTTCTATGAAGAAGAAGTGACAGGAAGTGATGTGGAAAAAAGAGGTATACCAATCTAGCATGATCATTCCCTTCCTGGAGTTTAAAGAGATTGGTTACAGGGCGTTCCCTTCCTGGCTTCTGGAGAGATTGATTGCAGAGATTCCTGCTTTGGCTTTGGAGGAGGCTGTGTTGGTGGGACCCTGGCTGAAGACACCACCACAACTTCTGGCTTGGAGAGATTCCTGTCTTAGTGGCTCTATGAGGAGGAAGAGGCCCTCTCTGCTCATTGGCGCTTAGGTGGGACACTGCCCACAGCATGAGTTCTGTGGAGAGATTCTTTTCCTTGGATCCTGCATTGGCTTGCTGGTGAGTCATTTAGACTTCCTCATGACAATTGGAGCTATGTCAGAGAAGCAAGCTGAATTTTATCAGATTAGCACTTAGGGTAGGCTAGGCAACTAATTACCTCTTTCCCTCCTACATTTCATACTTTAACTCTTTCTCTTCCTCATTATAAATAAAAGCTGCTAGCAGTTTTTTCTATCTTAGGGATAATATTTTGAATTTGGCGAGCATAATATTGAATTTATAACTCTCTTATTTTGTCAAAACCCCAATTCAACCCTTACATAATTCTCCCTTTATTTTCTAGGCCCATTATGCTTTTCCATAAAACTTCTTTCAAATCTAGGAACATAGTATATGCTCAGTAATTACTTATTAATATGAATTCCAAGATATTATATTTAAAAGTCATGGTACAAAAATCTTAGTATCTAAAATTTGATGACTATTATACAACATGGTGACTTAATCCAAATAACGAAGAAAAAATGAGGACAAGAACTTAACTAGCATTAAGGAATGAGAGAGAGTAAGAGAAAGAGTGAGCAAAAGAGCTAAAAGTTAAATATTAAGCAAAATATTAGTATCTCTCCCACATGTCTTTTTTCTCAATTAAAACATAAACAAAAATAACTTAATTTTCATTACATGAAAACTTTGTTTCACAGTGATTCTGGTGGAAAGTAGACTATAAGGAGAGAAAAAAAGGATAGAATAACAAGTGAGGAAATTCAGGAAATATTAACTTTGAAGACATAACCATAAAGGAATCCCTTTGGCAGATATTTCAACTAATCCAATATACTGCAATCTAGAAACTTAAGCTCTTATGATGTATAAGGCACTGTACTAGAATCTGAGGCTACAAAAACAAAAATCAAGTGGTTCCGTCTTTCAAGGAACTTACATTCCATTGCAGGAATATAATATGTACATAGATCAGTAACACAAAGTATTTACAAAGTAGTTCCTTTTTAAAATTGTTTTAAAGCTTTTTTGTATTCATCACTTAGATTTTAAAATAAAATCTTTTCCTCTATGATGTGAGCTATACCCTATGATAATAAATAAACTAAGAAATAAATAAAGAGAATTGGGGTGGGGTGGGGAACAAAGCAGTTCAACAAAACTAATACATCAGTGTAACATGACAGTGTTGGAATACAGAAAGATGGGTACAAGAGGCAGCTAGATGGCTCAGCACCTGGCTTGGAGGCAAGAGGTCCTGGTTAAAACTCTGGCCTCAAGAAAGAACTGTGGGAGTAGAAACATAGAAGAAAAAAATTTCCTTAATCACATGGTTTGGAGGCTTTAAATGATCACTCTAATGCAAATAATAATATGGATATCGATCTTGATCAATGATTCATGTAAAACCCAGTTAAATTGCTCATTGGCTTTGGGAGTGGGGAGGGAGGAGAGGACAAAAAGAATACCAATCATTTAACTATGGGAAAGTACTCTAAAACAAACAAACAAACAAATAAATAAATAAATAAAAACTCTGGTCTCAGACACTTCCTATCTTTCTGACCCTGGGAAAATCACTTAATCCCATTTGACTAGCCCTTACTGTTCTTTTTCCTTAGAACCAATATTTAGTGTTGATTCTAAGACAAACAGTAAGTTTTACTTAAAAAAGAAAAGAAAGATGGGTGCACTGATTCATTGTTGGTTGCATTCATTCATTCAAGAAAATAATTTGGAATTATGTTAAGAAAATAACCAAAATGTTCACAGGCGTTTTAGAAATCCCACTGCTGGGCATATACCTTAAGAAGATCCAAAAGAGAAGGAAAGGCCCTATCACATGAAATATTTCTATTAGCATTTATTTTGTGTGTTAGCAAAGAATTAGAAGCAAAGTAGATTGCCACTACCTGAAGAACAGCTAAAATAAAAATTGTGTTCATGAATTTAATGGAAAGTTACTATACCATAAGAAATAATAAATGTGAAGAATTTAGAGAAAAATGGAAAGACATAAATATATCAGAGTTCCTGAAATTCTTTCCCTCCTTATCTGCATTGCCTGGCTTCTCTGGCTTCCTTCAAGGCCCAAATAAAATCCCAAGACATCTTTCTGATCCCACTTAATGCCAGTGCCTTCTCTCTTTTGATTATTTCCAATTTATCCTGATATATATATCTTTGTTGATTGTATATTCTCTTCTCCATTAGACCTTGAAAGTAAGACCTACTTTTTACCTTTCTTTATATCTCTGTGCTTGGAACAGTGCCTGGATCATAGTAAGTACTTAAAATGTTTGCCGTCTAACAACTAAAGTAAGCAGAACCAAAAAATGGCATAGATAATGTCCACAATAGTGTGAATAGAAAGTGACAACAAAACTCTCCTGAATGCTGTGTAACTGTAATGACCAAGCTTGTGAGGAAGAAGAAGATTCTGGCTCTTTTCCTTCCTTTGAGAGGCTGGGTACTCACCTACAGCTCTTGGGTTTGTATGCCTGATGGTGACACTTGCCTGGCTGCTAGTGTAAGCAGGGATAGGGATGTTCCCTAGTGTAATAGGAAATAGTCTTAATAATAGAAAAGTAGATTTTGCAAGCAGGCTACGGGAAAAAACTTTGGCTGACAGCTATGGACATTCTGAATGGAATGCAGGCAAAGAGGGAGGAGAGAGAAAAACTGTCATTGTTTTTTGAAAGGGGTTTGGAGCAGAAGTGCAGCCAACAATGTCTCCATAGACTAGGGATCTGTGAGATTGGAGAAGCTTGAAGACAACATCTCTCAAGATAAGCCTTAGTAGCGGAAAAGGGTCTGTTTCTGGTGGACAGTTGCAAGAATTTTTCCCTACCTGATATCTCTTGGATTATTTGCTGTGCAAGGTGTTGGTTCCTGGTATCCTGAAGCCATCAAGGAAGTGACCTGGACCATTTGTGAGAAACCCCAATATCTAGCTCTCCCCCTCTAGACCTCAGCCAAGGCTGTCAGTCTGATTGAAGTTAGGTAGACAGAGAAACTTACCCTTAGAACTCCAGTTCTTGCCAGTTAGAGATTTCTAATTACATATATACCTCTCCCACTCTCCTGACCATAATAATACAATTAAACTTTTATTTTTCCCTTTTCCTGTTGGTTTCCTCATAGTGTGTGTATAGTTAACTTTGTGTTTTTTCCCTGGCTAGGTGGATCAGTGTGGCAGTTAGGATTCAACTGTCATACCTGTCAGTTGCCCAAACCATTCTTGAACTGTATTTCCCCAACTTGTTAGGTCCCAACCTATTGTCCATTCCTGTCTCCTACTCACCCTTCTGAACCAAGATAAAATATATAAGTTAACCTCAGTTTTTACCATAAGACTAGGATGATGATTGTGGTTTCTGGAAGTAAAGCTCATGGTTTGCAGGGAGAGGTGGCACACTGCTGTTTCTCAGGCTCATGGGCTTATGTGTCTGTCTATGGCAGTCGGTATTATTATAATAATCTAAGAGATTGATTTTATTACTTTTAAGGATGGAGTTGCAAAGAGCTCAATAGAGATTCTAAGACCGAATATTAAATCCAGCTAGCTCAAAACAAACAAAAAACTCTTTGTATACTCTGGGTCATAGAAAACAGGAATATAGGATTATGTATCTCAATCTTTGGGGACCAAAGAACATGGACAGTTACAAGAAATGGGCCAAAAGAAATCCAAATTTGGAGTCAAGTTAGACTAGTAAATATGGCAATTACAAAGAACTATATAAGAAAATTTTGAAGCCAGGAGAATAGTTACTTTAGAGAAGAGCAAGTATGAGAAATCCAAAGTGTAAACTTAGTTCAGAGTTTGTTAGTACTACTTAATTGTGAATGAATAGTTGAAAGTATAACCTAAGCAAAAAAGTATGGGTCAGTATCATAAGATTTCAACCAAAGTAGTGGAGACATGCAGAAGGAAGAATTCAGAAAAGGAAGAATGGGAATTGTATCCTCAGTATCTTGTGGGTAAAACAACACAATTAAAAAATCTACCAACAAACATTAGGTACTTATTATGTGACAGGCACTAGCAAGCAGCTGAACAGAATTTTATTTACTGCTCATGTGAGGACAGAAATTTGTTATGATGATCTTATGTATCCCCTCCTGTCTTCTTAAGCAGATTGCTCTAACAATCATCCTTTCTCTCACTTCTTCCCTCTTCCTCAAATCTTCAATCCCTATCTAAAGATTCCTTCCCTGCTGCCTATAAACACATTCAAATCTTCTTCATCCTTAAAAAAAAAAAACTGCATTGTGCTCTGTATCACAAAATAATAATTCTAAAGCTGAAAAGGATCTCACATGCCATTTAGTCTACCTCTCTCACTTTAGAGATGAAGAAACTGAGATCCAGAGAGAACTGTCTTGCTCAAAGCCAATTTTCCTTGAAAAAGCTCACTGTCTCTCATTTCTTATTCTCTCAGTTTCTTAAAATTAATTTTTAGAGGCGGAGTCAAGATGGCAGCATAGTAACAGGAACCTTCTGGATTTCCTTCCAACCAATCAATACATGCATCTCAAAAGGACAGAAATCAAAACCAGACAACTAAAGGGGCTCTCCCACTGGATGCAGCCTTAAAGGTAGGCAGTATTTGGGGATTCCCACACTATACATATGGGGTGAAACTGCACTAATTAAAGCATAAGCTGATCATCCCTGTCCCACACCACCTCCAGTGCCAAAGTCAGAGCAAGGGGCAGGGCAATCCCTAAATTCTCAGGGGCTAGCTAAAAGCACCACCCTGATGGTAGTGCAAGGCCGTGGCAGCAAGACTTGAGGCTGAACGGCTCAGAGCTTGGGCAGACAGAGATTGGAGCTTGGGCAGAAACACAGCTGGCAAAGCCCAGGCAGCAGGGGCTGGAAAGATAGCCTCGGGGCAAAACACTTTTAAGCTCTCACTACACAAAGAACATCACAGAACTGCCTGCTCTCCCTCAGGCTTCTGACTGGGGAGGGAAGAAACTACCAAGGCAAAGCCCCACCAGACAAAAGCTAAGAAAGCAATGACCAGCAACATGCAGGAACCCCAATCCAAGAGTGGCAAAAGAAATAAGCAACAGCAAATAAAACTCTTGACCCTGGATAATTTCTATGGATTAAAAAAAAGGGGGGGGGCAGCTGGGTGGCTCAGTGGATTGAGAGCCAAGCCTAGAGACTGGAGGTCCTAGGTTCAAGTCCGGCCTCGGACACTTCCAGCTGTGTGACCTTGGGCAAGTCACTTGACCCCTATTGCCCACCCTTACCACTCCTGGGCCAAAGACGGTCCCTAGCCCGGATGAAAAAGGAGGAGGGTTGGGCATGGGGCTAGCAACCCCACCCTGTAAAAACCTACATCTGCTAAAGAAACTGCAACCTAAAGTAGGGGCAGCTGGGCTAGCTCAGTGGATTGAGAGCCAGGCCTAGAGACGAAAGGTCCTAGGTTCAAATCCGGGCTCAGACACTTCCCAGCTGGGTGACCCTGAGCGACTGTGTGACCCATTGCCTACTGGTTGTGGCCCTATGCTCCTAGAATGGAGTCCCAGGATTAAAAAAAAAAAAAAAATACAAAAGCAACAGCAGAGAGTAAAAAGCAAGCAAACATATCCAAACTTTCCAAAAAGAATGGAAATTGGTCACAAGCTCTGGAGGAACTCAAAAAAGGAGTTCAAGAACCAAGTAAGAAAGATAAAAGAAAAATGGGAAAAGTAGGAATAAGAAATGAACACACAAAAAAAATAATAGTTTAAAAGACAAAAACGCCCATATGGAAAAAGAGGCACAGAAATCAAATGAAGTAATAAGCAAATTGGAGACAAGAACTGACTTGCTAGAAGCCATGAGAAGCAGGATAGGTCAAACCTAAAAGGAAAATCAAAAGAGCATATCTGAAAATTGCTCTTTAAAGACTAGAACTGGACAAGTAGAAGCTAATGATCTCACAAGAAAGCAAGAATTAATAAAGCAAAATCAAAAGAATGAAAAAAATAGAAAGAACCATGAAATATTTCATTGAAGAGACAACTGACCTGGAAAACAGATTCAGGGAAGACAATTTGAGAATGATTGGTCTACCTGAAAGCCTGGAACAAAATAAAAGCCTTGACATATTACAAGCAATTATCCAAGAAAACTGCCCTGATATTCTTGAACAAGAGGGCAAAATAGATGTTGAAAGAATCCATAGATCACTCCCTACATTAAATCCCCAAAAGACAACTCCCAGGAATGTTATAGCCAAATTTAAGAGCTTCCAGGTCAAGGAGAAAATACTGTAAGCAGCCAGAAAGAGACAACTGAGATATCAAGGAGCCCCAGTCAGGATTACACAGGATCTGGCATAGTCCACACTAAAGTTCTATAAGCCTGGAAATATGATATTCAGGAAGGCAAGAGAATTGGGTCTACAACGAAGAATCACCTATCCATCAAAACTGACTATATACTTTCAGGGGAAAATATGGGCATTTAACAAAATAGAAGATTTTCAAGCATTCCTAAAGAAAAGACCAGAACTAAATGGAAAATTTGATGTCCAAATACAAAATTCAAAAGAACCATAAAAAGGTAAACAAGAAGGGGGGAGGGGGATTTTTTAAGGACTTCAGTACAGTCAAATTGATTATATTCCTTTATGGAAAAGTATCTGTAATTCTTAAAAATTGTTTTTATTATCATAGTAGATAGAAGAAATATGTATAGAAAGAGGTTATGGTATTAAGTTGTTTAAGATGATATGTAAAAAAAAATGGAGAGGGGACAAAAAAAGAGGATAGTACTAAGATAAACTTGAAGGAAGATAAAAATAGGATAAATTATACCACATAAAGAGGTGCATGGGGTGGGAGGGAGGGAGAATACTATTTTAAGGAGGGGAGGAAGAGAGTGGTAATAGGTAATACTTAAACCTTACTCTAAGTGGAATCAGTTCTGAGAGGGAAGAACAGACAAATCTATTGGGGGTATCAAATTCTATCTTACACTACAGGGAAGTTGAAAGGGGATAATGAAGGGGGAGAGTGGGGCAGAGAGTAATAAAAGGGAGGGAAAGGTTGCAGGGGCAGGGGAGTGATTAATAGACCTTAAAGAGGAATAAGAAGGGAGAGTGGGAGAAGGAAAGTAAAATAAGGGTGGAGGAAAAGGGACTGATTAAAAGCAAAACTTTGTATGGAAGGAAATAGTGAAAGAAAGGGCAAGACTAAAAGAGGAAATCAAAACGATGGGCAATACACAGGTGGTACTCTTAACACTGAACGTGAATGGGATGAACTCACCAATAAAATGGAAATAGAGTGGATTAAAAACCAAAATCCTACCATATGTTATCTACAAGAAACACACGAGGCAGGTAGACATGCATAGGGTAAAGATAAGAGGCTGGAGCAGAATTTATTGGGCATCAACTGAGAAAAAGAAGGCAGGCGTCACAATTATGATATCTGACAAAGCCAAAGTAAAAATAGATCTGATTAAAAGAGATAAGGAAGGTAATTATATCCTGATAAAAAGCAGTATAGACAATGAAGCAATATCAGTACTCAACATGTATGCACCAAATGATATAGCATCCAGATTTTTAAAGGAGAAATTAGTGGAGCTTAAGGAAGAAATAGATAGTAAAACTATACTATTGGGAGACCTCAATCTTCCTCTATCAGATCTAGATAAATCAAATGAAAAAATAAGAAAGAATTAAGAAATGTGAATGAAATCTTAGAAAAAAATAGTTATTAGATATATGGAGAAAAGTAAATAAGGAAAAAAGAGAATATACCTTCTTTTCAGCAGCATATGGTACATTCACAAAGACTGACCATGTATCAGGGCATAAAAACATTGCAAACAAATGCAGAAAAGCAGTCAATAAATAATAAGTGCAACTTTTTCAGATCACAATGCAATAAAAATTAATTAGTATGGGTACATGGAGAAGCAAATAAAAAATTAATTGAAAATTAAATAATCTGATTCTCCAAAACTGGTATATAAAAGAACAAATCTTAGAAACAATTATTGATTTTATTGAAGAGAATGGCAATGAGGAAGCAACATATCACAATTTTGGGGATACAGCAAAAGCAGTATTCAGGGGAAAATTTATATCCCTCAGTACCCATATTAACAAAAAATAGGAAGGAGATTAATGAATTGGGCATGCAACTAAAAAAACTAGAAAAAGAACAAATTAATAACTCTCAAATAAAGACCAAATTGGAAATCCTAAAAATCAAAGGAGAAATTAATAAAAGTAAAAGTAAAAGAAATTTTGAACTAATAAATAAGACTAGGAGCTGGTATTTTGAAAAAACAAAATAAAGTATTGGTTAATCTAATTAAGAAAAGGAAAGAAGAGAACCAAACTAGCAATATCATGAATGAAAAGGGTGATCTCACCTCTAATGAAGAGGAAATCAGGTAATTATTAAGAACTATTTTGCCCAATTATATGGCAATAAACATGGCAATCTAGATGAAATGGGTGAATATTTACAAAAATATAAATTACCTAGATTAACAGAAGAGGAAATAGAAATACTTAAATAATCCCACATTAGAAAAAGAAATTGAACAAGCCATCAAAGAACTTCCTAAGAAAAAATCACCAGGGCCAGATGGATTCACAAGTGAATTCTATCAAACATTTAAAGATGAATTAATCCCAATATTCTACAAACTATTTGACAAAATTGGCAAAGGAGTCTTAACAAATTCTTTTTATGATACAAATATGGTTCTGATTCTAAAACAAGGAAGACCAAAAACAGGAAAACTACCAATATCTTTCATGAACATAGATGCAAAAAAAATATATTTTTTTTTAATAACAGCTAAGAGGCTACCACAAGTTATCACAGGATTATTCACTATGACCAGGTAGGATTTATATCAGGAATGTAAGGATGGTTTAATATTAGGAAAACCATCCACATAACTGACCATATCATTAATCAAACCAACAGAAATCACATGATTATCTCAATAGCTGCAGAAAAAGCCTTTGACAAAATAAAAAACCCGTTCCTATTGAAAACACTAGAAAATCTAGGAATAAAAGGACCTTTCCTCGAAACAATAAACGATATTTATTTAAAATCATCAGGAAATATCATCTGCAAAAGGGACAAGTTAGATGCCTTCCCAATAAGAAAAAGAGTGAAGCAGGGATGCCCATTATCACCACTACTATTTAATATTTTACTAGAAATGCTGGCAGTAGGAATTAGAGAAGAAAAAGAAATTGAAGGGATTAAGTAAACAATGAGGAAAGTAAACTATCATTCTTTGCAGATGACATGATGGTATACCTAGACAATCCAAGAAAATGAACTAAAAAACTAGTAGAAACAATCAATAACTAGCAAAGTTGAAGGGTACGAAATAAACCCACATAAATCAACAGCATTCCTATATATTTCCAACACACCCCAGCAGCAAGAGTTAGAAAGAGAATCCATTTTAAATTACTGTGGACAACATAAAATACCTGGGAATCTACTTGCCAAGACAAACTCAGGAATTATATGAACATAACTATAAAACACTCTTCACACAAATAAAACTAGATTTAAACAATTGGAAAAACATCAATTGCTCATGAGTAGAACAAGTTAACATAATAAAAATGACAATCCTACCCAAATTAATTTACTTATTCGGTGCTATACCTATCAAACTACCAAAACACTTTTTTATAGAATTAGAAAAAATTATTACAAAATTGACAGTAGCAAGATAGTGTTTGATAAACCCAAAGATCCTAGCTTTTGGGACAAGAACTCACTATTTGACCAAAACCGCTGGGAGAATTGGAAAACTGTATGGGAGAAATTAGGCTTATATCAACATCCTACACCCTATACCAAGATTAACTCGGAGTGGATAAATGACTTAAATATAAAGAGGGAAATCATAAACAAATTAGGTGAATATGAAATAGTATACCTGCCAGATCTATGGGAAAGGAAGGAATTTAAGACCAAGTAGGAGACAGAGAACACTACAAAATGTAAAATGAATAATTTTGATTATGTTAAATTAAAAACTTTCTGTACAAACAAAATAAATGCAACCAAAATTAGAAGGGAAGCAACAAATTTTTATAACAAAAACCTCTGAAAAAGGTCTCATTTCTCAAATTTATAAGGAGCTAAAACAATTGTACAAAAAATCAAGCCATTCCCCAGTTGACAAAAGATCAAGGGACATAAATAGGAAGTTTTCAGATAAAGAAATCAAAACTATCAATAAAGACATGAAAAAGTGTTCTAAATCCCTCCTGATTATAGAAATGCAAATCAAAAGAACACTGAGGTATCACCTCACACCTGCCAGATTGGCCAATATGTTGGAGGGGATGTGGCAAAATTGGGACATTAATGCATTGCTAGTGGAGTTGTGAATTAAAGCAGCCATTATGGAAGGCAATTTGGAACTATGTGGCCATACCACTGCTGGGTTTATACCCCAAAGAGATAATAAGGAAAAATACTTGTACAAAAATATTCATAGCCACACTCTTTGTGGTGACAAAAAATTGGAAAATGAGGGGGTGTCCATCAATTGGGGAATGGCTGAACAAATTGTGGTATATTGGTGATGGAATACTCTTGTACTGTAAGGATTGATGATCTGGAAGAATTCCATGTGAACTGGGAGAACTTCAATGACCTGATGAAGAACCAGGAAAACATTGTACACAGAAAGTGAAACATTGTGGAACAATCCACTGTAATGGACTTCACTACTAGTAGCAGTGTTACAAGCCAGGACACACCTGAAGGGCTTGTGTAAAAGACTGCTATCCACACTGAGAGAAAGAACTAGGGGAGTAGAAATGCAAAAGCAAAAATATATGATATCACTTATCACGTGTATATTTGGGTAAGTGATTTGAGGTTTAGGCTTTAAAAGATCACTCTATAGCAAAAATGAATAATATGGGAATAGGTATCAAGTGACAACATTTGTACAACCCAGTGGAATTGCTTGTTGGCTTTGGGGGAAGGGAAGGAAAAGGGGAGGGAAAGAAAATGAACCGTGTAAACATGGAAAAACACCTAAAAACAAAAATAAATAAATATTTTTGGAGAGTGCATAAAATTGAATTAATTTTTTTTAAACCCTTAACTTCTGCATATTGGCTCCAAGGCAGAAGAGTGGTAAGGGTGGGCAATGGGGGTCAAGTGACTTGCCAAAGGTCACATAGCTGGGAAGTGTCTGAGGCCAGATTTGAACATAGGATCTCCCATCTCTAGGCCTGACTCTCAATCCACTGAGCTATCCAGCTGCCACTGAATTAATTTTTAATCATCTAACAGATGCTAAAAGTATGAACATTTCAAATTCTAAAGTGCAGAATGCAAAGGAAACTGTGAACTTCCATTATATACATTTGAAAAGTATATATTAATCAGTACAGTGCCTTAAACAAAGTAGGTTCTAACACTTATAGAAATGCTTAATGACTGCTAGATTAAATTTATTGTGCTTGGGGCAGCTAGGGTGCTTGTTGGATGGAAAGCCAGGTCTGGGGATAGAAGGCCCTACATTCAAATTTGGTCTCAGAAGCATCCTAGTCATTTGACCCTGGGCAAATTACTTAACCCCAATTGTCTATCCCTCACCTCTCTTGTCTCTGAACTGAAACTCTGTATCAGTTTTTAAAAAAATTTTAATGTGCTAATAACAAAAGTGTCTTGCTTCTGTTCCCTTTTGAATTTTTCTGCACTCTTCTATATATTTTTTAGGATTTCACTGATGCTTTTTTCCTTTATAATTTTTTGGGGAAGTGGTGCTGTTACCAGTACCAACCAACTCCACTCCCAACTTACTGTACACTGAGGTTCTTTGTGCAAAATATAAATATAATAAAGCAAAACAAACTGGCCATGTCTGGAAATGAATTTCTCATTCTCTACCTCTAGTTTATCACATCTTTGCCAAGAGGAGGGAGGCATCCTTCATCATCAGTTTTCTGAAGTCAATATTAGTCATCGCATTTATCAGAGATCCTGAGAATTTTCAAAGTTGTTTTCCTTTATTAATTGTTGTGGTGATTTTATAAAATGTTTTCCTGTTCTTCACACTTCATTCAAGCTCATATAAATCCTTTCTAGTTTCTATTAATTGATCAGAGTCATCATTTCTTATGAAACAATAATACGGTATACTGCATTCACATTCATACAGGAAGGAAAGAAGAAAATAAGCATTTATTAAGCTCCTACTATATCCCAGGTACTGGCTTAAGTGCTTTACAAATATTATCTCAGTAAATTTTCACAACATTGGTAGCTGCTACTATTACCCCATTTTACATTGAGGAAAGAGAAGCGAACTGAGGGGTTTTTTAAGGTGACTTACCCAAGGTCTCTGAAAGCAGATTTGAACTTAGATCTTCCTGACTACTCCTAATGCTTTACTCCCTGAGCCTTCTAGCTACCTCTGTATTATAATTTGTTTACATATTCTCCAATTGATGGGTAACTACCATGTGTTACAATGAAAAGTACTGCTATAAATATCTTTATACATATAAATGTATCTTTTCCCTATTTTAATTCTTTCAGAAGTTTTTTTAGTTTATTGCTAAGTGAAAAGATAAGGGAAGTTTGGTGACTTTGGGGATATTCCTTCAGGTTACTTTTGAAAATACGTGCTTAGGGAGCAGCTGAGTAGCTCAGTGGACTGACAGCTAGGCCTAGAGACGGGAGGATCCTAGGTTCAAATCTGGCCTCAGACACTTCCCAGCTGTGTGACCCTGGGCAAGTCACTTAACCCTCATTGCCTACCTTATCAATCTTCTGCCTACCCTTATCAATCAATCTGTCAATACACAGTATTGACTCCAAGACAAAAGGTAAGGGTTTAAAAAAATAAAAATAAAAAAAAAGAAAATACATGCTTAATAGTGGTATTTCTGCTTAAGAGGCAAAAGAATAGACAGGCTCCCTTCTTTATTTATATTCATGTCATGTTTAAAGAAGGAGAGGAAGAATCCTCCACAGGTTGAATGAAACCTCTCTGGCAAATTTATAGGAAATCACAGATGAGAGTTAGGCAGACATGGACAGGCATAGCTGGGTTGTGATCCACACTGCAGGAAGGAATATCCACATCAGGATCCAATGGAGTTTTAATTGAAAAATTGTGGATTACATGGGGGAGGGGGTATTTTATGCTATAATTCAGATTTTATCTCTGAAAAAAGTTTTCTTTTTAAAAAATCCCACTGAAGAATTTTAATGTAAGTCTACTTACCGTATAAAATTACTATAAGTTCATACTGGTAACCTCAGATCTAAGATTGAAAAGCAGCACTGCTGCTACATCTGACTGGATTACAAAAGAAGTAGCATATTTAGGCTATCATGTTCAACAAGTACATTTAAGAGCTGGCCAAATAGAAAACATATTTAGAGATGTTTGGTTCAATATTTCAGTTTAGAATTTTTTAAAAGCAATCAAACTGAGCTGAATGACAGAAGAGTTGGCTCAAACTCTATACAAAGATTTTTTTTTCTAATTTGTTGGTCCCTCAACATTAGAACCACTTCAGAGGAAATGGGGATATCAGGGAGTCATAATCCAATGGGTAACTGTGACATCAAGGAATAAAGAGAAAAGGGATAGCTTATTCCAAATTACTAATAGTAAATGAAATTCAATTTAAACAGCTCTGAGGACTCAGCTAATACCCTGCAAACTGGCAAAGATGAGAAAACCAGGAACAGTTGATGACAGAGAGGCTATGGGATGATGCTCAATTTCCCACCACTGGGCACATACTCCCAAAGATAGGAAACAATGTCCAATATATGCCACAGTTTTCCTGGTAGGGCTTTCTGTAGCTACACACAGAACTGGAAATAAAAGTAAGCACACATTGATTAGCAAATGCTCTTTCTGCTTCTTATACATGACACTTCCTCTTCCATTTCTACTCTATTACACTAGTCATTCTATCTACTAGGAATGCACTTCTTCCTTAGCTCTGTCTCAGTTTCTCTCTTTCACTAAGATGTAGCTCGACAATTTGGCATTATACCCAAAGGGCTCCAAAAATGTGCATACTGGGGCAGCTGGGTAGCTCAGTGGATTGAGAGCCTGGCATAGAGATGGGAAGTCTTAGGTTCAAATCTGGCCTCAGATACTTCCTACCTGTGTCACCCTGGGCAAGTCACTTAACCCCCATTGCCTAGCCCTTAACACTCTTCTGCCTTGGAACATAGTATTGTTTCTAAGGCAGAAGGCAAGGGCTTAAAAATTAACTAAATAAGTAGATAAAATGAAATAAAATAAAAATAAAATAAAAATGTGCATATTATTTGATTCAGCAATACCACTACTAGGTCTGTATCCCAAAGAGATTTAAAAAAGAAAAGGAAAGGAAAAGGGCCTATTTGTTAAAAAATATTTATAGCAGCTCTTTTTGTGGCAGCAAAGAATTTGAAATTATGGGGATGTTCATCAAATGGAGATTGGCTGAACTAATTGTGATATATGATTGTAATTGAATACTATTGTGTTGGAAGAAATGATGACCAGGATTTACATGAGTTGATGCAAAGTAAAGTGAGCAAAACCAGAATATTGTACACAGTAACAGCAATATTGTTGATGAACAAATGTGAATGGCCTAGTTATTCTCAGCAATACAGTGATCCAAGACAATCCCAAAGATTCAAGATAAAAAATGTCAACTGCTTCCAGAGAAAGAATTAATGTAGTCTAAATTCAAACCAAAACATACTGTATTTGACTTTCTTCTTTTCTTTTTTCTTTTTTGGGTTTAAGCTCTTTTCCACAAAATAACTAATATGGAAAAATGTTTCATAAGATTGCACATGCAAAATCTATATGAGATTGCGTACCGTCTCCAAGAGGGGAGATGAGAAAGAGGGAGGGAGGGTGGAAATAAAGGAAGAATTTGGAACTTAAATTTTCTTAAATGAATGTTTAAAAATTATTTTTACATGTAATTGAACAAAAATAAAATATTAAAAAATAAATGAATATTATTTACACTTTGCTTATCATCTCAGGGAAGGGTGGATAGGAATAGGTGGGAGGGAGAAAATTAGGGGCTCAAAATTAAAAAAAAAAACAAATGTTGAAAATAGTTTTTTACATGTAATTGGGGGGAAGGGAGATAAAAAAATTTTAAGAATAAGATGCAACTCAAACACCCTCTTCTGCTGGAAGCCTCTTGGAATTCCCTAACTACTAGTGTCTTCTCTTCAAAACTATGTTGAATTTGGCCATTTTGTAAATATTTATATTTATTAAATTTGTATTGATTTCATATATCCTCTTCTATCTATTTATCTCCAATATAATATAAATTCTTTGTTAGTAAAGATTATTTCATTTTGTAAACTTACACCCCCAGCACCTAGGATGGCACCTGGCACATAATGAGCTCTTTATTAATACTTTGGGATCAAATGGTTAAAAGTCTACTGTATATGAATATAATGGAATATTAAAGTGAAGGAAGATGTGAAGTATAATGGTATAATGAACATAGAGGTGATCTTGAATCAGGAGGGATTTCTTTAAGTCCCACATTAGATACATATTGGCAATGATTGAGCAAGTCACTTAATTTTTCAGGGGTATGGGTAACTCTAAGACTAGTAGTTGCAGAAGAATCTCCTATCTGTACCAATAAAAGGAGTTACCTCAATGGCTCTACTTGTGTCAATGAAAAAATACAAATATGAGGAATTCAGAGAAACAAAGAAGATTTATATGACTGATCCAGAGTGAAATAAGAACCATATAAAATGACTATCATCAAAGTGATGAATGCCCATAAAAGGATATTAAATTGTGAAAACTGATAAACAAAAAAGATTTTAGAAAACATAATGAAAAATCTCTTTCCTTAAAGCACAGAGGCAGAAGACTACTAGAACAGACGTGAGATGTGACCTCTGTATTGATTTTTTTGCTTGTTTTTGTTGCTGTTGTTATTGTTATAAAGGAGATTTCAGTCTGGATGTGGGAAAGATGATTTCCCCTCTGGCATACAAAGACAAAAATATATCAATAAAACTTCAACAAAAAAGAAATACCTAAGTGACAGAATGTGGAACTTCCCATCCCACCCAAAAGACACAAAGATCAAGTTTCGGTGCATTCTTCTGAGGCTACTCAGCAGGGATTGTGGTACTTTAAATTTAATCATTCAAAGGTGAAACTGTAGGGGATTGTTGTCAGGTTTAGGAATACTGTTCTTTATAAGTTAAGAAATGCTCAGCTTGCTAATAATATGACAACAATAATAATAACAATCTGTAAAGTACCTAATATATAAGATTTCATTTAATCCTCATAATAATACTAATATTCTCTCCTTTTTACAGATGATGAAATTCATAATGAGTTAGATTAAATGACTTCCCCAAGGGTCACAAAGTTAGCAAGTGTCTGAAGTAGGATTTGAATCCATATCTTCCTGACTACAAATCAAGCACATAGTACTGAAGATGCCTTGGATCCTCCTTTGACTTCTTCACCATCATTTAGCTTTTACTCTAGGAGCTCCTAATCAATGCTCATCACAACAGCCTACTGTAGTTGATCCTTGCTCATGGCATAGCTTCTGACTATGCCATATAGAGCATATGAAAGACACTGGTTTGTGTTTAGAAATAGAAAAAGAAGAAAATCAAGAACAGAACGAACATATGGAAGCACAGAAAACCTTTGTCTTAATCTGGGAAAACCTTTGACCTTCAGAAGTTCATGAAAATGATAAAAAGAAAAGCATCTGATGAAGGTGAAATACAAAAGGTAGCAGAAATTAAGAAAATTAAGACCACCAAAACAAAGACATATAAGGTAAAATTTCTCTTCAGTGAACTTGGTTTTCTTCTTCAGTTTCTTTTCAGAAAGTAAATGTGGGGACAGCTGGGTGGCTCAGTGGACTGAGAGCCAGGCCTAGAGGCAGGAGGTCCTACGTTCAAATCTAGCCTCAGACACTTCCCAGCTGTGTGACCCTGGGCAAGTCACTTAACCCCCATTGCCTAGCCCTTACCACTCTTCTGCCTTGGAGCCAATACACAGTATTGACTCCAAGATAGAAGGTAAGGCTTTAAAAAAAAAAGAAGTAAATGCTATTTCTAATTCTTTTTTAACCTATGAAGAACCCTATATGTAGAAAATACAAGTCTTTTGCTCATAAACTTGCAAAAACCAAGGGCTAGTGGGTCATCACTCTATCTTAAGTAATGAAAATGAATAGTATGTGAGAAAAAGAAAAAAAATGGGCTTCAACTAAATAAACTACTTTCCAGCTAGACATTAATCTGCCTTATCTTCCTTGTCTCCTTAAAAATACTCCAGTGGAACAAGCACTAGTCACTGTAATTCCAGTATGAACAGAAAGGTTCCAGAAATTAGCAACCTGAAACAATTAAATAATAAGTTGATTTGGGGAGTATTAAAATTTCCCAAAATGATTAGAAATTATTGAACTTATTTTTATTTATTTGGGGGACCACAAATCAGAATCCTACAGGTAAAAAAATAGTTCTGTTCATATTTTAAGGAAGCATATACAAAAGAAAGCTGCATTTTCCATACAATTATTTCAATACAATTTCATACAATTATTTCCAATACCTTCTTTAAGCATGAAATATGTTCTCTTCTAGATTTAATTATTAGATAAGACTGTATATTATGACTGATTGATGGAAAAGTGGCTGTTATCTTGCATTTCAAAAGGCAAGAAACTGACTATGCTATGTAAGTTTACAGGAAAGCAACAGGACTATAAAAGATTTCTGCATTAGAACACTCACTAAAAATTTCATGATGTAATTGCTTCAAAATCTCCCATCCAATTACTATCATCATTACTACTGTTGCACTACATTAAGCCAACAATACTAGAAATATGAAAATTCTGTTCACCCACATGCCTGGATGCTCACCTATTTTTCTTCTAAGGAAGTGGGCAGATAAGACCTGGAAGTGCAGTGGTAGAAATAGAACCAGGAAACTTTCTTATTTATGAAGCCCACATTTTAACTACCAACCAAATATGCCTCCAAAGATATAGGCCCATTCTCCACATTCCTGATTCTAAACGGGTGAACAAGTGACTCCTATTTCTGATCCCAATTGTGCTGCTAACTCAATAGTGACTATTTCATCGCCTGATTTTAGTTCTTGCTTTTACACCCTAGCACAGCTTTGGACAGCATTCCTGAAGCCAGTTTGTCAAGTCTCACACCCTAAGCTCTGCCTCTCATGGCAAATAGTCCTCAGCAACAGCTCATGACACAGAAGAGGGAAAAGCAGGCAATCCTGGCAATCAGTTGCCCATGACAGGGAACAAAGCCAGGGCCAGCAGAGAAGACATATTATGTTCTTTAAAATTGGGCCAACTCTTTTTCTTACACATTTGGGCTTTTATCAGACTTGCCAACTCCCTGATTTACCAGAAGACTTACAGATTTTCCCCAGATGCTCTCAACTCCAGGAAAAGGTCATTTTTCTCCCAGTAATTGATCAAGTTGCACCAGAAAAGGGAGAGACACTACCCTCAGTCCCACTACGGACTGACCAGAAGTCCAATCACTTGCTCTATGGACTGCCAACACTATTTGAACAGGCAATATGATAGTACACAAAATACAAGATATCTGATAGTTTATTAATAGCTGGAATCTCTGTCTCTTTCAGAAAAAAAGAATTGGCCATAACAACCCTTCTTCCACTGGGTAGGTACTGAGTTGATCTGCTGATTTAATTCAGGGAAGATAGGGACTTGCTAACCATTAATACTCAGGTCCAGATTTCTCAGAGTCCTTACCTCTAAGACTTAAGTAGAAGATGAGGGTGGAGGGAAGTTCATGGAGAAGAAAAAATAGTAACTTCTCTTATTTTTCTCTTATTTAACTAGGCTATCCTTTGGTCCTGTCCTTACGATGGTTAGTTAAAAGCATGTCCATTAAAAGCAGAACCAGAAGAACATTGTACACAGAAAGTGAAACATTGTGGAAAGATCAAATGTAATAGACTTTGCTACCAATAGCAATGTAATGATCCAGGACAATCGCAAGAAACTTGTGGGAAAGAATGCTATCCACATCAAGAGAAAGAACTATGGGAGTAGAAACCCAGAAGAAAAACATATGATTTATCATTTGTGTGTATGGATATAGGATGTGGGGTTTTGGTTTATAAAAGATTACTCTATTACAAAAATGAATACTATGTAAATAGGTATTGGGTGGCTCAGTGGATTGAGAGCCAGGCCCAGAGATGATAGGTCCTGGGTTCAAATCTGGCCTCAGACACTTCCCAGCTGTGTGACCCTGGGCAAGTCATTTAACCCCCATTGCCTAACCCTTACAGCTCCTTCTGCCTTAGAACTAATACCCAGTTTTGATTCCAAGACAGAAGGTAATGGTTTAAAAAAAAAAAAAAGTATTGAGTAATACTACATGTATAATCCAGTAGAATTGCTTGTTGGCTCTGGGATGGGAGGAGGAAAAGGGAAGGGAATAAACATGAATCATGGAATCATGGAAAAATATTTTAAAATAAATTTTAAAAAAGAAAAAAGTATGGCCATTAAGATTTTTAAAAAAAAACCTACTTTGGATCAATGACATGACCTCTCACTTTATTTCATCTACACACATAATCTCATTCCAAGTCTCCCAGAACTGTACTGTGTCCATAATTGACAAATTTGGCCTGTACTTGCTTTGTCATAATTATAACTTGCTTTGTCATAAATATAATCTTCAAATAGTGGAATCAGTTAACACAGGATCTAGAGCTATCCTGAGAGCTTATCTGGTTCAATTCTCTCATTTTAAGAATAAGGAAATTAAGGTCCCAGGCCATGAAATGACTGTTCAACACAAACCAGGTATTACATGACAAAAGGTGGGGTTTTAACTCAATATTTTGAATTCAGAACTAGTGTTGTTTCTGCTGTGTCAGATATCAATTTATTTTCTTGCTACTTTTTATGGGAAAGATCTATGAAGTGACCCTAAGAAGAAAGAAAAGGTAATTAGTGGCCATGAAGGAACTCATTTGACTACTGCTCTTTCTTAAATTCTGGGTCTGTGCCAAACTGGTATTGGTTTTCTGTTTATTTCCCAATATGTCATATTACTATCCATTTAGATAAGCCTGAAACACAAAGCAACTTCTTAAAAAACAGTTTCTCTTGCAAAGACAAGGCCTGGGAAATAAGACCAAAAAATCTTTTATTTTGTTGTCACTTACCTACTTGGCCACCGGGTGCCACAGTAGATCTACTTGCAATCGTAACTTTAGTTT
This sequence comes from Gracilinanus agilis, assembly GCF_016433145.1. Classification (NCBI taxonomy): domain Eukaryota; kingdom Metazoa; phylum Chordata; class Mammalia; order Didelphimorphia; family Didelphidae; genus Gracilinanus; species Gracilinanus agilis. Next base: position 353,475,220 of record NC_058132.1, read on the forward strand.
TGGCATCATACTAGTATAAATAACTAATTCATACCTTCTTCCATTATTATTATTATTATTATTATTATTATTATTATTATTATTATTATTATTATTATTATTATTCCTATTGACTCCCAGAGGAGCATAGGGCCGCAACCATCTCACCTTCTTCCATACTGACTCATAAATGAAAGAGACACTAAAAATGATTCTCTCAATGTATTATAATTCTTTTTTAATAAATATCACTTATAAACTAATTGAATAATTTACCTTTTGCAGAAGAAATAGCAATATTCTTCAAAAATTCTGATTGACCTTTATAAAGTGTTGCATTTTTATTTCTATTCCAATAGTGTGCATGGTCTTGGTACTTATTAAAATGAGGGAATGAAGGATGATTTCAGGTCTATACTACTAGTCAATCTTGAAGTCCAAACACAGGAATGACAAGTGCAACAACACCCTCTCAATTCCTGTGGTTCAAATCTGTTGCTATACTCCACCTTTATTTACTAGTACTAAAAGCATTTTGTTTTTAGGAAATAACTCCATAGTTGGAAAGGTAACATCAAATGAATATAGAAAATTCCCACTTATCTAGGGTGGTAGGTATGAAAATAGAATCTTTTCTTTAACTGAATATTTTAGTTAATCAAGGGGAGTCTTCTAAAATATGAGCCATCAATTTTCAAAGAATTAGTATACAATAAGATGCATGTGACCCTGAAACTGCATCAAAGAACATCTTTATTTTAAAGACAATTTGAGATCTTAAATTATCTCAAAGCAAAAAGATTGAATATAAGATCATAAAGTAATAGGTTTAGAAGTGGAGGAAACTTTAGAACTCATAAAGTTCAACCTTTTCACTTTAGAGCTAAAGAGACCAAGGCAAAGAAAAATTAAGCGACTAAGTATCTGAGAAAGGATTTGAACTTGAGTCCAAATCCAGGATTTTACCAACTATTTCAATATATAGGAAGAAGTATCAAAGATTGGGCTGAATCTATGTTGACCCTGTATATTCTGGTAGCCAATTTTTAAAAAAGAACTTATCATTTGTACTTATAACTTCTGTTTCTTCACATTCATTTCTGAATATATCCATCACTCCTCCTCATTACTATTTTCCTCTCCCTCAAACTCTCTTTTAGTTACTTATATCCTTATATGTTATAAAGCTTCATCTGCCACGTGGCACATGCCACCCTCAACATTCCATCCAGGGCAACTGCCAGGTTTGACCTAAGCCAAACATGGCAATGCTAAAACCTGTATTACAAAGAATGTCAGTTTCTTGAAGATGGAGTGGGGGGGTAAGGGTTGTATCCCAAAAAGGCAGTAGAGCCTAGTGGACAGGCAGAGCTGATTTCAAAGCTGTGTGATCCTGGACAAAACTCTCACCGTATCAATGTTCCAAGTATCAGAAATCCTGCCACCCTGCAATAGTAGAGAAAGTCCCCTTGCCCAGTGATGAGATCTCAAGCCTAGTTCCTGACCCCTATCTGTAGCACTCTTACATATGAGGGTACAAGAAAAAAACCTATAGCTTCAACAATACAGGGAACTACTGGGCAAGGAAAATCTCTCTACCAAGACAATTCAACACTTTTCCTACAAGATTACTCTTAGTTGCCTAGAATGAGCACTGAGAAGCAGCAAAGAATAGTGAATAAAGAATAGACATCGGAGCCAGGAAGACCAGGGTTCAAGGTGTGCACAAAGTAGGTACTTTTGCCCTAAAGTTCATACTGGGCAAGTTGAGAGAAGTTTTGAAATTCATGGGTAAATATTTTTCAAACTATCCCACAACCCCATCAAGGTGCTAGGAAAATAGCCTGAGAATAGCTTCTCCATTTCTATAATCATAATTTTAAATATATACAAGAAGGAAGTAACCAAGAAAATGAAAAGAAGTTAAAATCAACAGGACACAAAATCTCTCTTTCATTTTCTGCTCTCATTCTAGTCCAGCTTTAAATATTCTATCTTTTCAATCTCCAAGATACCCACAGCAAAGATAAATATGAAAAGGTGTGCGTGAAATGTTATTTAAATTTAAAACATTTCTTACCTTCATCAGCAGAATCTGAAGTACTGCTTTTATCCAGAGAAAGGTATTCATTCTTGTTCAGGTCCAGGGCCTTGGGTGGGGATCTATTTAATCTTCTTTCTGAAATCAGTAAAGGGCTTTTCTTGTTCTGTTTGGGACTTATGGAATCCTCTTTCCGTAATCCCTAAAAGAAAGAGTGAACAACTAAATGTTAAAAACAAAAAGGAAATAATTTGTTTTCCATATTAAAGTCTCTTAACAGAGTTCCAAATATAGTAATTTATTGTTAGAGGGGAAAAAAGTATACTGTGGGATGATCACTCTTTGATATTTATCAGTGCACTAAAAAGAAGTAAACTAATATACAAAAGATATATTTGACTAGTCTTCTGAGACAAAAAATGGAAGGAAATACATGAATATCTGAAGGTGCAACCTATCTTTTTTTCATGTGTTTATTAATGAGAAAATTTGCAAAACCACAGATAGCAAATTCTCTGAGTACAGGGTACTCAATCTGCAGGGCTAGGCAATGGACTTGTCTAGGGTCACACAGCTGGGAGTGTCTGGTGCCAAATTTGAACTCAGGACCTCCCATCTCCAGGCCTGGCTCTCTATCCACTGAGCCCCCTACCTTCCCCTCACCAAGCTTACCCTGAGCCGATGCTCCCAAATGACTGCCATCTTGCCCCATCCCCATCCTCTTTTAAGATCCCTTTTATGTACTTTTTTATACTGTTAAAAGTATAAGCTCCTTGAGAGCAGGAACTATTCTTTTGGCTTACACTTAAAACAGTGCTTGGCTCACAGTAAGCACTTGATAAATACTTTATCTATCTATCTTAGCAAATGAACAAATTAATAAAAGGAATTTATATTCTAGTAGATGGGTATGACACATACCAATAACTGTACCACACAATAATAGATGACACATATTAGAAAGCAAAAAAAAAAAAAAAAAAAAGAAGTGTCATATACATATACACTAAGTATATACAAAAAAATACAAAAGAATTTAAGGTAGTTTTTGGACTAGCAGCTAAAGGAATTAGCAATGGCTTCATGGAGAAGAAGACATTGTTCAAATTGAGTTTAGAGGTGGAGGAGAAGAAAAGCATACCAAGGCAAAGAAAGGCTCCATACTAACCATTTTGGGTGTACTTCCATTAAATGATTCTGTCTCTGGAACCCTATTAATGGGTTCACGAGTAAAATTGATTGAACTTGATAATTTTTCATCTCTTTCCCCAGATTCATCCAAGCTGCTTCTTCCTGGACTTCTGTAAGAAAATTTATGTTCCTCTTATTAACAATAGAAAGGAGAGAGAGTAAAGGAGACAAAAAGGAAAAGGAGAGGAAGATGAGTACTTAACTTGGATTCAGGAAGACCAGGGTTCAAATCTCACCTCTAACACTCTCTCTCTACCTATGTGACCTTAGAAGTGACTTAAAATCTCTAGCCCCAAGTTACCTCATCTATAAAATGAGGTTGGATGAAATGGCTTCTGAGGCCCCTTTCAGCCCTCTATTCATGAGCTTGTGAATCAGAAGCTTGCTATAGTGGGATCCATGTAAGGCACTCACCCATCTGGAGCTTGGGTATCTCAGTTATAAAAGGTTTAAGTCCTTCATGACATGGCCACTGATCCAAGTTGTGAGTAGGGGAAGAATAAAGTAAAATAGGGCTAAAGAGACTGACTTAACATAATGGACCACCTATGAGGCACTTCAGTGGTGCATTAGATAGAACTTCTGGAGTCAGGAAAACCTGAGTTCAAATGTGGCCTCTAACATTTGCTAACTGTGATTCTCACACACAGTAGGATCATGAAGAGACAGGTATGACTGATGACTGAACAATAACAATAAGAAGTATTTCACCAATCAGAAGAATTGATTTTTAAAAACTAGTTCTTAGAAAGTATGACTTGAATAGAAATTTTTGTCCATTGAAATAAATGTCACAGAGTATTATTCTTGATTATCTTTCCCTCTCAGCCTCCATGATACGACTTCCTTCTGGCTCTCTTATTTTTGAGACTCTCCCATTCTCCTTCACCAGCCCACAGCCCCCCTGTTATATCCTCAAAGTGTAGGTATTCTCAAAATCTCTGCCCTTATGATAATACATGTATAACCCAGATCAAATCGCCTGCTAGCAGGGAGGGAAGGAGATAAATTCGATCATATAACTTAGGAAAACTTGTGTGATAATTTATTACATGTAATTGGTAAAAATAAAAAAATATTAAAAGTTAGAAAGAAAAAAAATTCTGCCCTTACTACTCTTCTCATCCTCTCCCTTGTTCTTCCTGACTCTTTCCCTCATCTCTCTTTCCCAACATTATTCTGCTAGAATTGGTCATTACGTCTATACAGATGACCTTCAATTTTGTCCCAATTTTTCCCATAAGTTACAATCCCACATTTCATGAAATCATAGGTTAAAGGCTAGAAAAAAACTTTAGAAGTCATCTAGTTCCTCTTATTTTGGAGGTGAAGAGTCTGTGTGTGAGGGAGATCCAATGACTTATCCAAGATTCCACAAATAATCAACAAGCATTTATGAAATAAATGCCTACTAGGTTTCAGACACTGTGCTAAGTAGTAAGAATACAAAATACAAAAGTGAGATCACCCTAATCCTCAAGGAGCTTCTATTCTGCTAGGTAGATGGAACACCTTCAGAAAGTTCCTATGTAAGTAAACAAAGAATATAGATGAAATACAAAGTAATGGGGCATGGGAGTGGAGAGAAATAACACCTGGGAACATTGGGAAAGGTCTTGAAGTAGGTGGCACTTGAATGTACCTTCTTGTGTTTGTCTTAACACTCATACACTAGGTTTTGGTCTCATTGAGTCTTGAAGTATACTAAAGGTTTTTAAAGTTAAGAGGAGGAAAAGGGAGAACGTGCCTAGAATTAGAGACTAATTGTGCTAAGGGCCCTATGCTGGAATGTTAGCTACAGGCAACAGCAGGCAAGCCAGCTTGGCTGGGGCATAAAGTGCTTGAAAGGAAGTAACAATAAAAACAGCCTGGAAAGGTAGCCTGGAACCAGGTTTGAGAAGGGTTTAAGGGCCAAATATTGACATTTATACTTGATCTTAAAGACAAGGAAAAGCCACAGAAGCTTTGTGAGCAGAACACAGTTAGATTAAAGTGGCAGAAAACCAGAACTTGATCCCTAGTCCCCTGACTCCAAATGCAAAGTTCCATCCACAGTAGCACACACTGCCTTGATTTCTGATTCTAATTCCGATTCTGAGGCATCTCCATCTCAAGTCTGATCATCCATCCCCTTATGCTCAAAATGTACTGATCTTACCTTGTCATCTTTCTGACTTCCCAATCTTTGGTTGATGACACAATCATCCTCCAAATGACCTAAGCCCAAAATCTAGGAGTCAGTCTTTAACTATACCTTTCCCCTTATTTTCCACCACTTTTCACACCCAACTTACTGCTATATCTTATAAAATTTACTTTATCAATGTCTCTCCCATCCATCTATGTGCCCTCCATTCATTATTCTTATCATCTCTCTCTCTCTCTGGAAACATTAACAGCCATCTGCCTCCCTGATCTCCTTGTCTAAAGGCTCCTACAGCATTTGGAAATACATTTTCCCACAGCAGTTTAGATCTGACCTCTAAACATGCTACTCCCCTGCTCCAGTGACTCACTACAGACTGAGAGAATCTATAGGTAAAATAAGAAATTCCTCAGTAGGCATTAAAGGCCTCCTACAGTGTGGCACCAATTTATATTCCCAGTCTTACAGTATCATTCATCCACTAGGTTTCAGCCTGGCAATTACCAGCTGTTCCCAGATAATAACCTGCACTTGGCCACTTCCTTGCATCCCCACAGGTCACCCCTACAAACCTGCAGGGTATTCCTTACTCTTCCCTGACTGTTGAAATTCTTCTCTTCTTTTAAAGCCTGGGCTCAGATATCACACCCTTCATGAAGTATTCCCTCCTCTCCCTGGCAGAAAGTGATCCCCTCTCCTTAAATTTTCTTTTGGCACCATGATTGGATCTTTCCCTTGCCCTTATTCTAAGCTGGATCATTTCTGTGTATTTATTATCCTTCAAATGAAATGGAATTTCCTTGAGGGAAGTTACTGTGTTATTCTTCATGTTTATTTGCCCAGTGTCTAACTAGTACCTTACCTTGCACACAAGCATTGATAACTGTTTCACAAAAAACACATAATTCTTATGAGATTTCTCTAAAACCTATAGGTGATATAAAATTACCCAAAGAAATAAATGAATACTTCACTTTAAAATTTGTTTCACCAATCTACATATTTGTTTATATATATATATATATATATATATATATATATATATATATATATATAGTGGAACTGGACACTAATTAGCAACATAGAAGCATTTTATTCACAACTATTCACAACCTTGGTCAAGTCAATGGTTGCCCCTTACATGAGGAGCTCTTCCTGTTTTTCCTGGACAGTCACTGATTTTTATGTTCCTTTTCTTCATTACTTCCATCCCCAAGAGTCACATTGGGAATGGACAAGAGTTTTGAATGCTCAAGATACTAGGACCATTGGTGCTTGAATATGAATATATACCTCCCTCCTTAGGGAAAAGATAAGAAAGAACAATACAGAGTCAGAGGTACACAAGTTCAAAGCTCAGCAGAGTATGGAATAAGCACCACTACCTATTCTGAGACCCTGAAGCTACTGCTCTGCTCAAAGCAGTGCTAATTTCTGTTGCCAAATTCCCTTGGAATAAAGTATATAACTTTTTAAAAAATAAAACTGGGTCTGTGGTTTCCTCAATAAAAAGAATTTCATTGGGCAAGCTTCCCTGATATACTGTGTTTAATAGGGGAAATGGACGTGAAATTGTTTTAGATATTTATATAATTGGTCATAAAATCAGGAAGGAATTATTAGAAAATACTAATAAAATTTCTGACAAATATTTATTGGGGAACTTCCCTGATTCCCTACATATCAGATGCTTTAGCCAACTATTTAAAAGTTGAGGAAAGACAGGATCTGGTACTGTTCTAACACTCAAAAATGAACTAGGTTTGGAATCTATTTCCCCATTTCAGAAGAGTGTCTTGTTTTCTTGGACTCTTTTTCTATCATGAGACCCAAGGATACAGAAGAGGCATGAATCACTCGGTCACTATGGCCAGAAGACAATGGCAAGTCCCCTTTAGGAATTGGATAGTCACATAAATACTAATGGTCAGGATTTTTATGGTAGACTAACTTTGGCCCTAAAGATGTCCATTTGTGCATTTTCAAAGAATAAATATTAATCTCTTTCAAGAGGCTAGAATTTCTTTTTTTTAATCTTAAACTATGAATAATCTATATAACAATCATAATGGGAATTACACTAAAAGCTCTCTCTTAGGAAATGACTTTGACTTGTAAAAAGTCTGTCAGAACATTTTAAAGAAGCATATCTTTGTTACTTAAAAGAACATAGAATAAAAGTATTAATGAGGTTAGGGAGAAGGGTCCCAAGTTTGCCGTGTCTTATAGAATATTCCAAGTACAAAGATTTGCACCTAATAAATGCAATATTATTAAAGTAAACAATTAGAAAAATCTGTACCATACCTGCAGGTAAATGTTCCTGAACCATGTGTATTTTAAACCTGCTTCTTGAGTTTCATGATTTAGTAAGCTAAACATCAGAAATGTCGTATTGGATCAGACCCATGGCCCACACAGTCCAATAATCTATAACACCAGATGACATTAAATGTCATTTAATCACAATTCACAATGTCAAACTCCAAAAATTCAGAAATTTACCTCAAAATGGCTCTAGTGACTCTTAATAGAGACCTATCCTCCATAAGCTTATCAACTACTCCTGCAATATATATTTTAAATATTCATTCATGCACAAAAGAATTACTGAGCACCTGCTATACATGGGAACTATGCTACATCCTGAGAAGGATATACATGTGAATACAGCAAAATGCCTGTCAAAAAGGATATTATATAGTAGTACAGAAGGTAAGACATGCATGGGAGCAAGCATAACACAAAGCAAAAAGTAAAAATAACATAAGATAAATACAAAACAAAGCACTGAGTGGGTTCAGAGGATTGAGATATTACTTCTTGTTGGGGACAGAGGAGGTGACATTTGAGCTGGGCCAATGCTGTTGTTGTTCAATCCAACTCTTCATGACCCCGTTTGGGGTTTTCCTGGCAAAGATTCTTGAGTGGTTTGCCATTTCCTTCTCCAGCTCATTTTACGGATGAGGAAACTGAGGCAAACAGGGTTAAGTGACTTATTCAGTATCACATAATAAGTATCTGAATCCAAATTTGAACTTGGGTCTTCCTGATTCCAGGCCCAGTGCTCTATCTACTTAGCTACCTAGTTCGTGTTACAAAATTGTTTTGTACCCTGTAAAAATTGTTATATAAATTGCAACCCTCATCCCTCTACCAACCTCTCCAAAACCCATCTTAGAATAGGAATAGATTGATAATTAGTATAGTGATAAGACAAGATAAGGATTTATTATTTTGGAGGGAGGGGGAACATAAGATAGGAATAGGAAATAGTGATGCATGAATTAAGTGGGACTTTTGGAAGAAGTCTCACCACACAAAACCAGGATACTATAAGGATAGAATTTGTGCAAAGGGGGATGGGACAGAAGGAGCCAGAAGAGGAGTGACTGACGGTTGGTGACCGTTGGTGACAGTTAAGACCAGAAGATTCTGGGAGTTTTTCTCCGGAAGAGGAAGGAGGAAGGGAGGCTTCCAGTGGAGGACTAGGAGAGAGGAGGAGAGCATCTCAGCTCGGATCCAGTCCTGAGGATCTCTCTTTGGACAGCGAAACCCTGATTCCCTGGTCAAAGGCATCCCATTGCATCTCACCCAGCAAGACTTTAATCATCAAGTCAGCTAAGTTTTGGGACTCCATTTTGGGAGTGATTCTCTTAGGCTGCTCCTTCTCCCATTACCCAACCTTGCTGAGAGACCCTTTCTGGTCTAACTTGCAATTATGGAAAAAGATAAAAGCAGAAACAGAAGGAGAAGGCGAAAGGAGACACTTAGGAGTGGTTACCCCAAAGGTTCCCACCTGAGTGACAGACCCCATAGAAATAGAGAAGAGGGCACCCCAAAATCCCTCTGCCCTTCACCCCTTTCCCCAATCCCTATACTGACATTAATAAAAGACATTTATTAGTCAGATAGCGTTCCAGAGTGCCTGAGAGACGAGGGGGAGGGGAATCACAGCGTGGTCTGCCTGCCTCCATCTTGGAGCCAGACCACCTGCTGTGAAGTTGACTGACCTCGGAAGAGGCTTGTGTGAACCTAGCCCTCATTCAGAATTGGATTGGGGTCCCCCATGCCTCATCTTATAGGGAAGCCTTGCCCCCAACTCCTGTGGGGTGGCACGACCATCCAGGTCACCCAGTTTCAGGGTGACACCCCCTCGAAGCCTACTGCAGTGCATATTCAGTGGAGGGGAGAACTAGAAGAGAGTCTTAACTCATAGACTCTCTCTATCTCTCCTCTATCATAACATTAATTACTGGCTCTGTTAATTATTACAGTTTTGGCAGAGGCTCTGTTTATTCTTATAACTGTAACACTGAGCAATTGGATAAACAAGTACTATGTTCACCTAAACCACCCTCTTTATGATTTTATTAAATTTTAGCACATTCTTCCCTTAGCTCAAGTATTTACAAACTCTTAAGAGTAAACAGTGCTCATTTTATTTGTAGGAAATTGGTACCACTTCCTTTCATCTTCCTCTATCTCATTACCTCTCTCTTGATTTACAATAATCACCACTGCATAAAACATGTTTTTTGTTTTTTGTTGCCAGTTTTGTTCTTGATGATACCCACAATTTTGCTAGCCTTTTGGGTTATCTAAACAGTCTAGGCTAATATTTCTAAGGACTATTTTGACTTTCAGATTCTTTTGCTGGATTAAAACTGTCAGATCAGAGCCCATCATTCTACATTACTTAATAATAACCTACCCTAACGATCGCTTCCCATTTTTATACCTTCATTCAGTTTTTTGAGATCTTCCTTCCATTTTCCCAGTTTTAATCTTTTACTATTTGTAAATCTTAATGTCATTTGCAAAGTTAATACTATGTATTACCACTTCAAGATCATTAATTATTTACTAAAGCCAGGTCTTGAATATGACTGGGTTCCACAGATATTTCTTCTTATTTTTTGCATGTTTTAATTTCCTCAATAAAACAAATTAAATATTTCCACCTGATTCTCCATCTGTGATTGCTGCACAAGAGTAGATGCTAAACTAGTACATTCTGAACTAGTTTCATTCAAATTAAGTAGGTTTCACTGTGGTATGTAAAGACCTATAGACATTTTAAAATGTTAAATACCTTGGCTGCTCATTGTCCTCAAGTGTCAATGACAAGTTTTCCATCTCCTTAGCATTCAGACCAAGCTCAGTGCCATAGCTCTGCTGGACCAACTGCCAGAATTCCTGTTTGGTCAAGCTCTGAAATGACAGGAAAATCACACCATACGCTGAAAATTAAAAAAAGGCATTAATACTAGAAAAAATAAATTCCCATAATACATGAACTTACAATATTTTTTTTGGAACTTTACCTTCCGTCTTAGATTCAATATTGTGTATTGGCTCCAAGGCAGAAGAGTGGTAAGAGTTAGGCAATGGAGAGTAAGTGACCTGCCCAGGTAGGAAGTGTCTGAGGCCATATTTGAACCTCGGACCTCCCATCTCTAGGCTTGACTCTCAATTCACAGAGCCACCCAGTTGCCCTCAATTTATTTATTTTTAACGTAAACTTACTAACACCTTTTTTTTCAATGCAATAGACACTTTACCACCCACTTACAAAATACACCCCCGTACAAAAAAGTTTCTGTTTTTAATAGAAAAGTTTCCTTTAACTTTGCAATATGTGCTTATTATTATATTCATGAAATACAAACTACCAATTTCTACCCATTGACATCTTTTCCTTTCCTTGAGAAGACTCAAAAATTAACTGAAATATTCAGTTTAGATAGGCTAGTAGCCTGAGGTTATCAAATATGGCAAATTAAGAAACTGATACATTATTCAGCAAAACACAATCGTTTATGTAGAACTTTACAGTCACAAAAGGCTTCCTACATTCATTAACTCCTTTGAGAACAAATACCTTCATATAAATTTTAGGGTGGCAGGTGGTCTTAATTTTCAAAATATTAATAGACTTTGGCCATCATCTACACATGTTACATTTTGGTTGGTATGTTTATTTACAACTATTAAAAAAAGTTTAGGTCATAGTCAAGCCAAGGTCCCTGAAGTCACTGTTGGCTCAATGACTCTGTCATTCATTTATTCAAAAGACATTTATTGGGCACCTAAGTACACAGCACTGTGGGGGATACAATGAAGCATTAGCTGTCCTGGGATAATAGAGATAGAACTGGAGGGAACATTTCAAGGTCATCTAGTTCTCATTTTACAGATAAGGAAACTGAGGCTCAAAGAGGAAAAGTGAATTGCCCATTGTCACAAAGTAAGTAAATGGAAGAGCAGGGCTTCTCACATTGAACCTCCCACTTTAAAATCAGTGTCTTCCATTTCATAATGAAGCCTCTTAACTTCAAGAAGTTCATTTTCTAATGAGGTATAAAATACTTAAAACATGCAAAAAAATACCAAAAGCAATCATAGATTAATACACCAAATGAAGCGGAAAGAGTAAATAAAAATATTCCTATGGGCCATAAAGTGGCCAGAGGAAGTTTGTAGAAAAGATGGGATTGAAATGAGGTCCTAAAAACAGGTAGAATTTGAAAAGAGGAAAATGAAGGAGACCTTTCCAAGAAGAGAAGGGGGAAGAAAAGAAATTACATAGAACAGTACTAGCAAAGACAGGAAGATAGGAACTAAATGGAAATAAGGAAGAAATCAGCCTACCTGGACAAGAAGAATTCTTGCTGCAGAATAAACAGTAGGAGATAAAATTGTGGCAGATTGTACAGGACTTTAAATCCTTTGAATATCATTCCCTAAAATGTGCTTCTCTCTTCCTCCATTATTTTCCCTCTTTCCTTTCTTTTTATTGTCGCTTTCTGCCTTCATCCAACTTAGGTCCATCAGTGCTACCCAGGGGTACTCGGGGAAACTCAGGACAAATTATTTTCTGACTCCAGCCTGGTATAGGTCAAGTACTTTGCTGATTATCCTACAAAAGATGAAACCTTCATTTTCTTCATTGTAACCCAGGTTTCTATCCCTATAACTAAATGGAGCAAATATGAATGTGAAACTTCTGACCCATTAGAACCATTTGTGGAATTCCCTTTCAAATACTTACATTCTATAAGGCTATAATTCTTATTTATCTTGTAAGCTGATTGTCCCCAGAGACAGTTTTCTTGAAACATTATCACTGCCATAATAGTCAAAAGGGTTGTTGACAATGTAAAAATGAGCTTTATCCCCATCTATTTCAAGAAAGCTAACATTATAAGAGTACTTTCTGAGACATTTGGCTTCAAAATAAAATAGACAGGCCTGAACAAGAGGATGAAACAATAAAATGAAACTTAGAAACACTCACTAAAATAGTAAACTGAAATTTACACTAGAATTAAAAAACTAATACCAAAAGCAGTATTCCACATAAGTAATAATGGAAATGTTTTAAGTATATTTCTACCTACAAGTTAACAGAAAACAAATGTTTGGCTGTAAGGTTCTTGTAAAAAGATATGTCTTTCTTTTTAAAAGGCTAATAGAAATGTGTAAAAGCCATGTTTGTCTTTAGTTCATGGAAAATTAGAAGATGAGAGGACTTAAGAGTCATTCTTAATTTGGGGTCCATGTCTTTTATTTTATGCTTTTAAAAACATAATTCTAAGAAGAGGTCCATCCATTGGCTTCCCCAGACTATCAAAGGGGTCCATGACACAAATAACCTCTGGTTTAAATCTAGAATGGGGCTTGGAAATCATCCAGTCGAAGTGTTCCAATTTTATGGAACAAGAAACTAAGACCAAGAAAAGTGTTCTCTTCCAACTTTCCCAAGTTCATACAGGTAATAAGTAGTAAAAATGAGATAGATTCAAGACCAAGGCCTCTACAACAAACCCAGTGTTCCTTTCTATAATTAAATACGAATTCAAACTGTATTTTTACATTTGGACCTGGGTTCAAATTCTGGATTTGCTATTGATTAGTAGTTATGTGATCTCAGAAAATGTACTAGTGCTAAAGGCCTCAATTTTTTCCTCAGTAAAAAAAATAATAATAATAAAGGGGACTGGTTTGGACTTTTCCTTACAAGCTTTGGATCCCAAGATTCCATTAATTCAAAATCTCCTGCTCCATTTAAAACAATTCTTTCCCTTCCATGACATTATCCAGAAGTCACACACAATCTAGTTATTTATAATCCAGCTCCAAATTCAAACTTCAGTTACATTACCAGCATGAATTTCCTAAATATTTAAATAGACAATAACAGAATTGATATCTTTTATCTAGAACTAATATGTTTAACCTTAGAAAAAATTTACATTTATAAGGAAAATAAAGCATCTACCTTTGAATAAAGGACAGTCTCAATGTTTCACCCAGAGGGTTGCTTAACGATGAGCCACGAAGATATCAGATAAGTTTCAAAAGTCAGAAGATCAATTTTCGGCCTAGGAAGCTTTGTATTCCGAGTAAGGCACAAAACACTTCAGTTATCACAAGGGATTCCAGACAAGCATGAATTTGCTATTTCCCAGCTCCTTATTTTGTCGTAAGATGCTTTTATTTATAAAAGACAAGTTCTGGTGTGGTTTTAAGCTTATTTATTTCTAACTTCCTGGTCTGTAGCATCAGCTTTCTCTTCAAGGTAGCTGGTATACTGAATTGGAAGTTATACCTCACTCAACTGGTTCCTAAGCCACTCCTACTAGAAGAGGACAGGTAAACAGAGCTGTTTTTTTTTTTAAAGATACAGTTCCTATTTTCTTTAGCTGAATTAAACCCCTAGATTACATTTGCATTCTATGTCAAATATTTATTCCAAAATGACTTAATTTCTGGAATTTAGAAATACCAGAAAGATTACATTTCCATCTTCTGGATTTTACTATGCAAATCATAGCTCTCTGCTCCCTAACATTTCCATTCAAACTAGATGAAAACATCTATTTATTACTGAAAATATACTTTGTTACTTGCTACTTTGTATGACTTCAGTAATAAAACAAACAAATTCTAATAATAATTCTGTGTTAATCCCTTTATTTCTATTCCCAGTGTGTATATCTCAGCCTTGATTAACTGTAAACTGAATTTCAGAACATAGCAAGAAAAGCAGGCCATACAGGGCAGCAATTTAAGTACTTGATAATGCTTGAACAAGTAAAAAGGTCAGAATGTAGCCTGTTAATCAGGAACTTTGTGCCATGCAAATAAAGTATGAGTTCCTTCTGATTTTAGAAGTCTCATACATTTTATAGCTTAAAGCGACACAAAATAGTGGAAAGAGAGCTGCACTTATAGGTTCAAATACTGCCCTTGACACACACCATCTCCTAAAGCAAGGATGACTCACTTAACCTCTCAGTCTCCCAGGAAACTTTCAAAAATGACAAGTTAGACAAGCTGAAGATCTGTGACAGTTTCCATACCAGGAATTCCCCAAACCCGTAAATTTACAAATATATGCACACACAGACAAACACAAACACACACACACACACACACACACACACACACACACACACAAATTACAATCTTCCTTTATTTTTACTTTATTTGAAACCTTCATTTTCCATTTTTAAAAATTAGGCCTATAAGTAATAACACAGAGATTCTCTTCTGACACTTCCAATTTACTAATCACAATTCATTCATTGTTTTTGGTTTGGGGGGGAAGGGTCCAGAAAAAAAAAGTAAAGGAAAAATCATAAAGTCTGGCTCATGTTTCAAAATTCGTTATGTGAATATAAAAGTAAAAAGATGTATAGACAGCCAATTGTGCCTTTTCCAATACTATTCAAATCCAATCTTAATGAATTCCATTGAGTATCTTTTGTACTTTTGGAGCAATGTATATATTATTAGAAAACACATTCTCAGTTTATAGAAACTAGAAATTAAATAGAATCCAAGACATTTGTTAAATTTAAATTTGTTAAATTAGCTCTATCTAGAGATGATAGGGAGCCACTACAGTTTACTAAGTTGGGGGCAGGAAGGTGTGTGCAGTGATATGCTTAGACCCGTCTTTAGGAAGATCATTTTGACACCTAAGTGCAGGATGGATTCTAGTGGGAAGAGATTTCTGGCAAAGATAGTCCAGATGTGAGATGAGGGCCTGCATGAGTGTGATAGCAGTGCTAAAGGAAAGAAGGGGGTATATACAAGAGCTGTCACCTGAGAGGGTGAGAGATAGTGGGGAGTCAAGGATGACACCTCAGCTACAATCCTGGGTGACTGGGAAGGTGACAGTAATGTAGAATGAGGCTGGAAAGCTAGGTTGCAGCCAGGCTATTATGGGCCTTAAAAGTCAGAGAACTTTATATTTGATCCTAGAAGCAACAGGGAGCTTACCAAGGACAGGAGGGACATGGTTGGATCTAAGCTGAAAGAAAATCACTGGGAAGCAATGGACTGGGAAGAGAATGGACTAGAATGAGAAATGAGTGGGGAGATCAAGTAGGAAGCAGGCCAGTTGTCACTACTAATGGAGAGGGAATAGAACCTGAGTGAAGGTATATGCGACAGCAGAAAGAGGGGGATGAGAAGAGAGAGATCTTATAAGAAGGCAAGATTTGATCAAAAACATTATATGCTATGACCAGGTCAGAATTATACCAGGAATATAGGATTGGTTAATATTATAAAAACTATCAACAAATTAGGCTATAATAATAAAAGAATAACAAAAATCACATGACTATATCAATAGCTACAAAAAACACTTTGGACAAGATACAATACCTATTCCTTCTAAATACAAGAAAACAGGAATCCATGGGTCTTTCCTTGATGTGATAAGTGATATCTATCAAAAACCAAGGGCCAGCATTATATGTAATGAGTATAAATCAGAATCCTTTCCAGCATGTGTGCTGGTAAATGTTTGCCAACTAGTTTTCCAAAATGTAGGATATACTTTTAAAAAAAAAAAAAAAGAAAAATAAAAACCTTTACCTTCTGCCTTAGAATCAATATTAAGTATCATTTCCAAGGCAAAGCAATAAGTAAAAAGCAATTGGGGTTAAGTGACTTGCCCAGGGTCACACAGCTAGGCTGTGTCTGAGGTCAAATTTGAACCCAAGACTTTCTCTCTAGAGGCCTGGCTCTCTTTCCACTTAGCAACCCAGCTGCCCCCAGGATTCACTTTTAAGTTGAATCACATTGTCCATCATCTTCTTAAGTCTGGACAATCAAAAAAACAATAAATCAGATTCTTTTTCATAAAGATTGCTGATTTCTGAGGTGTTTACACGCTGAATGATCACACTGAAAATTTATCCTCTAGCTGTGACTCCAAAAATTCCTGGGCCCGTCCAGTAAAATCAGGAGTAAAGTAAGGATGTCATTATCACCACTACGACTTGAAGTAGTAGCAGAAAGGCTAAGTATAACACTAAGTCAAGAAAAAAATCTGAAGTAATTGTCATGGGAAGGAAACAAAATTATCATTTTTTGGTAGATGATACAAAAGTTTCCTTAAAGAATCAAACAAGAAATTAGTTGAAACAATAAGTCTAGCAAAGTTGTAGGATTTAAAGTAAATCCACATAAATATTATTCACATTTCTATGTATACCAGAAAGAAGAGATAAGAATGTGATTTAAAATAATCATAGAATGGGGGCAGCTGGGTAGCTCAGAGGATTGAGAGTCAGGACTAGAGACGGGAGGTTCTAGGTTCAGGTCCAGCCTCAGATACTTCCCAGCTGTGTGACGCTGGGCAAGTCACTTGACCCCCATTGCCCACCCTTACCACTCTTCCACCAAAGAGCCAATGCACAGAAGTTAACGGTTAAAAAATAATAATCATCATAGAATGTATAAAATACTTGAGAGTCTACCTGCCAAGACACACAGAGGAATTATGCAAATATAACTATAAAATATTCTTTACAGAAGAAACACAAGCCATCAATAGTCATGTGAAAAAAGTTCTGAATAATTAATAATCAGAGAAATGCAAATTAAGGTCCCTCTGAGGTTCCACCTCACATCAACCAGATTGACAAAGCTGACAACAAAAGAGCTCTGAGAAAATAGGTCTATTAATGCATTGCTGGTGATGCTTTGAACCAGTCCAACTTTAAAAAACAATTTGGAACCATGCCCCAAAATTCACAAAACTATGCATACCCTTTAGGTTGTCCTAGAAGGTTCTCCTTGGTCATTTCTATTTATTGGTTTACACCATCTTCTTCCCAAGTTCAGCAAAAATCTATATATAAGATATTACAATCTATGGGAAGCTTTTCTCCATCCCCTTTTATTCTAGTGCATTCTCTCCATTATTTCCAATATAGGCTATATAGAGCTTACCTGCTCAGACTTGTTTGCATGCCATCTCCCTCATCAGACTAGGAAAGAATGCCTCTCTCTGCATTCCCAGGTGTAGCACAGTGCCTGGCACATAGTAGGTGTTGTGAGAAGACTACTCAATCATTATTTAGGAGACCTAGCA
The DNA here is from genome assembly GCF_016433145.1 of Gracilinanus agilis. NCBI lineage: Eukaryota > Metazoa > Chordata > Mammalia > Didelphimorphia > Didelphidae > Gracilinanus > Gracilinanus agilis. Next base: position 353,492,977 of record NC_058132.1, read on the forward strand.
GGAAGGGCTTGAGAATTCCAAATGGAATGGGGAAGCAGAAAGTGTGGCTCTCTCTCTGAGACGGACTCCATGGTGGTTGGGACAAGTTGTAACTGATCCTGGGAGACCTCAGAGGAAGTGGAGTTTGTACCCTGATTCCCTGGGATCCTGAAGGAAGACTGTCATCTACTTGTGGGAGATTTTGGTAGAGAATATTAATCCCAACCTGAGTTGCAGGTTAACTTGGACTGGGTTAGCTCCCAGAATCTACCCACCTGAAGGAGTACAGCTAGTGGTCCTGGAGGAGCTGCAACATCGCTAGAGTATGTCTGGACTCTTCTGTGAGGATACCCACTTCAGTCCTGCTATTCTCTGGGCCCTGTCTTGCTTAGGTCTCAGTTGAGTGTAGATAAGTCCCTCACCTGACCCTGTGGTTTGCCCTTAGTCTGGAAGTGTAGAAACCCCTATTCCCATCCTTTACCATAGTTCCTTTGATTAAATTTGTTACAAACTCTTTTGTCATTTGCCTGCTGGTTTTCATAGACCCCTTGTCTAACTCTCACTTCTGTCAACAGACATTTTCCTTGGCAGTTAAACCCAGTCTCCCTAACTTGTATGGTCCCCCCTACTGTCCATGCCTGTCTCCTAAACACCCTTCTGGACCCACATAAAGTATTTAAGTTATCTTCCCTGGTTTTCCCCATAAGAGAGGTACTCAAAAAATGTTGACTGACTACCACTACAAAGGTTATACCCTAAAGAGATCAGAGAAAGAAAAGGATTCACGTGTACAAAAATATTTAAAGCAACTGTTTTGTAATAACAAAGAAGTAGAAACTGAGGGTCATTATCCACCAGGGAATGGCTGATCAAATAACAACACCTGAATGTAATAGATTATTTTTATGCTCCTAGAAGTTATGAAGCAGAAGATTCCAGAAAATCCTAAAGACTTGTATGAACTGATGCAGACCAAAGTGAACAAATATGGAGAACAATTTATACAATAACAATATTATAAAGACAAACAACTTTGAAAGATTTAAGTACTCTGACAAATGCAATGACCAACTGACATTCCATTGTGAAACAAGCTACCCACCTCATGACAGAGAGGTGATAGGCATAGGTGCAGGCTGAGACATATATGTGTGTGTATATATGCATGTAAATATAGATATGTGTGTGTATGTTTAAACCCCTACCTTCCTATGTACAAGTTCCAATGCAGAAAAGTGGTAAAGACTGGGCAGTGGGGGTTGAGTAACTTGTGCAGGATCACATAGCTAGGAAGTGTCTGAGGCTAGATTGAACCCAGGACTTCCCATCTCTACACCTGGCTGTCTCTATCCACCACATCACTTAGCTGCCCCCTCATATATAGATATATATGTATATATATATATATATATATATATATGTATATATGCACATGATTAATGTGGGAATTGGTCTTGCTCAATTATGTATATGTTACAAGGGCTTTATTTTTAATTTTTCTTCAATAGGATGTTAGTAGGGACAGAGGTAAGGAGAAGGGAAAGGAAAAGCTTTGTTAATTGAAAAAATCAAATTTATGGAAGAGGGAAAACAGAAAAAACTAAAAGGTATGACAGTAGAAGTGCCTGACTATATGAAGGTAAAGGATAACAAAAAACCAAGACTAATACCAAGGTAACAAATTTGAAAAATATTGGTACTTTCAAAAGAAATAGGGAACTTTGGAAGACAAATGATTGGAGAGAAAGATAAATTTGTTTCAGATATGATGAATTTGAGATGTCTCATTTGAAAATTGCAAGAGATATTCAATGATGCCAGGCTGAAAGTCAGGGAAAAGTGGTTCCATATATCTATATCTATCTAGCCATCTTTACATAGATATACCCATGAACACATAAATATGTATAAGTAGGTAGAGATGGGCATTTATACTTATTTATGCATAAGTCTTTGAGACAGCCACAGAGAGAAGGTAGTTAAACTCAGGGGAGTTGATGAAGCACAGAAGAAGAAAAGAAGAGGATCTATTACAGAACCTTGTAAGTCATCCACAATTAGGGACTCTGATCTGGATGAGAGACCAGCTAAAAAGGATATTCATACAGGTAGAAGGAAAGGAAAAGAAGTGTCACAAAACCCTATAGAAAGTAGATTATTCAGAAGAATGCTCAATAGTATCAAATGCAACTAAAACATCAAGAAGGATCAACATTGAGAAAGAATCATCAGATTTGGAAATTAATAAATCATTCATTAACTTTGGAGAAAGCAGTTTCAGTTGAATGAGATCAAAGGCCAAACTGCAAAGAACTAAGGAGAGAAAAAGAAATGGAGGTAACAAACAACATTTTCTAAGTGTTTGGATGATAAAGGGATGGCAAAATACAGAACTGCTTGAGGGGATGGAAGGACCTAAGTGAAGGTTGTTTAAGGACTGGAAAGAACTGAGTGTGTTAGAAAGCAGCAGGCGAGGAACCAGAGGACTGTGAGAGGCTGAAGTTTAGGCAGAGAGGAAATATCCTTTGAGAAATCAAATTACTAGAGAAGCTGAGATGTTGATCTAAACCTAATCTCTCCCATATTGTTTTCCAAATTTCCCAGGAGTTTTTATCAAATAGTGGATTTTTGTCCTAAAAGTTGGGCTCTTGGGGTTTATCATAGACTGTCTTGTTGACGTCACTTACTCCAAGTCTATTCCACTGATCCTCCCTTCTGTCTCTTAGCCAGTACCATATTGTTTTGATGACTGCTGCTTTATAGTATAGTTTAAGATCTGGTACTGCTAGGCCACCTTCCTTCATGGTTTTTTTTTTTCGTTATTTCCCTTGATATTCTTGATCTTTTGTTCTTCCAAATGAACTTTGTTATAGTTTTTTCTAATCCAGTAAAAAAAGTTTCTTAGTAGCTTGATAGGCATGGCACTAAATAAGTAAATTAAGTTGGGTAGAATGGTCATATTTATTATGTTAGCTTGTCCTACCCATGAGCAACCAATGTTTTTCCAATTGTTTAGATCTAGTTTTAATTGTTTGGATAGTGTTTTTTTAGTTGTGTTTAGTTTAGTTCCTATGTTTGTTTTGGTAGATAGATCCCTAAGTATTTTATATTGTCTAGAGTGATTTTAAATGGTATTTCTCTTTTTAACTCTTGCTGCTACAATGTGTTGGAAATATAAAGAAATGCTGATGATTTATGTTCATTTATTTTGTATCCTGCAACTTTGCTAAAGTTGATGATTATTTCCACTAGCTTTTTAGTTGATTCTCTAGGATTTTTTAAGTAGACCATTATATCATCTGCAAAGAGTGATAGCTTAGTCTCCTCATTGCCTATTTTAATACCTTCAATTTCTTTTTCTTCTCTAATTGCTACTGCTAGTGTTTCTAGTACAATGTTAAATAATAGAGGTGGTAATGGGCATCCTTGTTTCACTCCTGATCTTACTGGGAATGCTTCTAATTTATCCCCATTGTAGATGATGTTTGTTGATGGTTTTAGATATATATTATTTATTATTTTTAGGAAAGGTCCTTCTATTCCTATACTTTCTAGTGTTTTTAAGAGGAATCAGTGTTGTATTTTGTCAAAGGCTTTTTCAGCATCTATTGAGATAATCATGTGATTTTTGTTTGTTAGCTTGTTGATATGGTCAATTATGTGGATGGTTTTCCTAATGTTGAACCATCCTTGCATTCCTGGTATAAATCCCACCTGATCATCATGGATAACTCTCATGATCACTTGCTGGATTCTTTTTGCTAGTATTCTATTTAAGATTTTTGAAAATTTAAGAAGCTGGGATGGGAGCGAATCAAAGGTACAGAATACATAAGGAATGAAGTATATTGGTTAAATGAATTCTCTGGTGATTTTTTCTTTCTTTTGATTTCAACTCTTGTTGACAAATATTCTAAAGTGTATTGTACACTTCCTTGTCTTAGGAAATAAAAGTACATTGAATATGATTTAATCTTTCTTTGATGACTGAGGTTCATCTAGTATCTCAGGTCATTATGAACATCAATGATCATTAACATTTTATACCATAAATATAATGAAGACAAGAAATGAAGAACTAAATTTTTAATAAACCCAGTGTGTGTGTGTGTGTGTGTGTGTGTGTGTGTGTGTGTGTGTGTGTGTCCCGGAAATTGATTTTTTTTTTAATTCCTCCTATCAACTTATTTTGTCATATGGAAAAAAATGCAAATGCATGGTAACTCAATCATTTCTTATTATCCTCTTTTTAGTGTTCGGAATACTGTCATGCAAAAAGGAAAATATTGAGGTAAGATGAAATTTCTTTAACAACAACAACAACAAATATGTCTACAATCAGGAACATAATATTCAGAACTTAAATTCTGTGTAAATATTAGAATAAAATTACTAATCTATGGCATTAATAATTCAGAGTTAGCAAGTGCTATAATTATGTACCTTTGAGGTCAGGCCAGTAAGGAAATAAGACAAATCTCTTTAATTCTAACATTCTCCAGTTAAAAACTTGAAGGTTGGTAATCATCTTCCACCTGAAATCTTACCTTGTCTAGTAACACATTCTGCCACAATCTGAAGATACTGAGGTAACTCCTATCTCTGGCGCCAAAGGATGTAAAGAAAAACTGTATGAAAAATAATAGTACAATTTCAGTATCACAGAAAGCAAAAGGAAGGCATCTGTCACAAATACTAGGGGGAAAAAGAGGAAAAATGCTTACTGGGACTTTCTTTGACATAAGGATATTATTGCTAGAGTTCATTACTACTGACTATAAATTATTTACAAGCCTTATTGTATTGAAAATAAAGAGTCTGTATGTACAGACAGTAGAATGAAAAAGGATCCTTTCAAATAGTTAATTTAGTAGTTTTTCTTAAGTATACTTTCTATTGTAAACACGGCTTTAATCATGTTTTACTAAGAAACAGTTACATATATTATGTTTATCCTCACTTTAATAAAAAGATACTAACTGCAGAAATGGGAAAAACTTTCATAAAAAATATTTTTGTTTTATTTCTGCCTTACGGGCCCTAGTGTGACCATGGAACAAAAGAGAAGCAATAAAAAATTGGTGGAATATCATTTAGGTATCAAAATTGTATAATTCATTTACATTAACCATATGCCTTCTTTATACACCATATCCCCAAATATCTACTATTTCCACTACTTATAGATGAAAACCTACATATCAGATTGAAGCTGGATTTTCCAATTTAGTGATGCAAAATAAAAATGGCATTTCACTTTCTTAGGGCATACTCTAATGTGTGCTTGCTTCCAGTAACATTTTTTCTTTGAATTCAATTAATATTTGCAAATCAGTATTTTTAAATAGGCCAGTTATAAAAAGTAACAGATGTTGGCACTAGAATTATACTCCTTCATTTACATATAAAACAGGTAGTACAAATTCCTCTTAAACCACGTAATCAATGGCATCATTTATCATTACAAGGGAGTTATCTTTAAGAGTAAGAGAGTTCAGGGGCAGCTAGGTAGCTCAGAGGATTGAGAGTCAAACCTAGAGACGGGAGGTCCTAGGTTAAAATCTGGCCTCAGACACTTCCCAGCTGTGTGACCCTGGGCAAGTCACTTGACCCCTATTGCCCACCCTTACCACCACTCTTCCACCTAGGAGCCAATACACAGAAGTTAAGGGTTTAAAAAAAAAAAGAGTAAGAGAATTCAGTTTTTCCTTCCCTATTTAATTCTTGGTTTATCAAATGAAATGTCAAAATCCAGAGCTGTAACTAGGAATTATTTTATCTGGGGCAAAAAAATTGATCAGAAGGCAGCAGTTCAGAGAGAGAGAGGATGGTTTGATGATGAACATAAGTCACATAGTGAGAGAAGGCAAGCAAGTCATCCTCTAGGGAATTTGGCCCAAGCCTCTGACAATTGGGGGGTAAGGGAGAAAGGTGGCCCCAGAAAAGGAATATCCCTTTGGGGGATTCTTGATATAGTAGTCTCTATACTGGAATGTCTCCCAGATATCTACACTTAGTCACCCCTACGTAGTTATGGCTTTGTCAAGATATTAAAACTTTGGATTTGTAAAAGATTTTTACTTGAAATTCTCAAATAGTTATTCTCAAACTAAGCCAAAATTCTGTTCTAACACTATTAAAATGCTTTACCCCATCTAAATAGCTGGAAATAATATAGGCTATATAATACAGGAAACAATGCTGACACAGCTTCTTTTTTCTCATCTCAGGTAGTTTTGTCTTCTGTTGTCTAAAAATAATCTTAAAACTATATTCCAGAGTTGCTGATAGATTACTAAAACTTATGAGCACATTTAAACTATCTTATTTAGCCTCTTAACTGCACTTCAAATCCCCTCTTTGATAATTTTTATCCTCAAGACTAAACATATATCACTAACTCTCATCAATCCCTCAAGATGACCCCTAACCCCATTTAATTTAATTTAACCAACACTGATTGATTATCTAATTTATGCTAGGAATGGGACCACAAAAAGAGAAATCAAGATCCTTATGTGGAGTGAGAGGGATGGGGCGAAGGGGCAGAACTCAGATAATTGGAGGAGAGTATGATCACTAACACGTGGAGGGATTAGGGAAAAGACCCCCTTAATGACAGAGCCACAGAGACTTGAAGGAAAGAAAGGATGTTAAGAGATGTTAAGATGTTAAGAGAGGAAGAGTGAATTCAAAGTATGGGTTATGTCCTACAAGAATTTCCTCCTGGAGAGTCCTGCTTTTCTCCTTGGAACACAGGAAATATTAACTAGTAACAAATCCCATCCTCTGTCTACAACTTCATTTAGAAAAATGATTGACTTTTTTGTCAAACTAGTCTAAGGCAAGCAACTTCTAACAGTCCATGAATACATTTGGTCCAACAATTACCTCCTTCCATGAGAAAGAGTAAGGACAAGTTGGGTTCTAAGTTCTATATATATAGATTCCATCCTGAACCCAGGCAAGACAGTTAGCCTTTCCTCAATGGGAGAATAACAAAAATAAAATAATAATTTAAATAATTGAGGATTCTTTCTTCCTAAAGATGAATGAATGAATGAATGAATGAATGAATGAATGAAAGAACTGTTTAACCCATGAGGCTCTCTATCATGGCACTTCTTGGTCTGTACCTTGTTTCTTTTTAAGACATACCACCCCATCTGTCTATGTAGGCTGCTGAAGACCAGGGTCAGTCCTAGAAGCAAATCCAGGAAACAGGAATGAGCAGCACTCAGACTATAGAATCAAGTGTCCATATTCTTTAGTGAAAAATGTCATTAAAAAATTCAGATGAATAAAGAACACAACTTAAAAATAATTACAATAATAACTGTGATGGTTTCATGTTACCTTCTCTGCCATTCAATTCTCTATGCACTGGGGTTTATATAAGCAAAGATTTAGAGCTAAAAGGGAAATTATCGAATCACTTCATTCTAGCTTGAATATTATCTAATCTAACTACTTCATTTTGCAGATAAATAAATGGAGGCCCAGTGAGTTGAATTAACTTGCTTTACCCTCTACAGAACATTAAGCAAATTATTTAATGGAAAGGAAAAGCTTACTAATTAGATGCTTACTTAAGCATCTAAATGTCCTAAGCACTGTGCTAAGCTCTGAACACACAAAATACAAATACAAGATAACTGAGGGCAGCAAGGTGGTTAAATGGTTCGAGAGGCAGACCTAAAGGCTAGAGGACCTTCGTTCAAATCTGGCTTCAGATACTTCCTAGTTGTGTGACCCTGATTCAGCTGCTTAACCCTCATTTCCTAGCCCTTACCAATCTTCTGCCATGGAATCAATACGTATAATGATTCTAAGACAGAAGTGGGAAGGGTCTTATTTTTTTTTTTAACCCTTAACTTCTGTGTATTAGTTCCTTGGTGGAAGATTGGTAAGGGTAGGCAATGGGGGTCAAGTGACTTGCCCAGGGTCACACAGCTGGGAAGTGTCTGAGGCCGGATTTGAACCCAGGACCTCCTGTCTCTAGGCCTGGCTCTCATTCCACTGAGCTACCCAGCTGCCCCAAGGGTCTTATTTTTAGGAAGGAAGGAAGGAAGGAAGGAAGGAAGGAAGGAAGGAAGGAAGGAAGGAAGAAAGAAAGAAAGAAAGAAAGAAAGAAAGAAAGAAAGAAAGAAAAAGAAAACCTCTACACTTCTACACTCAAGGAACTCACATTCTAATTGGGAGGTAGTGGGTGGGGAGATAAAATAAAGGAGAGCTCATGTTTATGTTTAATTCATAGCATCTGGAAAAGTCAGATAGTATTTAGGCAGGGCAAGTAGCATTGCAGATGGTGAGGGCCTAGAGGACTTTAGGATATAGTCCCCTTCCAAGAAGATAGTGGGTTCTGGGATACCTCCAGGAAAGGCAAATATTTGGAGATGAGCATCCAAAGAACAGGGAGGTAATCGGGCTCTGGGGACTCTTTTGGGAAGGCATTAATCTATGATTTTCCTAAGGGGAAGCAGATGTTACCCACTGATGAGTTAAAGCACGGGAAAGGAAGATCTCCAGCTCCTTGACACAGGAATGGTATAAGTAATAAATCGTCTAAACCTAAGTTTCTTTATGATGAAAGAGTAACACTAGATGGACTCTTAAGAACTCTATGACTGGTATGTTCTTATGAAAATCCAAAGCAAATTATTCATTTTTTCCTTAATATTCATGAAATGACAACAACAAAAAAATCACAAAAGTATGAGAAGAAACTGGACATTTGATTTCATTGTTACAAGAGATTTCCATGAAAGAAATTCCTTCTAGAAATGCACGGCACCACCTTCTCTACAACTTCTAATCTTAGAGAACTGCAGAGAGGAATAAGATGTTAAATGATTTACCTTGGGTCACAAAGCCAAGCATGTGGAGGCAGTGCTTAAACCCAGGTCTTCCTGCCTCTGAAGCTGGTTCTCTATTTGCTATGGCTGGCTGCCCCTCAAAGAATAAGTAATATGAACACTTCATCAAAAAGTTTAGACTATAGAATAGAATATTATTTACTAAGTACTATGGTCAGGCTGATCTGGGACAAAATCCGCCTCTAAAACATCCTAGCTATGTGACCCTCATTCAGCAAGTCACTTATCCTCCCAGGGACTCAGGTAACTCTCTAAGACTATAAACTGCAAAATAGCTATGGATCTTTATCAACAGATGGAGTTTCCTTACTAGAAGTTCCTTACACCAAGGAAGCCACAGATCTGTACCCACTTATTTCTAACAGCATGCAATTCTCTTAGTTGTCAACATTAATTAGGAACTATTTAAATAACAATGAGTCTAAATTCAAAGAGATCATCAACACCAGTAGTTGGTTTATAAATTCATAAATAACATTTTCAAATGAAGAGGCAAGAAAAGGAAAGAATATAAGGATTTGCATAGGTTATTGAACCTTTTCACTCTCTGTAATGATCTGAATGGCATTTGGAATGAGTCGAGCAGTCTTCTCCTTGGTCATAAAGGTTATGTCCTTCAAAGCAATGGAAATCTAAAACACACCAAAAATTCCAAGACATCAAAATGTATTATAGAACAAAATACATACACTAAACTTTTAGTTTAACATCAGCCTAGTGGTCAATATTTAAGCAAAATAAATTTACAAAGCATTAATAAACAGATATTCTCTGAAACAGAGTATCCTTTCAAGTATCTCTCCCCATAACCAGTTCTCTACTTCTGACATTAGATAACATATAAAAAGACATGTGGCTGTTCATAACCTTAATTAATATATAAACATGCAAACTGATAGAAGATAGTCTACCACATAAGACATCTTTTTGGCAATGCCATCAGGAAAAATGCACTAAGCTTATTTCAGCTAAAAATTTATTATCAGCTCTTAACTAAATATGCAAATTGAGCACAAAAATATCAAGTGAAAAAAATAAAATGTTAAATAAATATAATGTTAAGTTTTTATGACTGCATGCAAGTTTGTGTATACAAAAATAAACATTGCTATGGGTCAAATGTATCTTTACATTCCAAAATACTTTATGATCTAAAATATATCATAGGAAAGAGTCTTCTACATTCTATACTTCCCTATGGATTGCCTATCTCATTTCCATTAAATAATTCACTTCCAAAATAATGTTGGTCCTAAATAAAAAGTCTTTAGACATAGAAACTGTGACAAGTAAAAACGTGTTACATTTCTAATGTGGCCCAAGGACCCTTTTAATCATATTTCCCAGTTGAAAGTTATTAAAATTAGACTTAATCCTCAAAATTGGCCCATAAAATCTATATTGATTTAATTAAGGCTTTTGATTAGGTCTTGCACAACAAATGGAAAATATGATCTAAGCCATATAACTGTGAAATGAATCAACACTGGGCTGGAGTCAAATGCAGATAGTGGCTATCAATGATCAGTGCTGATTTCTGTGTATATAAATATATATATAAATGTAGATAAATAAAATAAATCATCTTTCTTACTCTCTTCCATCCAATATAGCTCATTCCATCCTCAACATATTTGATGTGGTAGATTCTTTTATCCTTTCATTTTCAGTTGATAGGAATCTATAAAACTCTAATGATTTTTGCTCTGACTTTGAAATGAAATAAAAAATAAAAGAAATGAAATATGTTTTGGGGGAACCTCCTCAAAGTTAATATAAGTAATAAGGGGCCTGGCACAGTTTTAAATAGTAAGATTTAACATAATTAATATAGTGAGCCAATATTGCACCACTTAGGTGACCAACAACCTTCCGGTTTGCTATTTGAAGTTATGATACCAAAGAGGTTTCTCAGATAATTGTTTTAACACATTGAAATAAGAATATGTCTTACTGTGGTTTCCCATCTAAAGATGTTGCTATGGAAACAGAGCCAGTTTTCTGAAAGGTACAGGCGCCCCTGAAGCAGAATGTCCTTCTGAAGAGCACAGGCGTAATCTGAACATATAAAGACAGGAAAGGAGTTGATTCAAAAATCTAGCAGCAACTTGAAAAAAATGTAGGGTCTCTCAAAATACAAAGTCATGATAACCACTTGTAGAAGGAAAAACGCTATAGAGAAAATTATCACAGTTAAACCTCTACCTCTGCACTAACAGCCAGAAGAATCAGGGGTGAATACCAATGAGCAGTTGACATTCTCAACAAGAATTTTACCGTGTCTCCCACTGAGAAATAAATAGATGATTTTTTAAAATTTTAAGATCTGGGATTTTTCTGTTTTCCTAGTGTGAGAATTCATTCCTGGATTATCTCTGTTGATGAGATAATGGGTTGATATAAGAAATCTTATTTAATCATTGAATTCTAAAGTATAAAAAAAGATGTTTTTTTAAAAAATAGCTGACCAAATCCAAAAGAACCCAAAAGCCAAAAATCAAATTATATTAAATTGCCAAGTAAGTACTCTAATAATGGCATATAATCAAGCAAAATAAATGTTACAAAGAAAAGCAAATTAGTTATTCATATCAATTTTGACAGCAAAATAGACTGTAAGAGGAATGCCTCTCAAATCCTCAAGCAAAAAGAGTCCTATAAAATAATGGAGCAGACAGGTTACTCATTTAGCATACATAACTACTCTTTGGTGAAGAACCAAATTGGTGGCCACAATGAAGCTGCCTGAAATTTGTATCCAAAACACTAAAACTTTGCTAGTCAATAGTACTTTTTGTTTGTTTTTTAAAAGCCTGTTGAAATCTATCATCTCCAGATAATCTGATAAGGATGGCTTAGTTGATAAGAAAGAAAGGATGGGGGGGGGGGATGGGGGGGATGGGGGGAGACAATCTTTCTGTTAGCTCATAGCTGCTTCTCCAAAGTGCCATTGAGTCACAAGTTTATTTTATACGAAATTAAAGTTCCCTTTCACCCCAAAAGTAGAGAGTTTTACAGCTTCACAGACATTGCAATTAGTTTAGACAACACACAGAAACCTCAGAAACTTTAAGGTGAATGTAAGAGTACAAGGTTGGATTGTAGCTACCTCATCAGTAAACTAAGTCTAGCCCCTCCTGGAGGAATTTTTGACCTTGACTGTCTGAACTACTTTTGAAACAAAAACAGTTGTATTTCTGACCCAAAGGAGAGAATGCAATACAGCCTTACTGGAAAGCTTTAAGCTCTTAGCAAACCAGCAGTCAAGAGGTTAACATTAATTAAATTGAGCCTTCACTGCTTTTCTAGCCTTAAAAGAATCAATATAGAGCCAAAAGATAAGGGTTAAGAAAAAAATTTTTTTAAGACAGTGATCTTCATTTTCCCACTACATATGGAAATGAATGTTGTTTCTTTTCTTAGAGCCCACTAACCATGCGAAGGGACGAATTAAATAAGTTATACATATATATAGTTCACTGAACGACTTCAGTTTATCAATCTGAGTTGTGATTATAAAGTAATGACATTGTTTATAAACAAAAATACCAAAATGAATGTACCATACATACAAATGATTTAACAGATAGAACGCTAGACTCAAAGAACTGGGTTGGGGAATCCTACTTTAAGCATTTAATGAGCCGAGTGACCAAAGGCAAGTCACTGGATTATTATGAGGATCAGTGAGATGATGTAGGTAAAACAGTTTGCAAACCTTCAAGAACTATGTATATATGTATCAACTATCATCAGAATAACTAAGGTAGTATCCACTTTGGAAAATTTATTCTAATGAGGTTAATGTCAATGCACAAAATATTTTTTGTTTCTGCTTTCAGGTATGGTCTAGAAGCCACATGTTTTAAAAATATAACTTTTTTTCTTTTAAACCCTTGTACTTCGGTGTATTGTCTCATAGGTGGAAGATTGGTAAGGGCGGGCAATGGGGGTCAAGTGACTTGCCCAGGGTCACACAGCTGGGAAGTGGCTGAGGCCAGGTTTGAACCTAGGACCTCCTGTCTCTAGGCCTGACTCTCACTCCACTGAGCTACCCAGCTGCCCCCTAAAAATATAACTTTTTAACCATACTTTGTTTTAACCAAAAATGGCATCATTCAGCTTTGTATTCCCCAGATTTTTTACCATTAAAAAGAATCAAATATCCATTTAAGATGATCATTTGCCATCAGTCATTCCACATATTCAAAAGAATACACTTCTAATTTTGAAGGGAATTCCATGAGAGGCACTTCAGAAGTGTTTTAAGCAGGGGGTAGCTGGGTGGCTCAGTGGATTGAGAGCTAGACCTAGAGACCAGAGGTCCTAGGTTCAAATCTGGCCTCAGACACTTCCTAGTTATATGATGCTGGACAAGACACTTAACCCCCATTGCCTAGCCCTTACCACTCTTCTGCCTTAGAACCAATACACAGTATTGACTCCAAGACAGAAGGTAAGGGTTTAAAAAAAAAGTGTTTAAGCAATTGCAACATCAGTGGAATAAATACCTGCCCTCCCAAGGTGACTACTTTAAATAACAATACTAATTATACACACAGGAGTTTTGCAGCTTATTTATATATCCCTTTAAGTTTTGTAAGTGGTCTGCATATATTTTCTCACTTTATCTTTACAAAAGTCCCACATATACACATATTTAATTTTTAAAACCTCTATTAAAATTATATACCATTAGTAGAAGACTGAACTAGGTGCTGGGGGAATTATAGAGCTGAGGCAGGACATGGTCTGTGCCCTCATGGAGCTTACCACCCAACAGTAGGCAATGGCAACCACAAACAACTCCTCTCTCACCCTCTAGGCCCACTCCCCCTAGCCTGCCCTGAGGCCAGGCCATAGAGGGGCAGCTGCTTCAGTTCTCTTGGTTAATACTTATGAATGTATTTATTTCCTCAAACAGCCCCACAAGAACAGTATTTCTTCTACTAGTGGCGATTCCCCTCAAACTGGGAGCATGCTCTCCCACAAATAGACACAGAGCCCAAGAGAAATAGTGGGAATGAACTCACCGTACAATGATCCTGAGACTCATGTACAGGGAGCACACCTGTTCAAGGCAATTCAAGCCTCACAAGGGAATCCACCAAGGTCTTTCTTTTCTCCAGACCTCACAGAGTATCAACCCCGCAGAGTGGGGCAAAGGTATCAGTACAAGAAGAGCTCCTTCCAGGCTGGACTGGGTCCCCAAAAGCCTCAGAGATGGCTGCAGTTCTCTCTGTTGCCAGGGGAACTTCTGTCAGATGATGGTGGGTAGCTGGCCCAGTTTCTCAGGTGTGGCATCTCAGTCCAGGATTCTCTGGGTTCCTCCCGAGGATGTCATAGTGATTCATCACCTTCAGACACTAGCATGCCTCAGCTGTATTCATCTCCGAAGAAGCCAATGCTCCAAAATTCCCTCAGAGTCTGAGGCTAGTCGCATGAAGGCAGGAGGAACCCCAATATAAATTATGATGCTGACAGAGGATTCTGGTTGCATCCTCTGTAGCAAAAGGGGCTAGGGATGAGGGTGTAAAGCAGTCTATGTCCAGGAGTGAGTTTACTATTTGGATGACCATTTCTTATTTAGTTGAACTATGGAATATTTCTAAGGTGTGGACTACTTCCTTTAAATTTCCAGGGCTCTGTGGCTACCCCAAACCTTTAATCCTATCAACAACTAAATAGGAAGTGCTCTGACACTAAGATACCAAGTGATCCATAATTATACATAAAAGAAGTAAAATAAACAGCTGGGAAAGATGATGTTAAAATATGAGACTTGGATAAAAGAAACAGGAATGATGGGACTCAGAGTCAAAAAACTGAAAAGAAGAGATGCCCGGTATTTCACAGAGGACAATACCCAGGAAGAAAAGCAGTAAAAACAGTGATTCTCTCTAAGTCTGAGAAATAAACAGAGTGATCATGACTAGACTATGGCAATGAGAAGATACAATTCATTTTTTAAAAATATGGATTAGATACAGGCACGGTAGAGCAAAAAAGCCTCCAAGCTTTCTTTTAATTCCATGATTCTTCATAATTCTTCTGTACCTCCAAAGGACCTAGCACTATACTAATTAAATAGTAGGCATACAACCAACACTTATTAACTGTAAACCTCTTCTAAGGGATTGCTTTGGTTAAACGTGGCGGCAATATACTGCAAAATGGGACAACGGTAAGACGACTCTTTAGGCAAGGCCAATTAGGAGGCTTGCTGGCATAATGAAGGCAAAAAGTGATGAGGGCCTTAACTAAAGTGGTAACTATGAGTGGAAAGACGGTAGCTTCTTAGTAATAACTATGTACTTGCTACTATGGATACCTACAAAGCTTTCATTCTATCCAAAGTCTTCAATACCTTTAAGTATACTGAATTAAAATAATCAGATGAATAATTAGGATAATAAGATGAAACTAGGCCCTGGAAAAAATGGAAAGAATGTTCCAAGCTATAACGGAGTTTCTCTAAACAGAAAACAACCATTGGCTGGAATATGCAAAAATGAAACATGTATCTTAGAATTATAAAGAATGTATATTAAAGTCATATTAAACAAGAATACATTTTTATAGGAAAACACATGCTTAAACAGAACATTTTAAACTAGGGAGTTAAATCCAATTTGCATTAAAAATATATTTATAAAACTATGCTAATGAGATTCATTTTTTGAAAATGTTTTGAAATCACTCTGTGGGAATATCCAATCAAGACTTCAGAGTGATGATGAAATATGGTAATGGACAAAAAATACAGAAGGAGGCAAAGCTTTTCTGACATGTACAATGTATTCATTTGTTTTTCGTGCCCATGCTTATTTCTTATAGGAAACATTCTCTGGGGAGAAAGGGGGATTTTATAGGAAGTGACAAATACTCCATCTCCAATTCCACAAAAAAAAAAAAATAGAAAAGAACACCAATAAAATTTCAGAAGAGTATTACTACACTGTTAAGTTCAACTATACATTTATAATAAGCTATAGACAATAGACATGCATGGTTTTATATGCAATTGTTTTTATCTTGTATATGGGAAAATCTGTCTATCAGTACATTAGAAATGAAAAAAATTTTTTTTAAGAAATCACTCCTAGCACATATGATACCGAAGAGTCCTCTCTTATGGAAAAAGAAGAAACTAGATATTTGATATTGTAAAAGTGAAATTTGGGGAATGCCATTCTAAAAATATATATATTTCTATGGACAAGGGAAATGTATCAAAACTACATTTCCCGTGATCCAACATGGTCCAACTGATTTCCGTTTCCGACGTCTTGAGCTTAAATCTCCTGGGTTAGGAGGGAGTGGTCTCTCTGGGGTGAGTAGGCGCTTCTGGAGGCGGCAGGTTTGAATGCTTACAAGCGCGTGGTCTAATGATTTTATCTATCAGCATGGCTTTAATTAAAATACTAATTTATATATTTACACAAGCATTTATCATTTTTCATTTTTATAATTTGGCGAACCAGAAGGTCGAAATTCGAATTCTCAATCTTCCAGATAGCCTAAAATCATACCTAATCATGTTTCTCTTGACTATCTTTCCAAGTAATACCTAACATTTTTTAAATTCACAAAATACTTTAATGCACATTTTTATTCAGATTCAGAATATTTCAAACTATTAAGATTTTGCTTATCTTGAAAAATATTTGTATTCTAACAAAAAGCTAAAATTGTCTATTTATATTTTTATCCATCGGTTCTGTCTTAGCAACATCAGTAGACACAATTTTTCAGGAATTTTTTTCCTTCTTACCAACTACTAGCCTCTCTGATTCAGGAAGATGGGAAAATTGTCTTTTGAATTCTTCATTTCTGTATTTGTAGGTGGAACTTGATATCTGAAATAGTAAAAAGGGTTAAATTAATTTGAGTTCTTTACATTTAATTATTATTAGTGATCCTTAAGACATTAACTTCACACTGTAATATAAGAAATAAAAAATCATAAGAAGTTACTAGAAATACAAGTCATATATTTACTCTGCTATCAGAAGACCTGAGATCAAATACTACTTCTGATGCTTACCACTTTGGAGAACTTGTTCATTTACTTAACCTATGTGGAACCTCACTTTCTTTATCTTTAAAATGAGATTACACTAAATGGCCTCAAAAATCCCTTCCCAGATCTCAATCTATGATTCTTTGAGTTTATTGTCATATGATCCAATATGCTTCTAATGCTTTTAAATGACAGTATGTCTAATTATTCCAAATACTGAAAGAAAAACTCAAAATACTGATTCAATTCTGAATTTAAATAATGATCATCTTATTGGAAAGACAGGAGACTTCAGAGCAGAGCCAGGAGAACAATTTATATGAGGACTAAAATACTGTAAAGGAAAACACCTTAGAAAGCCTTAAAAATGCAATGACCAATCCAAAAGACAGATAATGAATCATGCTTTCCACATTTTTTCTTTAATCCTCACTTTTCTGTCTTAATAACAACTCTAAGACAGGAGGACAAGGACTAAACAAATGGAGTTAAGTGACTTGTCTAGGGTCACACAGCTAGGAAGTGTCCAAGGTCAAATATGAACCCATGTCCTCCCAACTCTAGGCTGGGTGCTCTATTCATTGTGCTACCTCACTGCCTTCTTTCCACCTTTTGATAGACAGGTAATAGACCAGAGAATATATATTATATGTATGTGTATCTATCTATTCATCTATCTAATGCATGAGAACAATATCATGAAATGTATACTTTCAGATATGACCAATGTGTGAATTTGTTTTGCTTGACTATACTTAACAAAAAAGGAGAGCTCTTTTTTGATTAGGTCAGAAGAGATATGACAGAATTAAAGGAGAAGTGACAGTGATGTCTAAAAAATGAAGAAAAGAAAGAAAAGAGTGCTAGGGAAATCAAAGAGATTGTAATAATCAAAGAAAACAGTAGGACATTCAGAAGGAGACACAGACAAGCAGAGTAATATCAGTACTACAATGTTAGTTTGATATATAGTTTCATAAAAAACCAAGCTATAGATAACAATGATTGTTCTATATATAATTGTCTTTTTTTTTACTTGTGTTCATTGTTGTTGGTAAAATTCAAAGTTTTTAAAGACTTTGTCTCTGGACTACTTATTCTCAAATTATCCTGATAGCTGCCCCTTTTAACAGAGCGGCAAGTTAGAAAATAATCTTTTCTCCTAATTCATAAGGGAGGCTGGCCTGGGCAGGGTGGTCACTCTGCTTATACTCGGCATCTTTATGACTCCAGAATGTTGCCCAGTGTTTTGTGTACCTTATAAAAATATGAAAATGTCAAACTTTTTCCCCTGTATTATACCACCCCTTGAGATAAATGGAGATGAACTGGGTTTGAAAAACAAGATTGAATGTTATTAAATATGAAAAAAGGCTCTTTTCTTCTGGAAAGAGCTCCTCTTTTCAGAATAAGTATCAAGCTTATATTTTGTAATTTGACCAGTCTTAAAGCTAACAAATTTTTCTAGAAGTATACTACTTATTGAGACCCCAGTGGCTATCCTTATGTTGATGTCCTATTCTATCATCACTCCCATACATGTCACTTCATTTCTCTCCCTGTTATTTACAAAATAAATCCCAAGTTCTTACTGTGACATTCAAGATGATCCATAATCTGCCTCCACTCTACTTTTTGTAAGATTTCACAAAATTCACAATCAACTGAATAACTCCAACCAAATTAAATCTTCTTGGCATCCCCTATAGCATTTCTCACATTTTCTTCTCTTTATTTACCATCCCCTATATATGTATACCCATCTCTTCTCTACATTTTCTTAAAAATTCTATTCACAAAGGCTTTTAATAGTGAAAATATGGCATATTTTCTCCAACAGGTTTTTAAGCTAGCAAAAATTGTTCACTTTCTTCCCCCCCCCACCCCCATATTTCCATTTCCCCCTAGCGGGGGAAATGGCCTTCCCCTTATATCTTTTGTTAGGAAATCTGTCATTTAGCAACTTTGTATTAAAAGGTTTTTCTTTTTTAAGAGATCATTTAACATGTTTTGCTCTTAAGAAATGAATTATGCTGTAAGAACAAATTCTCTAATAAAACAATCATAGATATTTTACCCTAAATAAATGAACATACTTAATTGAAAACAAGTTGGAGGGCAGCTAGGTGGCTCCATGAATAAAGAATCAGGACTAGAAATTGGAAGGACCTGGGTTAATTTGGCCTTGGACGCTTCCTAGCTATACAACCCTGGGCAAGTCACTTAAACCCATTTGCCTAGCTCTTTTCCTTCTGTCTTAAGAGCTATTACTAAGACAGATAGCAAGGATTAAAAAACACACACACACACACACAGGTTGGGTTAAGAGTAGCTCAAGGTCACCAAAAATCAGGTGTCATAATTTATGTTATTGCTATGGAATTCTGCTGCTTACAGTGCTCTATGTATACACTCTTGTTAATTAGTAGTATTTTTACCAAGTTTATTCTTATCTACAAAGAGTAAATAACTGTACCAAGTTCAGTCAGTAGTTAATCTTTTCCTTATAGAAAGTGAAATAGCCTGGCTATTTATTTCCATTAGAAAGGACTATACATATGAAGCTTACAGCTATAGATGTCAACTGGACTAAAGATCTTAGGAAAAGAGACAGAAACTAAGAATTAAAAAAAGAAAATTAAACTAAAATTTTAGAATGAAAAACACAACCACCAATATGTCTTTTGTAGTTCTTATTGACCCCACTAAACTGTAGATCTCAGTTCAGTGGACTGCCTTATCTATCTCTGTTTTTTGACTGATAAGTGAGATACAATAAATATCCGATTAGCTGACAAGATGGAACAAGGTCTTTGTGTCTTCATTTTCTTTCTTTTTTTTTATTACTGTGGTTTATTTTTACATTATAAACATTTATAGTTTTCTCTCATTCCGTAGGAGGTCTCTTGCAACAAAGTAACTAAGTAAATAACTAAGCAAAATTTACAAGAATGTGACTACTTCTAAAAATACATAAAGCATTCCAAATCTATAATATTGCCTCCACTTCTCTATTTTTTTTTAAATTAACAGAAATCTGGTTTTTCCCTCCCACCTTTGGAAAAAAAGTAGAAAAACAAATTCCTTTTAACAAGCATGCACAATCAAGCAAAATAAATTTCCTCTTTGGCTATATAGAAAAATATATGTCTTATTAAGTACCCCTCTCTCAAGTATAACATGTTTTATCACTGGTCCTTTGAAATCATGAATAATCACTGTGTTGATCATAGTTGTTACATATTTGTTCTTATAATATTGTTACTTTATAAACTAGTCTCCTGGTTGTGCTCACTTCACTCTACATCAGTATATATAAGTCTATGGCTTTTTAAAAAAAAATTTCCTCATGTCTTTGTTTGTTTAAACCCTTAACCTTCCATCTTAGAAATCAATACTGTGTATTTGTTCCAAGGCAGAGTTACAGTAAGGGCTAGGAAATGGGGTTAAGTGACTTGCTAGAAAGTGTCTCCAGTCAGATTTAAACCTAGGACCTCCTGTCTCTAGACATGGCTCTCAATCTAATGAGTCACCTAGCTGCTCCCCTTCCTCATTCCTTAATAGCACAACAATAAATTACATTCAAAAACCATATCTCAATCACTCAGTCACCAAATGAAAGGCATTTCCTTAGTTTTCCGTCTTTTTGCCACCACTAAAAGAACTGCTATCAATATTTTTTTCTACATAAGGGATTTTTTCCTTTTTCTTTGGTCTCTTTTGAGTATAGGCCTAGCAATGATATTACAGATGGGTTGCAGTGATAGGTAAACTTTTTAAAGAGGGGGCCAAAGGAAAGGAAATGCTCATCTGTCAGTCTGTTTCTAAGGCAACTCTTTCCAAGTTTCATTGAACTGCATCCCACTCATTATATTTGTCAGATTAGGAATAATGTCGTTAGGCCGGATAGAACATTTCAGGGGGCTGCATCTGGCCCTCGGGCAGTAGTTTGCCCCTCACTGGGCTAGGCA
This sequence comes from Gracilinanus agilis, assembly GCF_016433145.1. NCBI lineage: Eukaryota > Metazoa > Chordata > Mammalia > Didelphimorphia > Didelphidae > Gracilinanus > Gracilinanus agilis. The sequence continues at coordinate 353,513,826 of NC_058132.1, forward strand.
ATAGGGGTCAAGTGACTTGTCCAGGGTAACTTGTCCAGCTAGTAAGTGTCTGAGGCCATATTTGAACTTAGGACCTGCCTTCTCTAGGCCTAGCTCTCAATCCACTAAGCCACCCAGTTGCCCCTATTCTAGATTCTTTTGGCCTTATTTTGGAAACTGTTTTGCAACAGGATAAAATGAGTAAAGTGCTTAGCATAGTGCCAGCCACATGTTAAGCACTTGATAAATGTTAGCCTTTAAATGACCTGTAAAGGCAACATGGATTGGGATCATGAGAAGTAACATATATAGGGAATCTTCTGACCAGGTCCATATCTAGCTATACATAACTTTTGTGCCACTACTGGTTTCCGGTAATGTCATCATGCTGGTCTCTGCCATTAGGCATGTACTTTCTATTCTGTCTATCTGTTCTATCCCCACTTTGCATATGAGGAAACTGAGGCAAACAGAAGTGAAATATCTTGCCCTGGGTCATACAGTAAGTGTCTAAAGTCAAATTTGAACTCTCTGGTCTTCCTGACTATGAGGCCTGAAGCTCTATCTACTGTGCCACCTAGTTGATCCATTAAAATATAACTCTATGATTTCATAGTATTTGGTTTCTGGTTTCACCACTTTCTTTATGATATGAATAAGGATGTGTATGCATTTTAGAATTTGTAGAGAGGAGCAGCTAGGTGGCTCAGTGGATAGAAAGCCAGGCTTAGAAACAGAAGGTCCTGGCCTCAGATACTTCTTAGCTGTGTTGACTCTGGGCAATTCACTTAATCCCAGTTGCCTAGGCCTTACCACTCTTATGCCTTGGAATCAATACTTAGTATCAATTCTAAGACAGAAGGTAAGGGTTTAAAAAAAAATGTTATAGAAAAAAATGCCACCCTTGCTTTAGGGAATGCAAATGAATTATTACTGCTTACCAAAGAATATCTATCTGAATGCATACATAGCTTTATTAATCACTGTGGCCCATGTTAAGATCATGATGCTTTTGGAAGTTTAGTCTTTTCTTTCCAGGCTCTCAGTTAACATTCACAAGTAGAATGTTGTAAGCATCTCTGTGAGCCCTCTGATACCCATGTGAACAACCCAGGGCCATCTTCCTTGACTTGCCAGGGAATTTACAAACAGAAATTCATGGGAAAACTTAAGTCCATTTAATTGGAAACTGTCCTACATGTCTAGATAATTTTAACTTATTTCTGCTTTCTTTTGCTTTTACCCTCAAAAGCAGATGAGAAGCTCCCCAGTTTTCCTAATTATTAATGTGCTCAAAAATCCCAAAGCACACATCCATAAGCTTTGGAAGAGGCAATAGCTTAATTCACACTAAACATAATCATAGAACTTCCCAAAATCAGGGATCATCTCTACTACATACTAGAGACTTTTCCTTTCTTTAAAAAAAAAAAAAAAAAAAAAAAAAAAAAAAAAGGAAAGTCATCTTTAGAGTGGCTGCCAAGCCACTATCCCAGTCCAGAAGCCTATGGGACTCACCTCTTTCTTCAGGCCACTGTAAAGAAGACCTCCCAGTAAACAGCTTTTAGAAATGTAAGATTTACACATGGGCTTTCTCCTTTTTCTTTTCCAAGTGCAGACACTTGAGTTACCACACAATCACTCAGCCTTTGCCACCAAAAGTAAAAATTGAAGTGACTGGGAGAAACTAATAAAATCTCCTTATTTTAAAACTCTTCAAACTGAGAAAAGAGCAGTCTGATGAGATTACTGATGTAAGTGGTCTTAATTCAATATGTACCTTCATCTGATAGACTGTTATATGTGAGAGAATGTACAAGGGGAGAATCTTCTTGGGATTCTTTTTGCTATGATAATTCATTAAGACCTTTTCTTTGATTGAATGTACCCTCTGCCTAATAAAAGTACATATATGCTGGGTAGGACATATGTGGACTCCAAAAAATGTCTTGATCCTAGATGAACTTTTCTGGAAGAAGCAAGTGGGGAAGCTGTGTGCCCCAAGGGGCTATAAAGATAATCACAGGAATATGACACAAAAAATAAGTATGATACAAAGTAGAATGTGAAAAAGGAAAAGGTAATTCCAGGCAAAGTCCCCTAAGAAAATTTGGAAAGAAAGCCATCCTATCACATCTTTACATTATTAACTCTATAAGGGCAAAGACCAGTATAGACAATACTATGAATCAGGAGACCTACCTGCCTTATCTGGAGCTCTGCCACATAAAAGCTCTAGCTTCTCTATAAAATGGAAGTAATGTCAAATTACCTAAAAAGTTGAAGGTGCATGAAAATGGTATTATAATAATAATGCAACTGCACAGTACCTAAAAGAGGCCATATAAATGGTAGCTTCTGAAAAAGATATTTTGTCAATGAAGACAAAAAAGTCATAACTTAAGAGGGCAAAATCCCAACCAATCATTCAGAAATGCAATGAATCAAAAAATATACTTCTTTCATACATTTTCTCATCTCCCCAAAAAAGAAAAGCAAGATTCACTATAAACAAAGAATTCATTTGAATATTGTAATCATACACAGAGAAATACTTTATGAAAAAAGCTGTATCTTATAGATTTTATATGTATTTGAAAAACACAAAGAAATATGTTAGTAGCTGAAAAGATTAGAGTTTTGCAATGATAAACAGCACTATCAATTCCTATGGATTGTCCTTTAAATGCATAAGTAATACTAATGTTTTAAAAACATTTAAAATTACAAAAGTGTACATAGAGATAAGGACCAATTTATGTCTATGTCTAGCAATGAAGTAAAACATACTAAAGGGGTCTAATACGAATCAGCAGCAGAACTAGGTTACTAAATTCACTAAACAATAAATTAGCCAAATACAAATATATGTATATCCTTTTTAGATGCTTTGTCTCTAAAACTGTTGTGCTTAGGATTCTTAATATTTCTCTCAAATTCATTCACTCAAGGCAGATTCATTCACTAAACAGAAATTTACAAATATCTGCAACTGCAAGAGAAAGGAGAATACAAAGATGTATTTAAGATACATACATAATCCCTACTCCCAATAGAGTTTACTGCTAAACTCCTTCTTAGCTGTGGAAACTTAGGTTATAGTAATAAGTAGTAGCTATCAAGAGTCTTTCATTCCAAATGATAGTAATTGGATATGCATGCTTTCTGAGTTAGAAAAATTATTCAATTGCCTAATCATTCATTCTACACTGAGGTGACTCAGAAGGTCAGACAACCAGTTCTACAATTACCAAGTGTTTTCTGAGATAGCTTATCCAAAAGATATGTGAAAAAGCAACAGGAGGAAATTATCCTTAAATACATTTACTAAAATTCCATTTAATGTGGTCTCATTTATACTACTTATCAAATGGTATATAGCCCAAAGAAAGGGTTCTGGATTAGGGGCTGAAATACCTGATTTCTAACCTGTCATCTGCCATGTACCATTCTTATGGCTTTGGGCAACACATCTAATCTGAGATTTAATTTCATCGCCTGTAAAGAGGTGCTGCTATCTGCCTTGCCTTCTTCCCTGGGAAACCTGCCTAAGTGCCAGTCCCGAGGCATTCCTACAGTCTGACACAATAAAGTAGTATTGGTCAGTAGTCTGGAAGAAACATTATAAATAAATGTTTATTGTGCATATATAATTTCTCCACTATCTTTATTTTTTAAGTTTGATTTTCTTTTCTGTTTTAAAATCTTTTTCCTTCTCCCCCAATCTATTGAGAATAAATCCCTGCATTAGTCATAGCCAAGAAAAAAAAGAAAACAAAAGAAAAAAAATATGTTTCAATTTTCACTTGGAATCTATCAGTTCTTTTGAGCATGTTTCACCATGAGGCCTTTGGAATGTGGCTGGTAAATGTATTGTTTAAAGTTGTTAAATCTTTCAAAGTTGATTATCTTTACAATATTGTGGTTATTGTATATAGTAAATTGTTTTCCTGGTTCTGCTTACTTTACTTTGCTTCATTTCATAGAAGTCTTCCTAGATTTTTCTGAAACCATCCATTTAGTCATTTCCCAATTGATAGGCATCCCCACAGTTTCCACTTCTTTTCCACCATTAACAGAATTGCTATAAATATTTTTGTACATATGGGCCTTTTCCCTCTTTCTTTAATCTCTTTAGAGTATAGGCCTAGTACCAGTATCACTGAACAATGGACATTGTTCCAAACTGCTTTCTAGTTCACAGCACTATCAACAGTGGCAGGGACTTTACTAAAAGATAAATGGAATTAGAAAAAGCTAATTTCTAGACTGCTCTAATTAGCCATATCCACATTTACAGAGAAAAGGAATTGTGTGAACTCAGCCCAGCCTAGACAGTTTTTATGCCAAAAAGCAAGAATTCTTAAAACTTTTTTTTTTGTTTATCATGGATCCCTTTTCACAATCTGGTGAAGTCTATGATCCCTTCTCAGAACTGTGTTTTTAAATGCATAGAATATATAGAATTAATTAAAAAAACAATTATATGGAAATAACAAGTATCAAAATGATGGCAGAAAGCTAATTAACTGTTTTTGACATATATAATAAACAAATACTTTTTTCTGGCTTAAACTGTGTTTAAGTGAAAAGTATCTAACTAGAGAGCTGACTAAAAAATAGATAATGGGAAATAATTAGAAAAGGAGAAGTCAAGGAAGTAATACTTTTTTTGTATAAAAACAATAATTGGCATTGCTGGTGGAGTTGTGAATTAATCCAGCCATTCTGGAAGGCAATTTGGAATTATACACAAAGGGCTTTAAAAGAATGCATGTCCTTTGATCCAGCAATACCACTGCTGGGTTTGTACCCCCAAAAAGATAATAAGGAAAAATACTTGTACAAGAATATTCATAGCTGCACTCTTTGTGGTGGCAAAAAACTGGAAAATGAGGGGATGCCCTTCAATTGGGGAATGGCTGAATGAATTGTGGCATATGAGGGTGATGGAATACTATTGTGCTGTTAAGAATTGATGGAGGCTTTCTATATGAACTGGGAGAACCTCAGTGAACTGATGCAAAGTGAAATGAGCAGAACCAGGAGAACACTGTACACAGAAAGTAAAACACTGTGGAACAATCCAATGTAATGGACTTCACTGCTAGTAGCAATGCAACAAGCCAGGACACTCCTGAAGGACTTATGAGAAAGAATGTTATCCACACTGAGAGAAAGAACTATGGGAGTAGAAATGCAAAAGCAAAACATATGACATCACTTATCATATGTATATATGAGTATACAATTTGGGGGTTAGGCTTTTAAAAAAATCGCTCTATAGCAAAAATGAGTAATATGGAAATAGGTATCAGTGGAATTGCTTGTTGGCTCTGGGAGTGGGGAGAGAAGGGAAGGAAAGAAAATGAATCATATAAACATGGAAAAATATTCTAAAAGATAAATAAAATTTAAAAAATAAAAACAATAATATGTTTAGAAGACATAAACATGTGTATATATTTAAAGATACTCATCTTTTTAAAATTAAAGCTATATAAATTAAGAATCTTATCTTTTAAAAGACCTAGAATGGGGGCAGCTGTGTGGCTCAGTGGATAAAGAGCCAGGTGTAGAGATGGGAGATCCTAGATTCAAATTTGGCCTCAGATATTTCCTAACTGTAAGACCCTAGGCAAGTCAGTTAGCCCCTACTGCCTATTCCTTACTACTCTTTTGCTTTGGAACCAAAACACATTATTTCTAAGACAGAAGGTGAAAGTTTAAAAAAATCTAGTACTATGATTTTTTAAAACTCACATGTGAATATAAAACATTATGAGTTCCTATCAGCAATTACTTATAGTTAAAGCATTTACTAAATGCTTACTATGTGCCAGGCATGATAATTACTTGTCAGTTAATTTAATAATAATTATTCTCAGGAAAAATATAGTACTGCCCAAGAAGAGAAGTGACTCATAAGGCTATCACAGGTTGATAAATACATCACCTTGAGAAACCTACATTCTCTTGCTCTCTCTCATTCTAAATTTTTGCCAAGCAACCTACTTAGCATCACCTAATTTCCCATGGGCATTTGCTTACTAGTCAACTTATTCATCCATAACTCATATAATCCTTCATTCAACAAATATTTATTGAATGCTCACTATGTGTAAGGTATTGTGCTAAAAAGGTTGGGAATTTTAAAAAGCATCAAGACTCCTGGAACTTACAAATTAGTAGGGTTTTGAGAAAACACAAGCATCCAAATAATAATGATATTAAACAATATGGTAAATACCTTGTCAGTGACATCAAAAATAAGGGTTACCAAAGTTGAAAGGGCAAAAAAATTCACTTTCAGATAAGGCAATCAAGGAAGGCCTTATGGAAGAAGCATTTGAACTAGACGATGAATGATAGGAAGATTAACAGAGAATTACAGAATCTTAAAGTGGGAATGGTGCTTGGAGGTTACATTATTGAATCCCTACCCATGATTTCTCCATATAACTCTCCTGATAGGAAATTCACTATGGAACAATGCAACCCATTGCATTTTAATTTTAATTTTTTTAAACCATTACCTTCCATCTTGGAATCAATACTGTGTATTGGTTCCAAGGCAGAAAAGCAGTAAGGGTGAGGCAATGAGGGTTAAATGACTTGCCCAAGGTCACACAGTTAGGAAATGTCTGAGGCCTAATTTGAACCCAGGACCTCCCATCTCTAGGCCTGGCTCTCAATCCACTGAGCCACCTAGCTGCCACCTACCTTACATTAAAAAAACAAAATAAAACAACAACAACAAAAACCACCTTACCCTCCATCTTAGAATCAGTACTGTGTATAAGTTCCAAGACAGAAGAGTGGTAAGGGCTAAGCAATGGAGATTAAGTGACTTGCCCAGGCTCACATAGCATGGAAATCTGAGGTCAAATTTGAACCCATTACTTCCCATCTCAGGGCCTGGCTCTCAATCCAAAGAGCGACCTAGTTGCTCTCTCTCCCCATCCTTCCAACCTCATTTTTCAATAGTCCTATTTGTTAAGCTGAACTGAAATATATCTCCCTATAACTTCTACCATTGGTTCTAGATGAAGTTAAGGAAAATAAAGTCATATCTAAATAACAGAAGAAGAATTTTTCCAGAAAGAAAATGCTTTGAAAATGAGAACTACAAAATTGTGTTTAGCTATTTCAGATATATTTTTTAAATATGCTTAGAAGAACAGAACCATATAGGTCTATTTCAACAAAAGAAATTAAAACACCTCTAAACTTGGAAGATAAATAGAATAACAGTGAATTCAGCAAACCATATTAAGTGTAGTAGACATGCAGGTGAAATAGGAAAAATACAAAGAGGAGAAGTGAATGATAATGGCTACCTGTCTTCATCCTCTATGTGGCCTGTAGAAAAGCATTAAATTATGAGCTCCTGAGAAAACAAGTTTAAAACCAATGAAAATAATTTCTTTTAGCAGTTTTGGCAATGCCAATATAAGAAATTATTTGTGTATTTTCACTAAAGCACTTTAATCTGACAATGCCCCAAATGAGTATCCATTTTTTGATACTAAAAATGCTCATTCTGAATAGAGTGGGAACTGCTTCAACTCTAGATAATTTTATAATTATGATGAGTTTGTCAATATTTCCTTTAGGATAAGTATCTTGATAATATTTTTAGTACAAGTTGAGCATTCCTCTTGATGTATCTATTACATTAATAGTATATTCTTTGCATTGCATGTAAAATCATAGCTATAAATATAAATATATATATGTATGTGTGTATATATATATGTACATATATATATATAAAGCATCAAGATTCATACTCCAGGAGCTTACAAATTAGAGGGGAAAACACAAGAACCAATAAAAAGTGATAATGATACCATGTCAGTGACACCAAAAATAAGGGCTACTAAAGTTGAAAAGACAAAGAATTCACTTTTGGCTAGGGCAATTAGGGAAGGTTTTATGGAAGAGGGAGCACTGAACTAGGCTCAGTGAATAACAGGAAGATTTACATAGAGATTATAGAATCTTAAAGATGGGAAGGCTCTTGGAGGTTACATAATTGAACCTTCTATTAAACTTCTCTATTATATATTTTATTAAACCTCTATTTAAAAAATTAGCAAGATACTTCTATACTACACACTCACACATACATACACACATGCACACAAACTTTATTGGCCTTGGTGAACATTACGTCTATTTTTTCAAATACCTAACCCTTTATTTGTTAAACCCTTACCTTCTGTCTTAGTATCAGTTCTAAGACAGAACAGCAGTAAGGGCTAGAGACTTACCCAGGTTCATACAGGTAGGAAGTGTCTGAGGTCACATTTGAATCCAGGACCTCCTATCTCTAGGTCTATCCACTGTGTCTACCTTACCCTTTTAATAACCACCTTCAAATCAACCTTATTTCATTCTATTTCTACTATTGTCAGTCAAGACCTTATAGTTTATCTGACAAGCATTACAGTTATACTAACCAAAAAGTAAATGCATAAGAAAATTGTGAGGAAAAAAAACAAAATAAGGAAAAAAAGGTTTCTTTTAAGTCGCTTCCTTAGAAGCAATAAGGGGTTGGTGGACAGAGTGCTAGGCCTGTGGTAAGAAACACAGTTTCATAAGATCTTAGATGTAGAAACGGGAAGGACCTTGGAATTACACGTTTCACTCAATGTACATCTAGTTCAAAATATAGTTTACACAGGTAGTAAGTGACCAAAGAAGCATTTAAACTGGAGTTTTCTAATTAAAAATCCAGCACTCGGAGCAGCTAGGATTGAGAGCCAGGCCCCGTGATGAGAGGTCATGGGTTCAAATCTGACCTCAAATACTTCTTAGCTATATGAGCCTGGGCAAAGTCACATCCCTCACTGCCTAGCTCTTACTGCTCTTCTACTTAGTATCCATTCTAAGACAGAAGATAAAGAGTTTTAAAAGAAAATCCAACATTTTTTCCACATGTGAATACCCTAAACTCTTTTTTCCTTTAGGCCATCCCAGGTTTTATTTGCTGTTTTAGATTGGTTACAATTTGCTCTGTTGGTAGAGGAAGGAATTCTCACATCATTACTTTCCCACAGATGAAACCTAACAAGAATTATTAGGAAACTGAAAAAAATGGGGGAAAAAATAAGAAGCCAGCTTTCCTTTAACATTTATGTAAAGCAGTTGGTATTGGGATTAGAATTCGAAAGATCTGGATTCAATCCTACCTCAGACACTTCAAAATCTCTATGACCTTGAGCATGTCACTTAACCTCAGTTTCCTCAAATGCCTAATGATATGAGGTAAAACCATTAAAGTACTTTCCCACTCTAAATCTATGTTCCCATGAAAAGAAAAGCATAGGTTAAATAAACTGAATAGCTTAATAATTTAAGTTTCTCACAATTACCTATTCAAGTATTCTAATTAATAAACACACATACATTCTGTATTTATAACTAGCAAAAAATTAAAATATACATGCCTGTTAAAATAAGTATATATTTGTTCCTGAAGAAAAATATCCAAAAAATAATTTTGCTGATTTCATTTAAATAATGCAATGTAAATACCTATTTTGATCATTTTTGGTAAACAGTCAAGTGAAAAAATAATTTTTTTTTAAAAATCAGACTTTTAATTTTATCAGTAGTAAGCAGGGCAATAACTTAACCAGGAAATCACTTAAGGCAGAGACCTAGAATGGTGAACTGTGAATTGCCCCAAAAAGGAGGCAATTTGAGATCTTTTTGATCACTTTGAGATCCAGCACCTGGAGAAACCAGAAAGTAAACAATAGCAGAAAATATAGGCGGGAGGGGGGAAATTAGAAATATCAATAGGAAGAAAACTGAAAGACTCTGTATATATACAAATAAACCAACAAGAAAGACATTAACAACAGAAGGAAATATGGCCTCAAAATGCAGTAAACTAGCTCAGAAACCCATGAATAAATGCTACAAAAACAAAGGAAAATTACTCAACAACTGATGAGGCAGAGGGCCTTATGGATTTGAAAGCGATACTTTCATTTCACACAATACACTATTCATTAAATGGTTTAAAAGATAAATAACAATAGTGAGAGATGTAGAAATAACTGTCAAAAAAGAAAAATTGAACTATGCAGTGGCAGGTCACACCAAAGAAACAAAAGAAAGGATGACTAATTGGGATGGAGGGTTGGGGGGAGCAGGGGAGTAGACAGAGAGAAAAAAAGAACTAGAATTTGAGTGGGTGCTTTAACTGATCACCTCTTAGATACTGGGGAATGGCTAAATAAATGTTAGTATATGAATATAATAGAATGTTAAAAATGTGCTATGATGGAAACCATTTTGGGCTGGGAGTTAGAAGATCTATGTTTAAAAATGGCTACCTGTGTGAAGAAGGACAAGCCACTTAACCATTCTTGGTCTCATTTTTCTCACCTGTAAAAACTCCCTACCAGCAAGCTATAAGTCTCTGAACCTTTATAGAATGTGTTTCCAAAAGAAAAAAAAATTTCAATTCCCAAACCTCTAAAAAAAATCCCAGAGTTTTTCTAAAATCTATATTAAAATATAATTTATGAATATTATTATATATTTGGGAAACATAAAAATGAATAAAATGTTCTTATTCTCAATGTATTTTCTGTAAAATCTATTTGGGGGTATACATGGAAAACATCTGGATATGTTTTGTCTAATGATGCTTATTTGTTACAAAGACAATGGAGTCATGGAAGTAGAAGGAAAAGAAACTATATATACAAATACATACCCATGGCCTATGGTCATTGAATATTCTTTTGTTTTGGAAGTTATTGATGATTCTTATTGTGGCAGTGGAATTGTAAAATCCTCAAAATAGTTGACATTTATTTAACACTTATTTTATTTGAGTGGAAGTATTTCTAAGATGTTTTCTTTTGTTTTAAACCTTACCCTACCTTCCATTTTAAAATCAATACTATGTATTGGATCCAAAGCAGAAGACTGGTAAGGACTAGAAAAAGGACATTAAGTGACTTTCCCAGGATCACACAGCTAGGAAGTATCTAAGGCCAATCCTAGGTGTTTTCAAAGGAAAATTCAATAACTTTAACAATGAGCTTCAAATAAAAGGGAAAAAAATCATCATATTTCCCTTCATGAACTTTCCCATTGATGGTAATAATTTATCACCTCGTTCTTTAAGTGTTTTCTTTTAAATGTCAACTTATTTTACTCACATATTTGACATATTGTATAGTACCACAAAATAAGTAAGAAGATTAGAAAAAGATAAATGTCAATCTACATCTACTGAAGCACATTGTTTGTTCAGTCGATTCAGTTGTGTCTGACTCCGTGATCCCTTTTGGGGTTTTACTGGCAAAGATAATAAAGTGGTTTGTCATTTACTTCTCCAGCTCATTTTCCAGAAGAAGAAACTAAGGCAAACAGGGTTAAGTGATTTGCCCAAGGGCACACAGCAAGTGTCTGAGGCCACATTTGAACCCAGGTCTCCCTGACACTTGATCCAGTGCTCTATTCACTGTGTCATCTAGCTGCTCCATTGGAGCATACTGAATATCATAAGTACGTTTAAAGGTCCCTTACCTCGCTGAATCCCATACACACACACACACAAACACACACACATACATATACATATATATGTGCATATATATATATAGCATATATTCATCTGCTTCCTAAATTATCACATCCAGAGGATTCATTACCTAATGTGATAATGAAATTATATCCACCCTGCCCATCCTTAATCTAATCACCAAAGGTGAGAACATCCCCACTTAATTCACAAGTTGGGAGGTCTGTGACCCACTTGTGCTAGAGTGAGTGGCCAATCAAAATCTACTGACTACCTCCTGGGCAGTCCTAAGCAAAGTGTCTATTGTGATTGGACACGTAAACTAAGAGGAAGGCACAGGAAATAATGCAAAAGAAGCCCCTTTAAAAGAGAGTTCAGTGAGTTCAGCTTTTTTCTTGTTCATGGATTGGATGGGACCCTGAGACCTTAGTGAGTGAAAAAGGCTGACTGACTACCTTAACTTCCCTGGAGGTACTAGCCTCCAGGAGGCTCCCTTCATTGGGAGAAGCCCTCATCCTAAACACCTTGTTAACTGACTTTTAGGCTCTCTGGCTGGGCCTCTGGAGCCCTGCCGGAGTAAAGCCCAGACTTGAATACAAATCTAGTTTGTTAAGTTAGATCTCTTACTCTACCCTCTTTTCATGTCTCTTCTTCCACTCTCTCCTATATTTTGTAAATAAATTACTAAAATCATTTTAGGAATTGGTATTTATTCAGTTCCTTGGTGACCACACCTTTAAATACTAATATCCAAACCTCCCCCCTTTTTTTTCCTTTTACACTAATGGACAACCTAATGATGAGTCTGTCTACTTAACCAAATTCATCAACAAATAGTAGACAAAGTCTGTCACTGAGTCCATATTGAAGCCTTTCCAGTTTGGTATACAGCTCAGCTTCTCTCTTTGGGAGAATCTGGAAATTCAGGGAAATCAGTGGTTTTAGTGAGCAAAAGACCTTGCCACTGCATCAGAAACGGTGTATACCTAGAAGAATGTTAGCTTAATTTCCTGTACAAAATACCAATAGAAGGCATTTATTTCATATGATTTCAAAGCACTCTTCTAACATTACATTTTAAATGCATTGCTTAATTTTTCCTGTAAGTTCCCATGGCCAAATGTCATCTCTCAATGGCCAATCTTCAGGTGATTCATCTCTCTGTATTTAAGTGTTCCTAAGGTAGCAGGTTGAGTTTATTATAAGAACCATGCTAAAAGCGTTTGGTAGAACCCCCAGGGCCTGTAAGGACTTTAAGAAGGCAAGGTCATCTCCATAGCAAAATGAATCATTAGCAAAGAACTTCTGTGGAGGAATAGAACTTTGAGATTTATATCATAATGAAGTTAAATATTTGCAATAGCATAGACTGACAATAAATTCTCCATTTTTCTTAAAGTCTTATATAGTGACTTTTGGGGCATAGTTTCAAATTGCTTTCCAGATCAATTTACAGCTTCCTCAGTAGGTCATTAATGTGCTTATTTTTCCACTGTCCCAACAAGAAGTTTGATTTTCCTTTTTTCCATCATCTTTGCCAACAGATTTGAGGTGAAACTTTAGTGTTGTTTTAATTTGCATTTCTATTATTACTGGTGATTTGCAACATTTTCGTATGGCTGATGGTGTTTGTAGTTCTTTTAGAAACTATTAGATACATATTGGATATGTATATATTTGTACATACTACTAGATACATACTTGGAAACTTTTGGATTCATATTATAAATCTAAAAACATCACTCAGGAAAAACACTTTCTGCCCATCTATTTTCAGGTATTGATGTTTTGTCCCCCCAAAAATATTGCTCTTGCAAAGAGCTTATTCAATTTATACTACTCTTCAGGTAACTCATCTCTAAATGAAGCTACTTATAATGTTTTTGTAAATAGCTGCTTACAATATTTGACTCTCTAAGAATGCTAATTAGACAATCCTTAGCAATGCTGGTATTACCAAAACAGGACTACTGCATAGAGAAATCTGGAAACAGTTACCTGATCTACATGCAGTATTTTCTCTAACCAATCAACCTTCCACATAGCTGCCAAATTTATATTTTCAAAACACAGATCTAGCCATATCGCAACCCTGGTCAAAAATGTTCAGTTTTACCTTAACTTGAAGATAAAATGTAATTTCTCTGAAATGTAAAGTCCTTCAAGATCTGATTTCAGACTACATACCAAGTTCAATTGAAAATATTAAATTATTTTCTCTAGCCTAAAATGTTTCCCAGTCTTTCCTTTTAGCAAAGTGAGTAAATCGAAGGAAAATGGATTATTACTCTTATAGAGACAACAGCATTGCCTTCTGCCTGCCTCTACTTAAGGGACAGGCACCGGGACCCACCAAAAGGCAGTGTTCTCTTTTCAAATCAAGTTAAAATATTGATCACAGGAAGTCATTTCAATCAGTGAGAAGCTATAGTGACTATTTTTTTGGAATATTAAACCCAAACTGTATTTTAACATATCATATAACTTCTTGCCTTGTTCAAGATTCCTAAAATTATTGGAGAGACATGTTGGAGGGCATTGGGGAGTTATGCCAGTTTGAACATCTCTCTCTCTCAGCTGGAAACAGCTTGGATATTAATGTTAAAAATAAGATTGTTTCTGACAGATTTGTGCTAAAACAGAGTACAAAATTTTTTTTCCTTCCAAATCCCTAGCTCCCTTAAAGGCTCAGTTGAAGTGCCACCTTTTCCAAGAGGCCTCGCCTGATTCACTCAAAAGAAACCTGACCCTTATCCCTGTGACTATAATTTATCTTTGAATTCTTCCAGTAGAATGTAATCTTCTTGAGATCAGAGACTGTCTCATTTTTTGTTTTTTTATATCCCCAGTGACTGGCATAAAATAGGTACTTCATAAAATCTTTTTGCTTGACTGATTTTCATCAAAATCCTTCCTACACATGAAGAAACTTTTTTCTCATATTGCAAGATCATTCTTATAAATTTGCATATTTATTTGTGAGACTATGTTATTTTATTATAATATTCAAATAACATGTCATTGAAATGCTTCTACATATTAGAATATAACATATTATAGAGCCTACTTTACACAATCAACATCCAAGCCAAACTGTCCTACTTGAAATTTCTCATATAGGTTCTAACTCTGTGCCTTTGTACAATCTATCCCAATCCCTAAAATGTACTCCCTTCCTCACCTCTGCCTTGGTTGTTGTTCAGTTGTTTTAAGTCATGTCTGATTCTTCCTGATATCAGAGTAGTTTGCCATTTCCTTTGCCAGCCTCTAATAGGATTAAGTGAATTACCCAGGGTCATATAGCTATTAAGTGTCTGTGGCTAAATGTGAATGCAGGTCTTCCTAATCCTAGTTCAGAAACTCTCTCTACTGCTCCACCTAGCTGACCTCACCTCTGCCTAGCTGCCTTTAAAGCTCAGTACAAGAGCCACCTCTTAAATAAGACCTTTCCTGGTCTCCTTAGCTGCTTACTTTATATTTACTGAGCACATAATTTTGCATCAACTAATACATGTACATTTTCTTTCCCTTAGAAGCTCCAGGAAGGTAAAGAAGATGAATCTTCCTGACTTCAGGGCAGGCACTGTATCTATTGCATTATCTAGCTGCCCTTTGGCACATAGTACACGTTTAATAAATATTTGTTGAGACTTCTAGTTAAGAAGGCAACATAAAAAGATCCCAGTAGACCTCAGCTTTCCCCAAAAAAATTCGGTAAATACCTAAAAGGATATCAGATGGAACAATGACCACAAAGACTAATGATACCAATAAACTCAATTCAGTCCCAGACTATACAAAAAGATGCCTCGAACCCTTCAGGCACTTGGAGAAGGGACAGGCAAGGGGGGCATAAGCTAGCATGATATATCCCTGGTCTCTTGGTTCTGTAGCAGCAATTAGAGTCAATCTCGGTAGGTGCTGCTGGGAGACAAGCAAATAGGGGCCTTCTTAGAGCAGACAGGCCAACAACACTCCTCTCTAGTGCCACACCAGGAGACAGGCCCCAAGAAATGAGAGAAGAAGGGAAATGTCTTCAAAATGCCTAAAAATGGCATTCACCTTGGAGTTAGAGCAGGAGATAGGGCCTTGAACTTATAAGCATGCCCTTGAACAGCCTAAGCTATGGGACTTTCCACTTGGGGAATTATGCATGAAGAAGAAAGCCTAGACTGAGGCAAGGACAACCTCCAGGCCACCAGAAGATGGGGAAAGAAGTCAAGGACTCAAGAAGAGGACAAGGCCTCATCTCAACCTCCCCCCACCAAGACTACAAACAGCAGCAACCAGAGAAGGGACCGAAGGTCTATCCACCTTATCCAAAAGAGCAAAAGGGAGTGGAGCCTGGCCTTGGCCCAAAGTCCTAATCTAAAACTGACACTAGAGATATGACTGAACAGACATAACTCTAAAGACAATGAAGAAATATTATGAGTTAAGAAAAGTATGAAAGATCAATACACAAGAATAGAATAATTCTAGAGTGGATACAAGAAGCACCTCAGAATAATTTGGTCATAAGGATTCCAAGATTGTCTAAAGAAATAAATCAAGAGATAAAAAAATGAAGATAAAAATAAAATGAGGTGCCTCTTGGGGAAAAATGAAGAGAATAAATAGCATAAAACAAAAGGCCTTACATCTTAAAACCTTACACATAAAACCAAACACCTTACACAAGTAGTGGACTTTCTGAAAAGTAGAATATTAAAAAAAAAAACCTCAAAGGAGTAAAGAAACAAGAAATATTAGAACTGTAAGGGAATAAAGTCTATAGGGGGACCAGTAGGTGTGTTGTGGGCAACTGTCAGTCACTAAACCAGCCCTTAAGGGAAGGTAATAACTTAGGAAGTGGGTAAAACCTGATAACACTAAACTGAAGGAATGACAGTTGGGAATTACTGGTCAACTCAAAATGTGGTGACAAGGCTTGAATACAGTCCTTCTGTGAGTTCTTTTGGGGTTTTGAAGAAGGCACAGGAAGGTAAAAAACACTGTTTAATAAAGATAAATTAAGGGAAGGAGATGAGGGAGTAAGGTCAAGCTACTCTTAACAACTATGGGATAACCCAAAGGGCAGGAGGTCTGGGGATCACTACACTACAGCTACAAGGCAAGTCTGGCTGGACACAAAGGGAAAGGGTTTCTCACACAGATGTCCTTGATCTGTTGATCAGATGAGTCAGATTGTACCAGGACCACAGGTACACAGCCAAGTAAATCCAAACAGGAAAATCAGGGAGAAATATATGTATTTTATATGTCCAACATATAAATCAGCCTTCTAATCTCAACCTGCACTTTTGGAACTTGCTAGTTGATGGTCTTGATGTTCATATAGATACTTCCCAAGGCACAGAGATAACCCCAAAATCCCCAGGCTCTTAGGTCAGTGGCTATATCTCCAACCCCTCCAAAACCAAATGTCATAGAGAGAGTCCACTGAGAGAAGTCCCTTGCTGCATTCCAAGTTTGGAATGTCCAGCCCTGTTGGTCTTAGGCTATTTTCCTATTACAGAACCAAATCAAAAGATTAAAAAATTAAAACATATAAGACCTCTACTATCAAAAAGAGCTAACATAAAAAATAGGTCAAGGAGAGAGGTCTTAGACACCATGACCAAAAAAAAAAAAAATCTAGCCATTTCCAGAAATCACAAAAGAAAACTGTCTAGCTCTATTAGAACAGTAAAGCAAAGTGAACAGCAACAAAATTCAATGGTCAACTACAAAAAATATCAAATTGAAAAAGCCCACTTAAGAACATCATACCAAAATTCAGAGTTTCGGAACTACAGTTAAAAATCACACAAGATGATGTGTGATTTACTATAAAGGATAGACACTTTTGGAATATTATATTCCAGAAGGTTTTTAAAAAATGGAGGGAGGGGGAGAAAAAATTATAAGCAAAAAAAAAACAATTTACTCTACAAATCTTAGTATAATCCTACTGAAGAAAATAAAATGGACCTTTAATTAAAGCTGGATAACATTCTGAAAGGCAAACAAGATACAAGAGAAACCTAGAAACGCAAGCAATTTTAACTAATTAAGCAGCTAAATGGTACTGAAATGCTTATCCTTTACAGGGGAGAAAAAAGATAAGTGTTCCAATAGAACTTGCTGTCTTCAAAATCATAGAAAGATTTGTAAAAGAATAAAAACTAAAAAGAATGCGATCAACCTTGGTAATCTGTCATTGAAGTATTCCGTTCCCATTCCTTTACTCATCTTTTCTTACCTACCTCATTTTCTAATCTCTGGTTTGTATTTAACAATTTTTTTTCCTTTCTGCTTTTAATCCTCATTTATGATTTATCCTCTGGAGTTGAGTTGTTTTTCTTTAAGTTTTTTTGTTTGTTTGTTTGTGACTATTCGCTATCTGACTGTACCATCCTTCTTAAGTTCCCCCTCTTTCCTCTCCCTATCTCTGGCCTTTTTCCTGTCAAATTTAATTTTTTTTTTACATAAAACTCTTTATGTATGAATTCAATTTCCCTTTTGCTGTTTCAAATAAGAGCAGGATTCATGAAATACTTGTTTCCTCCCTCTATGTTTGTATATTCTTCTTATGGACTCCACTTATGAGTAATGAAAGTTCTTCTTTCTTCCTCATTTATTTCTTAGCATATTGCTGCTCTTTTCTTTCCTCTCTTAAAACCAACATAATAAAATAAAACCAATCTCAGGCCCCATGTTTATTTTTCCTCTGGATTTTTTTTTCTATATATCTTTGTAATCATCTTTTTCCACTATCATAGTTTTTCCTCTAGTGCTATTACAGCTTTCTGTACCAAGTATTTCTGATAATATTTGAATTTTTTTTCCTTTCATTAGTCTTCCCTCTTAGATCAAGTTTCAATCAGGTTTCACAGAAGATTATGTCCCAATAATTAGGCAAAGCATGCATGTGGAATTGTATCAAATATCTTTGGTGCTTTTTAAATGTTAATTTCTTTTAATATTTTAAATCTAAATTCAGGGGAAAAAGAGAAAATGTTCAAAGTACAATCAGCTAAAATGCTTAAAAATGTTTAAATAAATTTTTAATCTGAAATGAGTTTACTTTTTGCATATGAACTGAAAGAAAACATGTAAATGGCCCTTCATTTTTCTATTAGAAGACAATACAAATGAATACATAAAACTTTTTTATCTTAGGTTGCCAAAGTACCTTACAAACTCACTAATGAATCCTCTTGAGTTTTTTATTTTAAAAAATTTGTCAAGGCCAACATTAATTAATCCTCATGACATCCTTGTAAAGGAGTCTGTGGTGGCAAGTATTATCACCATTTAAAAGTGTTAGAACTTGCCTACAAAGCGAATAAATAGCCAAGATAAGGCAATAAATCAAGAAAAAAACATATAACCAAAATTTCCAGGTCTCTAGATAATCCAGATCCAGATGTTTTATTTAAAATATCAATTGGTTAGTTTTGATTTTTGGATAGAGGAAAGACTCATTTCTAATGGAAACTTAGCTATTTCATTCTTTAATCTTTTAACAGAAAACTTCAGAAAATAATAGTTTATCTTCAACTTCTTTTAGAAAGATATAATTTTCCTTTTTTCTTCCTCTTTCCTCATTTTAAGCCAATAGAAAGACATGAGATTTTAGGTTTCTTTATATTTACTTCAATGATAAGATTCTCAAATATCCACACAGAAAGCATGAAAGAAACCAATCCTGAGTCTCTAACTTAAAAGAATTCAACTTTAGTTCTCCAAATCAAAAGGTATAATGGATCCTTCCAAGGTTCTTTAAATAGAACTTTCAATGAATTAGTTGTTAAAACCAACAAAACTATAAATATTCCATTAAAATTAATATCCCAAAATAATGTGACTAATGCTACTAATGCTAAGTATAGAAAAATGCAGCACCATAAGAACAATCTTACCTCTATCAAAAAAACATGCTTAAGTGTAATATCTTCTAAACATGAGGGCAGAAAATCTCAAAGGCTTTTTCTACTCCCAGTAGTTACAAACTCTATATCACTAAGAGAAGTGGAACTAAACAAATATATGGTTGCAGGTCTCTGTTTATTTGTCTGTTCTCCCATGAGACCTTAGTTCACCTGGAATGAACCATTATTTTTAAAGGTAGAAGAAAGGTACTATCTTTGTTTTGCCTTAAAACAAACAAACAAAAAAACTCTTGAGTGTTTAAGTCACCAAATTAAAGGACAAAGGAGAGGTGGTTAGATGACTTCTTAATTGCCTTCCAGATCTACATCTATGATACATGACTATATAACAGAAATAAAACAGAATAGGCTTATAAATTTTTTTATTGGATGTTTATTTCATTCAGCTAATAAAACAATTGCTTGACTGTTTCAGTATGACCCCAAAATTTTTAATGAAAGAAATCCTCCATAAATTATACAAATAAATTTTTAAACTTTCAAAGAAATATATTTTATAATTTTATGTAACTCACCAATACTGAAATTCAAAATCCAAACCTGTTTATCTCACTATCAACAAGAAGAATCATACTTTTAAATAAATTAATCTCAGCCAATTGCCAAAAAATTACTTTGTCAGTAAAAACAAACATTTAAACAAGTCTAGGATCTTAAAAAACAAACAAAGAAACAAACAAAAAAAAACAGATCATAGATTTTGAGCTAGAAGGTCCCTCACAGGACACTTAATCTAACTGATTTTAAATAAACTCCCATAAACTCAAGACACAACTTTCTGACATAGTAATTTAAGTTGTCAGAATTTTTGCTTGAGGAGTTTCAGAATCACATAATTTCTTAGCTGGAAGAGACTTTAGGGATCACCTAACCCACTGTCATTTTACATGCAAGAAAATGTCAGAACATGGAAACTGGGTGACTTGGCCAAGGTTAAAAAGCTACCATACTAGAGGTCGTACTAAAATGGGAATCCAGGTCTCCTGACAGCACTTCAAACTCAACATGTGCACTGTTTATAGTCTTTTACCCAAAATCTCTTCTTTCTTCTGACTTAACTATTTCTGCCTATTGCATCACCATTCACCTAGTCCCTCTGATTAGAACCACTAGGCTTATCTTTGACTCCTTTTTCCCTATATCATATATGTAATCCCCTACTGAGTCCTGACAATTCCATATATGAATGTATATACGCCAATCTTTACTTCCTAGTCCTAGTTATATTATGACTTTTCACTTTCTTAACCTTTCCAAATTATAAAATAAATCCTAATATTAAGTATGGATTATCCTTAAGAGAATAACTGACTCAATTCGACATTTATTAAGTGACTGCAATACACAAGATATATCTCCTCTAAGAGGTAGATACAAAAATGAACAACATAGAAATTGGTTACATGATGAGAAGAAAGGACTAGCTGAGAAAGATTGAAGGCAAAAGGAAAAGTGGACAACAGAGGATCAGACATAAACAGTGTCACAGAAGCAAAGAACATGAGCTTGTTAGACAGACTTTGGGAGATAGTGGAAGACAGGAAGGTCTGGTGTATCATGATCCATGGGGTCACAAAAAGTCAGACACAACTGAACAACAACTTTCCATTTATTCTTTAACAAAAAAGGGTGTTTGCCTCATAATGCCATATAATTTATATGATTTGCACTAAAAATGTGATGAAACAGATTTTAATTCCCCTGTCTCATAACCACCAAAAATATTGATAATCTCTCTATTATAACAAGAAGTAACAATAGTAATAGCAACCACATTTTGTTTCTGCAGACAGACTCTAATGGGGAAGATTTCAATGCACCTGAGCAATAAGCAGTATTCTCATTTTACCACTGAGAAGGAAACCAAAGGCACTTACAGGTTATGCAACTGCATCAGTGTCATGCAAATGGATTCTGAAATTCCTAACTTCAAACCTCTCTTTTATAACTGTTATATGCTATAATTAAATAGTTATACATTCTTTTTTAAGAAATTCATTTTAAAATCTAAGAGACTATTTAAAATATGTTTCTTCCTAATAATACCACAGAGAACTATAGTATGGATACAAATTTCCATTCTGATACATGCAGAAAATGACAACATAACAAGATTATTGTACTGTGGTATATGGTTTCCCCAGAAGGAAACTTAAGCAGATAATTTCCAGGAACATCAAAGTAGACAATAGCACAGTCTAGTGGTCAAAGAATAGTAGTAGAGATTATTGCTCTGTGAACTGTCTTGGTGATGAATCTTTGAAACCTGGTTATAAAATTAAGGCTGTGTACCTACCAAAGAATATTACATAAATTTCAGACCAAGGATAAAAAATTATGAACAAAAATAGTAAGATGGGGGAAAACTTCTGAGTTACCCAAAAGCTCCAATCAGTACTCCGATTATGTAGATTAGGTCCCTGTTTTTTAACTGTCACTATATTATTCTCTTCTACAACTGGACTGAGTTTTTCTTCCACATCTTCCGATAATTCACTGATGAGGAGGCCAGTATCCTCTTCTTGTATTGCCTATGAACAAGAATCAGAAAATAAGCGTACTTAATGGAATGTGCCAAACATGAAGAGAAAAATAACAGTTCATTCATGTTCAAAATGTATAAACCAACTTTAAAGAAAACTTTTAAACTCTTACTAAAAACACTATCACACTGCTAATATAGGAATTTGTATTGCTTGACTGTACATATTTGTTACAAGAATTTGGGGTTTTTTTGTTCTTTTAGTTGGGAAGGAGGTGGGAAGGGGAGAAGACACATTTTGGTTAATCCAAAAAAAATTTTTTTTAATTTAAAAAGAACTTCATCTTTAGGGGCAGCTTGATGGTTCAGTGGATAGAGCAGCAGGCCTGGAGTCAGTTCAAATCTACCCTCAGATGCTTCCTAGCTGTTAAGGCAAGTCACTTAACCCTAAATGCCTAGCCCAGTGATAGCAAACCTTTTAGAGACCGTCAGGCACCCCCCGTCCCACTCCCTAGACCAAGTGCTGTGCCTGCCCCCAAGAGATGGCATGCTGTGCCCCTTCCCCCCATGTGTCGGGTACATCCCCTCCTCTCCACACAGGGGAGGGGTGTAAGTGCTCCCATTGGCTGCTTGGCAGAGGGGCAGGTGATGTGAAAAAAATGTCTTCAGGTACAATGGAAAGGGA
This sequence comes from Gracilinanus agilis, assembly GCF_016433145.1. NCBI lineage: Eukaryota > Metazoa > Chordata > Mammalia > Didelphimorphia > Didelphidae > Gracilinanus > Gracilinanus agilis. The sequence goes on from NC_058132.1 coordinate 353,536,463, forward strand.
GAGGGGAGCAGCTCTGACCAAGGCCCTCTGCATTTCTAGTAAAGAAATGGGGGGTGGGGGCACATGGGAGCAGCAGAGTGCCCACAGAGAGCACTCTGCGTGCCATCTTTGGTACCTGTGCCATAGGTTTACCATCACTGGCCTAGTCTTTACTGCTCTTCTTCCTCTTAGTATCAATTCTAAGGCAGAAGGTAAGGGTTTAAAAAAAGAAAGAGAAAACATAATTACTTTTCAAAGAGAAGAGACTAATAAAGGAAGGATGATTCAAATTGCCACCTCTTGGTTAACTGTTTTAGGGTAACTTGATTAAAATAAACCCAGTAAATATATTTAGAGGTAATTACCATACACTAACCAAACCCTTAAAGATTAGCAAGGACTTGAGAAAGCGGGTAACACCTAGATAGAGGAATGACAATTAAATCAGTTGATTTGAGAACAAGCCTCCAACCTGCTGGGAATTAATATAATAACTTATCTACCTAAACTAGGGTTCTTATGAGGGGATAAGGAGATTATAGACAGGAAAAAATAACAACTGTTTATTGAAGATAAAGGATTTAGACAGGTGGGTAACAGGTTTCCTTAACTGGGGTAACTAGTAACATATATTAGGGCAAGGGAATGGAGTTCTACACTAAACCTTTCACTAACAACAACAGTCAAGCAGGATAGGGGTTTGGAAATCTCACTCCTGGATCCCTGATTCCTCCAGCGTTGTCTATCTGGTGTCCCAGGGTCTCAGCTGTTATTCTGCCAATAGATCCAGTGGGGTAAAAACAGTGAACTGGTACAGAATGAAGGTCCACCCTACAAGCTGCACATCCAAGCTCTAGCTTGCTCTTCCCACAAAGATGATGGTATATTGATGATGCCTTCTCAGGGAAATCAAAACACACAGGATCCTTCTTCAGTGATAATCCAACTGACCAAGTCCCCAGTTCTGTGTCACTCCCTTGCTCCCTTCCAGGCTTTTAGAATGTTCATCTCCTGCCACCCTGCTTGGCAAACTTTCTCTATCTACACTTAAAAATGCTATTTCCTTATTACACCAAGCATAATGAAAACTCTTTTTACTGATCAAAGATCATTATAAGTATCAACTCTTACAAATGATATTCATATTTAATCATATATATATATATATATATATATATATATTTTTTTTTTTCTTCACAGTTCTGTGAAGTGGTTGTTGTTGATTAGTTCAGTGGTATCTGACTCTTGGTGACTCCATGGACCAAAGTGCGCACGCCAGGGTCTTCTGTCCTCTACTCTCCCAAAATTTGTTCAAGCTCATATTTATTGGCTTTTTATGACACTATCCATGTCATTCCCTTCTCCTTTTGTTGTGGGAGAAAGATACCCAAGTTTGTAGCAGGATCTCCCAAGAATGGGAGACTCAAACTCCATTCAATCCAGAAGAAAATAATTTTATTTGAAGAAATGGTTTAAGGTGACATAATAGCTTAACTGCTGATAGAATAGCCTAAGAGCTAACCAGATTGCCTTAGAGCTGATGGATAAGCCGCAGGGGCTAGTAGAGTAGCCTCTCTGGAGCTGGTGAAATAGCAGTTCCCAATATGGAGTAGCAGCTTCAGCTGTAGGTTGGCATATTTATTAGGATCTGGGGGGTAATCATCTCCCATTCCAGAGAAATCTTCACCTCTCCCAAAAACTCAGGAAAATGGGCATGGCCAAATTGAGGCAGAGGTGTGTTTAAGAGTTTGATGTATAAGTCCTAGGGAATAAGGGGCATATATGGGTTTGATGTGTCATTACCCTTCTAGAATGAGAACAAGGATGTAGTACATTGAAGGACCGCTATGGGTAATTAATTATAACTTACAGTTCTAGACATTTCTAATATAAAGCAAATCTAGAATATAAGTAAATAATAAAACACAAAGCTGATGTCTACTATAGAACATTACAGATACAATATACAGGATCAGTAACTGATCAATCTGCAATTCATTCTTGACTAATGCTGAAAACTACAGGTTTTGCAGTTGATGTCTTAACTAGTGAGAAATGAAGGTTTCAGAATATGAGAGTCCTGTTTCTATTACTACCTCTCACTGCCTGCTGTCTGCCCTCATCCCTTTTGCTTTCAGTCTTTCCCAATATCCAAGTCTTTTCCAAAGAGTCCCGTATCTGATTATGTAAGCCCAAGTATTTAAGATTCAGTTTCAGTATTTGTTCTTCCAAGGAATAGTCAGAGTTAATTTCTTTAAGTACTGATTGATTTGATCTCCTTGCTTCCAAAGGGACTCTCAAAAGTCTTCTCCAGACCAAAACTTGAAAGCATCAGGCTCTCAACTTTCCTTACTGTCCAATTCTCACAGCCACACGTTACTATTGGAAAAAACAGAACTTCAACTATATGGACCATTGTCAGCAAAATGATCTCTGCTTTTTAATATACTGTCCAGATTTGCCATAGTTTTCTTTCCAAGGAGCAAATGTCTTTTAATTCCATGACCACACAGTCACTTTCTGCAGTGATCACTGAGTCCAAGAAAACAAAATCTGAAATTGCTTTCATTTCTTCTCCCTCTATTCGCCAAGACATGATGGGATTGGAGATCATGATCTTAATTTTTTTAAAGTTAAGCTTCAAGTCATCTTTTATACTCCCCTCTTTTACTCTCATCATCTCTGATGTAGAGAGTACAAAAACTGTTCCCATTCACAGATGAGGAAACTGAAGGTGAAGTGACGACAAGGTCACAAGATTAATAAAAGAAAAAAAATAAAAGAACACTAAGCCTTAATTAAATATTTTTTAAAAATTTTAATTAATTAAAAAATTAAAAATTCTTTTACTCTGGTTCTCCTCCCTTTAAAATACAATATTCTATGCCATACCAATCAAACTGCCAAAAAACTTTTATAGAACTAGAAAAAATAATAAAATTCATCTGGAAGAACAAAAATCAAGAATATTAAGAGAATTAATGGGAAAAAATGTGAAGGATGGTGCCCTGGAAGTACCAGATCTTAAAAGGTACTATATAGCAGTAATCATCAAAACAATCTAGTACTTACTAAGCAATAGAAAGGTGGATCAATGGAATAGATTAGGGGTAAATGACCTTAGCAATCTAGTTTTTGACAAACTCAAAGATCCTACCTTTTGGGATAAGAACTCACTATATACAAAAACTGCTAAGAAAATTGGAAAACAGTTATGGAAAAAATTAGATTTAGATCAATATTGCACACCCTATACCAACATAAGGTCAAAAATGGGTATACAATTTAAACATCTTTAAAGAGTGATATTATAAGTAAATTAGGGAAGCATAGAATAGTTTACCTGTCAGATCTCTGAAGAAGAATTTGTAACCATTACAAGAGAACATTACAAAATGTAAAATGAATAATTTTGATTATATTAAATTAAAAAGCTTTTGTACAAACAAAACCAATGCAACCAAGATTAGAAGGGAAACAACAAACTAGGAAAAAATTATTAAAATTTCTCTGATAAAGGTCTCATTTCTCAAATGCATAAAGAACTGTCAAATTTATGTCATTTCCCAACTGATAAATGGTCAAAGCATATAAATAGGCAGTTTTCAGATGAAGAAATCAAAGCCATAAATAATCATATGAAAAAATGTTCTAAATCCCTCTTGATTAGAGAAAATACAAATTAAAACAACTCTGAGGTACCACCTCACACCTATCAGATTGGCCAATATGACAGTAAAGTAAAATGATAAATATTGGAGGGAATGTGGCAAAATTGGGACACTAATGCATTGCTGGTGGAGTTGTGAATTGATCCAACCATTCTGGAAAGCAAACTGAAATTATGCCCAAAGGGCTATAAAAGAATGCATAGCATACCATTTGATCCAGTAATGTTACTACTAGTTCCATAACCCAAAGACTAAAAAAATGGGAAAGGACCTGTTTGTACAAAAAAATATTTATAGCTGCTTTTTATGTGATGGCAAAGAATTGGAAACTAAGAGGATGTCTCTCAATTGGGAAATGACTGAACAAATTGTGGTATATGATAGTGATGGAAAACTATTGTGCTATAAGAAATGATGAACAGGATCATTTCAGAAAGAGCAGGAGAGACCTACATGAACTGATTCAGTCAGAAATAACCAGAACCAAGAAAACAATGTACACAGTAACAGCAATATTGTAGAGCAATCAAATGTGATAGACTTTGCTACTAAAACAATACAATGATCCAAGACAATTCTAAGGGGCTTGTGAAAAAGAATGCTCTCCACCTCCAGAGAAAGAACTGTTAAGAGTAGGAATGCATATGAAAACATGTGATTTATCACTTGTTTATTTGGGTATGTTGTGTAATTTGAATCTGTTACCCTAAAAACTATGATTCTCAACAATTCCCAGCACCCTACTCACTTCCTGCCATTATGTGCTGACATAGACAGGATATAAATTGGGTGGAATTATGTCTCTTTCTTTCCTTCTTGTCGCACCTTTGGTGGAGCAGGGATTTTTGAGCAGGTAGAAAAACTTAGTCACATGGTTCTATTTTGTCAGATAACAAACTTTATAAAAATACTTTTAAGTACTGGATATTAATTTAAATCTTACAATATGTTTGGGGTTTTTGGTTTTATATTATTATTCACTTATGAAAATGAATAATATAGAAATATGTTTTACATGTTATAACCCAGATTAAATTGCTTGCCAGCTCCAGAAGGATGGAGAGAAGAGGGAGTGAGACAATATGGATCATATAATTTTGGAAAATTTATATGGAAATTTATTATTATAATAAAAACAAAATACAGTGTTCTATATTAATTATTATATAGTAAAGAACCATTTCAGACTAGACTTCTATAACTCTCAAGCTTCCAGAAAACTTCCAGATTTAAAAGTGGGCTCCTCCCTCCTCCCAAAAAAATGTACCCATTTCTGGTGGAGTAGTAGATCCTACACAACCAGAAAAAAAAAAAAAGGAACACACAAATTAATTGGGTTTTGATCAACTGATAAAGAAGGAAAAGAACACACGAATTAGCAGACAATGTCTATAAAAGAATTGACCCTTGAAAGTAAAACGATGACAAATCTGGACAGTATACTAAAAAGCAGACATCAGTTTGCTGACAAAGGTCATATAATCAAAGCTAGGATTTTTTTTCAATAGCAATGTCTGATGGTGAGAATTGGACTAGAAAGAAAGCTAAGCACAGCAGAATCAACATTTTCAAATAATGGTGTTGAAGACTTTTTGAGAGTTCCTTGGACAGTAAGGAAATTAAATCAGTCAATACTTAAAGAAATTAATTCAAACTATTCACCTGATGATTAAATACTGAAGCTCAAATACTTTGACTAAATAATGAGAAGACAGAACTCAATAGAAAAGACTGATACTGAGAAAGATTGAAGACAAACGGTATGACAGAGGATAAGAAGGATAGATAGTGCCATGGAAACAACGAATATAAGCTTAGATAAACTTTGGGAGCAAATGGAGTATAGAATGGCCTGTCCTATTGTCCACAGGGTCATAAAGAGTCAGACATGACTAAAAAACAATTTTAACTTGAGAGCTGAAAAATATGGAAGAAATTACTGGAAAAAAAGACATAAAGTTGGAAGAAGAGATAGCAGCAGTGGTCTGAAACCTGACCTGCTGACAAGATCCAAGAAGAGAACTAGAGACAAAAAGAAAGTGGAACTTATTGCTCTACTCTTAATATCTACACTGTATATATGTTTGACAGAGAGATGCTAAAAGCCCATAAGGTCATGTAAATGAGATTTGGCCAAAGAAACCAGAGAACAAGTTAAAGGTCTTCAATTATTTAAGGAGTTGCTTCTGAGAAGCGGGAATGGACTGGTTCTCCTTGCTCCAGAAGGAAGAGTTAGGAAGAACGGATGGATATAAATGAAGAAGCAAATATAGGCTTCACACAAAAAAAATGTTTAAAAACTACGTCTTAAACAATGTGACCTACCCCAAAGATGAATAGGAGGCCATGGGAGGAATTAGATGTTTATGTTTATGCTCAGCCTTGTAGTCTATGTAGTCTATCAGTCTATGTAGCTCCAAAACCTGCATATGCTACCTCAAATAGAATAGATACATGTTCATATTCCCATTTTCCTTCAAAAGCCTTTATAAAATGCCTTTAAATTGTTGTGGGCTCTGAAGACTGATAACCAAACTTAATAGAATTGTGTTTCAGAGTTTGAAGGGTTTTCCCCTAAGGAAAGACCACAAGAACTTTGTTTCAAGACTAGGAAGGCCACCTGGAATGCTTTTTTCCCCCCCTTTTCATTCTTTTGGTATTTACACTCCAAACAGCTGAATGTACTGACTAGTTAGAGGAATTCTAGTAAAGTGGTTGGTTACTGTAAAAAATATTTTTAGCAGCTCCTTTTATACTGGCAAAGAATTGGAAACTTGGGGGTTGTCCATCCTTTGCAGAATGGATGAACAAGCTGTAGTATATATGGTTGTAATGGAATACTATTGCCCCATAAGACATGACGAACAGGATGAGTTCAGAAAAACCCCAAAAAACTTAAATGAACTGACAGAAAGCAAAATGAACAGAACCAGGAGAATAATGTAAATAATAACAGAAACATAATGATCAAGTGTGAAGGACTAAATCATTATCAGCAAAGCAAGTTTCCAAGTGTTATGATTAAAATTCTCTGAAGATTATATATTAATTTATAATTTTTTATTAAATAGTGAAAAGCAGGTTGGAGAAACATAATACATTTCTGGTCACCTAGCTAACCCAAACTCCCTGCTCACCACATGTCCCCATTCATTCCCACAGCTTGGTCAGAAGAGCTATCAATAACTTAAAACCTGTAACATCATTTTTACTGTATCTCCCTGGTTGGACAGACTTGACCTCAGTCTGGGGCAGAAGCCAATCTCCCAAACACCAGGAGTTATGTGAGACAAGAGACTAGAGTCTTCTAGGATGCCAGGGAGCCAAGAGGCATCTGGTTGGCATCCTCCTTTTACAGATAAGCCTCAGACCTTTATTATCCAATCAAAGGATAGGGGCTGAATGGAAAAGAAATACTCCAAGATTGATCTTAGGGTGCCAAGAAAAAAGGTGCAAGTAAACTGGTTCAATCCTCACACTCCCCACTCTGATTCTGTGGGAGATATATTCTCCCTCAGATGAATCATTTCATATATAATATCTATACATTTCAGGATGGACTCACCAGAATATATAAGGGTCCAAAGATTTTATACATTTCATGGAGGGTCTAACTACATTTAGATGTTTTGTAACATAATAAAAACAACCAATAGATCCATTGTCAAAAAGCCACTGGGATGGGGCAGCTGGGTAGCTCAGTGGATTGAGAGTCAGGCCTAGAGATGGGAGGTCCTATGGTCAAATCTAGCCTTAGATACTTCCCCGGCTGTGTGACCCTGGGAAAGTCACTTGACCCCCATTGCCTACCCTTACCACTCTTCTGCCTAGGAGCCAATACACAGAAGTTACGGGTTTAAAAAAAATACCAAAAAAAAAAAAAGCCACTGGGGGCATTCCCCATTTTTGGCACAAGGGTTTTATAATCAAGATAAAATAGCAATGCATGGGAAGGACAAAATTGGATGGAGGGCTGCTCTTCCACAGTTTGATGCATTATATCCAAAGGCTCACTCAGAGTCTCACAATGTGGTGTGCAGTTTCTGGAGAAATCTTCTATTGCTGTCATCTTTTTAGTCCATTTGGAATCATGATGATCCTCACAGCATTTTCTCCAGATCTGTTTTCCTACAGGTTATTGGAGATATCTTTCCCTAAAACTGCTTTAAAAAAGATCTTAGTCTATGGACTTTTTAGGATAACTTTATAATCCCTCCTCAAGAAGATGAGATACTGCCCAGATTTTAATCCTACACACAAACATAATCTGATAGCAACAGACTTGGAATAGGATGTATAGGTAGGTTACTCATTGAGGGGGGGCAGCTGGGTAGCTCAGTGGATTGAGAGTCAGGCCTAGAGACAGGAGGTCCTATGGTCAAATCCGGCATCAGACACTTCCCAGCTGTGTGACCCTGGGCAAGTCACTTGACCCCATTGCCTACCCTTACCACTCTTCTGCTTTGGAGCCAATATACAGTTTTGACTCCTGAGCAAGTCACTTGACCCCCATTGCCTACCCTTACCACTCTTCCACCTATAAGTCAATACACAGAAGTTAAGGTTTTAAAATTTAAAAAAAATTAAAAAAATAAAAAAATAAAAGAACACTAAGCCTTAATTAAATATTTTTTAAAAATTTTAATTAATTAAAAAATTAAAAATTCTTTTACTCTGGTTCTCCTCCCTTTAAAATATAATATTCTATGCCATACCAATCAAACTGCCAAAAAACTTTTATAGAACTAGAAAAAATAATAAAATTCATCTGGAAGAACAAAAATCAAGAATATTAAGAGAATTAATGGGAAAAAATGTGAAGGATGGTGCCCTGGAAGTACCAGATCTTAAATGGTACTATATAGCAGTAATCATCAAAACAATCTGGTACTTACTAAGCAATAGAAAGGTGGATCAATGGAATAGATTAGGGGTAAATGACCTTAGCAATCTAGTTTTTGACAAACTCAAAGATCCTACCTTTTGGGATAAGAACTCACTATATACAAAAACTGCTAAGAAAATTGGAAAACAGTTATGGAAAAAATTAGATTTAGATCAATATTGCACACCCTATACCAACATAAGGTCAAAAATGGTCTTCATGGAATGTTGATAACAATTTTCTGGAGATTTGAACAATTTATAATCTTTTATTAATGAAAAGACACCTAATCACATGGCCAGCAGCCTAGATAACCCAAACTCCCTGCTCACCGCATGTCCCCATTCACTCCCACTGCTCAGCTAGAAGAGCTACCAAACTTCCTTCATCCATAACTTAACACTCTGCCCCAGCCAGTGACATCCCTTTTCCTAGGTCTCCCTGGTTGGACAGCTTGACCTCAGCCTGAGTTAGAAGCTTCCAGATGCCAGGAGTTACACGAGACAAAAAGCAAACATCTTCTAGGAATGTCTTCCTTATACAAATGAGCCTCAGACCATGTTCTTAATCCAATCAAAGAGTGGTGATTGAATGGAAACCCAATTCACTAGAGAAACATCCCAAGACTGATCTTAGGTACCAAGAAAAAGGTACCTAAACTGGTCTTCAATTCTCACCCAAGATCCACAAGAAACCCATGATAAAAAATACTGCCCACCGCCATAAAAAAAAGTGTTGGAATCTGATTATAAATCAAATCATGTCATCTCCACTTCATTTCCTTCATGAGTTTAATTGTATGTGTGATATGTCTTCCATCACAGCATGAACAATATGGAACTATGAAAACATGAAAGCACTGGTATAACCTACGTCAGACTATTTACTGCCTCAGGGAGAGGGGTAGGAAAAAAGGAAGAAAATCTGAATCCTAAAATGTCAGAAAACAATTATCAGAAATTGCTTCAACATGTCCAACTGAAAAAACTAATTAAATAAGAGATTTATTATATTATCTAGATTTTTGCCAGCAATAAACTTTACTTACATTAATGTTCTATAAAGTTGTTTATAATGAAAGAGCACCAAAGAATCATATTGATCAATTGCTATACAGTAAACACACAGAAAAAGATAATTCCTGCCCTTCCAAAATTTACAATACATAGGTATTCCTTAGTTTATATTCCAAAAGTTAGTTTAAAATGTTGTTTAGAGTTCTAGACCAATTTTCTCTTAGAAAAAAAGTTATACATGATAAGCAGGTTCCCTAGTCAGCCTATCTAGTCAAATATATCATGTCACCCCTATGTGTAGCAATATGTATTTTTATTTTTTTTAAACTTTTTTTTTAACCCTTACCTTCCATCTTAGAATCAACTGTGTATTGATTTCAAGGCAGAAAAGAGGTAAGAGCTAGGCAATAGCAGTTAAGTGACTTGCCCAAGGTTACCCAGCTAGGGTGTGTCTGAAGCCAAATTTGAACCCAAGACCTCACATCTCTAGGCCTGGCTCTTAATCCACTGAGCTACCCAGCTGCCCCTGTAGCAATATTTCTTAAAATAAATTCAGAGTTCTACTTCGCAGATTCATCCAGCTAAATCCAAAACAACAAGATTAGGATTTCTCATTTTCCAACCCTTCCAATATGCTTGGCAGGAGGACCAGAGATTCCCATGGCTTCAAGTTAGCATAGCCTGAGGCAAGAGCTCCAGCCTCTCTGGAAGAGAGGTGAGTAGGGCCAAGTCTCTTGACTATGCATATCACCTTAGACACTTCTTCATCCCAAAGAGGCTCTCCAATGACCCACTACTCTTTTATGAGCCACTTGTTTACAACCAGTTGCTTCAGACAAATATTCCTCTTTCCTTGGCCTATTACAAAAGAGTCACATAACCACAGGATATTGGAAATGTTGGAAAAGAATTGGAAAGGATCTAATTTGAACCTAGTCTAATCAGAATATGAAAAAGAATATTCTCAATATGGTTAACAATTTGTTGCCTGAAAACTTCCAGTGGGGTTGAACCCACTACCTTCCAGGCAGCTCATTCACCTTTTGGATAGTTATCCTTGGTAAGGAATCCTTAACTTGAAAGACTAATCATTCAAGCAAAAATTTGCATCAATTTTCACTCTTTGCTTCTAGTTTTGCCCTCTGGGGCCAAGCAAAACAAATATAATCCCTCTACCACATAACAGCCCTTCAAATATTTCAAAGCAAATTTTCATCCCTGCTAAATCCCCTTTTCTCCAGACTAAACAATCCTAGGTCTTTCAACTGATCCTCATATGACAGGGCTCAAAAGCCCTTACCCATTCCAGCTGCCTTCCTCTGGATGACCTCAGGCTTATCAGTGTCCTCACAAAAATATGGTCTCAAGAAATGAACCCAATATTCCAGATGTGATTTAATCAGGGCATACTTTGCTAGTCCTAGATGCTATGTCTTTTGGGGGAAAAAAGAATTCTTGTTCAGTCCTATTCCAAGTCTTCAAGACCTTGTATGGGGTTCTCTTGGGAAAGATGCTGGAGTGGTTTGCCATTTCCTTTTCTAGTGAATTAAGGCAAACAGAGGTTCAGTGACTTGCCCAGGGTCACATAGCTAATGAGTATAGGAGCCTGAATTTTAACTCATCTTCCTGACTCAATTCACTAAGCCACCTAGCTGCCTCTGGGGGAAAAAAAATCTTTCATTGTTACAAATTTAACAAAGAAAAATAATAAACAAAGTTGTAAATGAATCCATGAATTTCTACAACATAATTTAGGTTTTTTTAGTATATTACAAATAGAACATTTTAGGTCCCTTCCCTCCAAATTTCTCCCCTAATCCTAAAATCCATTTTAGGAGTGGTAAGGAGAATAACATTGGGGAAGAGAAGGGGGGGGGGGGAAGAGACTGACTAAAAGTGAAAAGTTGGAGGGGAGAGTAAGAGGGATAAGAAAAAAGGCAGAATCAAAGGAGGAAGTCAAAATGGAGGGTAATACACAGATAGTAATCATAACTGTGAATATGAATGGGATGAACTCACCCATAAAAAGGAAGCAGTTAGCAGAGTGAATTAAAAACCAAAATATGGTGTCTACAAGAAACACACTTGAGGTAGGTAAACATACACAGAGTAAAGGTAAGAGGGTAGAACAGAATTTACTGAACTGCAACTGAAACAAAGAAGGTAGGATGTTAAAGGGATTTTCTTAATCTCTCTCCCTCTGTCTCTTTAAGAGGCAGGAACAGACAGATTTCTAAGTAAGAGCAGCAGAGCTGAGAAGGGTCAGTGTGGGAGAGCTGAAGATTCCATTACCTAGGAGACCAGGGAGTGAAAGGAAGGGACAGTTGGCAGTTTGAGGTTTTTACTTCTGGACCTTGAGGGAGCAGGAGTCTGTCTCTGAGGCAAAGGGCAACTGGCCGTTTTGACTACTGACAGTTGGGTCAGAGAAACGGATTTAAGGAGTTCGTAGGTGATGGATGTTTATTTATTAGTATAGGTAGGTAGGTAGTGAATAAATTTTCTAGATAAAATAGGTTAGAGTAGGCCTGGCCTAGTCAGGCAGAAAAAAACTGTCCTTGAAGAAAGAGTAGGGTTTTTTATAAATTTTAGTTAGGAATAGGAATTTAGGTATAGTCATAAGGTATTAGAGTAATAACCTCTCTTTCCTTTCTATTTTCTATCTGTACTAAATCTCAAATTAAACTAAGTGTTTTATCAAAATGCTCTCCTCACTTTTGTCAAACTCCTACCAATTAACCCTTACAAGGAGTAGCAATCTCATACAAAGCTAAAGCAAAAATAGATCTCATTAAGAGAGATAAGGAAGGTAATTACATCTTGATGAAAGGCAGTATAAATAATGAAGAAATATCTTGACATATATGCACCAAATGGTACACCATTCAGATTTCTAAAGGAGAAACTAAAGGAGCTTAAGGAGGAAATAGATAGTAAAACCATACTAGTGGGAGACCTCAATCTTCCCCTATCATAACTAAATAAATAGAACCAAAATATAAATAAGAAAGAAGGGAAGTGAATGAAATGTTAGAAAAATTAGAGCTAATAGATGAGGGAGAAAAATAAATACAGATAAAAAGGAATATACCTTCTTGTTTCAGCAGCACATGGCACATATACAATGACCATGTGCTAGGGTATAAAAACACTGCAAACAAATGTAGGAAAGCAGAAATAATAAATGCAACTTTTTTAGACAATAATGCAATAAAAATAAGGGCTTGAGGAAAGGCAGATTTAAAATTAATTGGAAACATTCTTCAAAACTGGTGGGTCAAAGAACAAATCAAAGAAACAATTACTGATTTCACTAAAAAGAATTACAATGAGGAAATGACATATCAATATCTATGTGATACAGCCAAAGCAGTATCCAGGAGAAAATTTATATCTGAGTGCATATATCAACAAATCAGAGAGGAAAGAGGTCAATGAATTGGGTATGCAACTTAAAAAACTAGAAAGAGAACAAATTAAAAATCCCCAGATAAAAACTAAATTGAAAATCCTAAAAATCAAAGGAGAAATTAATAAAATTGAAAGTAAAAGAACTATTGAACTAATAAGACTAGGAGCTAGTACTTTGAAAAAACAAAACAGATAAAGTACTGGTTAATGAAAAAAAAACGAAAGCAAGAAGAAAATCAAATTAATAGTATCAAAGATGAAAAGGGTGACCTCATCTTTAATGAAAGGTAATTATTAAGAATTATTTTGCCTAATTATATGGCAATAAATGACAATCTAGGTGAAATGGGTGAATATTTACAAAAATATAAATTGTCTAAAATCCATTTTACAAGGGCTATAGGAATTCTCTGGCACTTTGGATTATATTGGCCACCATTTTGATGTTCCAGCAAGTGAGTCAACTACCCAATAACAAAATGAGGTAATAGAGACTTTTTACTGAAATTTCTATTAATGAAACAAAAACATTTATTAAAAATAATTACAAAATATATAAAGTGTTTGAGATTCCACTTTCCAAGATACACAAGAGTTAGGATACAATTACAAAATAATTTTTACAGAAGTAGAGTTAGATAATTGGAGACAAGTTAATTGCTTGATCCACTGTGCTACCTCACACTGCTCTTTATATGGTTCTTGCTAGCTGTCTCTCTTCTTGTGAGATATGCCTATTAATATTATTTGACCATTTATCTGCTGAGGAATGGTTCTTGTTCTTATATAAGATAGAGAATAAAAATATAAGATAGAGAATAAAAACTAGACCTGTGACCTCATTAGTATATAACTCCAAGGTAAAACAGTGCAGGCAGACATCTTCTCTTCAATTTATAGTCATAGTTTTGGCCACAGCCACACAACTGGCATGTATCAGATGTGGGTCATTGAACAGAGGCTTCCTGGCTTCAAAGTTACCTCTCTATATTTTCAAACCAATTCTTTTTATCTTGGATAGAAGACCTTTGCTGCAAGAATTTTTCTATTTAACTGTTTCCCCACTAATTGTATAAATTTGTTAATACAACAACATCACAATTTTGTGAAATCAAAATTGTTGATTTTATCTTCTGTCATACCTTTGCTATCCTTTGGTCAGGAACTATTCTCTGATCCATAAAGGATAATACAGAAAAGTATTACCTTTCCTGTTCCTCTTACTTATTTATGACAACCTTTAGATCCAGGTCATGTATCCATTGGGAGTTTACTGTGGTATATTGCATGAGATTTTAATCTAAACCTAATTTCTGGCAGAAGATTTTCCAATTTGCCCAGGACTTTTTTGTTAAAGAGTGAGTCCTTACCAAGTAATTGGGGTGCTTGGACTTATTAAACACTATGTTTCTATGTTCACTTCCTTGAGGACCTTATATACCTAATCTACTCTACTAACCAACTTTGCTTTTAAAATAGGACCAATTTGATAAATTACTGCTTTATAGTTTAAGATTTGTTAATGCCAGGCCTCCTTCCTTTATTTATGTATTTTCATCATTTTCCTTGTGATTTAAGACCTTTTGTTCTTTCAGATGAATTTTATTATTTTTCTAGTCCTATAAAGCAACTTTTTGATTAGAATTTGAATGTAATTTAATTTGTAAATAATTTTAGGTAACATTATTGGCATAGTAAAATTATAAGCAATTAACTTGCCTCCAATTATCTAATTCTACTTCTGTAAAAATTATTTTGTAATTGTATCCTAACTCTTGTGTATCTTGGAAAGTGGAATCTCAAACACTTTATATATTTTGTAATTATTTTTAATAAATGTTTTTCAATTTATTCCTACTGTGTTTTTTTTCCTGGATTTTGTTTTGGTTTTTTTTGTAAATGCAGATAAGGAATAGTTAAGTCTGCAGCTTCATTTTATACTCCACTATTTGGATAAAATTACTGTTTCAATTAATTTTAGTTGAGTTACTGGGATACTGTAAGTAAACCATATCATTTACGAAAATAATCATTTTGTTTCCTCTTTGCTTGTTGTAATTATCTCCCCAATTTCTTTTCTCCTGCACTGTTAACATAGCTAACATTTCTAGAACTATAACAATTAACAGTAGTGACAAAAATGAGCACTTTACCTCTTACCTTACTGGAAAGACTTATTGTTTCTCCATTATAAATAAAGCTAACTCTTGGTTTTAGAAAGTACTTAGCATATTAAGAGTGCATTTTATTCCTCTTTTTGAGGGAATTTGTTTTAAGACTGGGCCTCTCTGTCTCAGCCCAGGCTGGAAATAACAGCAGCCACTTATTGAACTAATCCAAATATTGATCAGCACTATGTCCAACCTAATCTGGTTCACCCCTTGTTAGATATCTTGACAGCCCACCCACAGGAAAAGGGTGTCATCATATTGGTGCTGGCCATAAATAACAAAGACACCTAATCAGCTTTATTCCTAAAACAGCTCAGAAATGCTGTATTTCAGTAATCCATCAGCCTCAACCTCCCCAAAATTTTGTTTTTTGTTTTTTTTAAACCCTTACCTCCTATCTTAGTATCAATTTGGAAACAGAAGAACCAGGCCTGGAGTTAGGGCAACCTGAGTTGAAATTTGGCCTCAGATACTTCCTACTTATGTGACCCTGGGCTTTAACCAAACTTTCTAAACTTGCTGTCTCTACTATTTCTATGATCTCTAGTCTTTAAGCTACATATACTTTAGGATTAAATTGTTTACTCCAATCAAATTAAAATATTTTCTCCAAATGTCCATTGTAAATTATAAACTTACTGCATTTTGTCAAACAAGTATCTGTTTCATATTTATACTTTTTTATGTTCTAACAAACATGTACATTCTTTTCAAGGAAGTTATATGCACACTTTTGACAAAGAATGGTGATACGGGAAAAGACCATAAATTTAATTAATATGCAGCTTTTGGTGATCTGGAAGCATTTTTACAAGGACAAGCATATAAAAGAATTATTACAGAAAAGAATCATAATCTTATAACATTTGATGACAAAAACAACAACTTTACAGAGAAGGGAATTATGAATATTTAGAGACCAACAAAAACTTCTGGGTGGTGTTAAAGAATTATAGGTAGAGCATATAAAATTTGAAGAATTGACTAATGTAATAAGCTTGGAAATCAATGGTGACGAACACCTCAATTTTCTGCTTAAATAATTTGGTCATTTAACTATAGCAGGGCAGAACATAATTAATTATTAGTGAATTCTCATAGGATAGAACCATGAATAGTACTATTCTACTACTAGAATGGGAAATCTTTCAGAGGCTGACGTGAGTTTGTGAAAATTTGGTTTGTAATGTGGGAGATCTAAGTGAAGTCTGTAAATTAAAAGACAATTCAGAAGTTACAAAAAGACCAGAAAAATGATACTTCTCAGGTAACTACAGAAACATTTTTGACCTAGAAGAGTAGATTAAAAAACAAACAAACCTTACTCGCTGTCTTAGTATCAATTCTTTTTTTTTTTTTAAACCTTTACATTCCATCTTAGAATCAATGCTTTATATTGGTTCCAAGGCAGAAGACTGGTAAGGGCTAGGCAATGGGGTCACACAGCGAGGGTCACAAAGCTAGGAAGTATCTGGGGTCATCTCTGAATCCAGGATCTCCCATCTCTAACCCTGGCTCTCAATGCACTGACACCTAGCTGCCCCTCTTAGTATATTTCTAAGACAAAAGAGCACCATGCGCAAGGCAAGCATGGTTAAGTGACTCATCCAGGGTCACACTGCTAGTAAGTGAGGACAAATTTGAAACCTCATGCCCCTGACTCCAGGTCGGGTCCACTATACACTATACCACCTACCTGCCTCTGGAAAAGCAGATTTTTGAAGAGGGCAACATTTAATGCATACAGATTTTCTTTTTTTTTTCCCTTTCAATTTCAAGCTGACTTTCCAGAAAGGTTGATGTTAAGTCTTGTTTTGAGAAATCTATACAATGAAATCTTTGAAAGACAATTGAGAACTACCATTTATGGTATTTTATATTCTGAAATACTGTGTAGAATGTTTTTAGAAACAAGGTTACACGTTTCCTTACAAATTTTGTCAGGTTTAAAAATCTAATTTATTCATTTTGATCAAAATAAAGATAAGCAGGTAATTCTATGATTCTTTAGCTCTGCTGAATATCTTAAATGATTCTTGAACACCTTCAAATAAGATTTTATCTACTGTCTCTGGAAAAAAAAAAAACAAGAAGAAAAAGAAATGATGCCAGAGATAGTTTCAGAGAAACTTTATGAACTGATGGCAAAGTAAAGTGAGAAGAACAGAACAAGACAAACACCTCTGATGTGTGAATTCTGATCAGTGAAATGATCAACCATGATTCTAGAAAACTGATGATGCGGCCTGCTACCCACCTCCTAAAAATGATGAACTCAAGTTGCAAAATTTTACACACACACACACACACACACACACACACACACACACACTCTCATGGATATAGCCAATGTGGGAATGTATCTACTTTTATTATGCATGTTTGTTACAAAAGAAAAATATCATTCTTTCTGGCTTCCCTGGTTGCCTTCAAGTCCCAGCTAAAGTTAAAATCCCATTTTTTTATTTGAAATTTTGTATTTAATTAATTAATTTAGGGTATTTTTCCATAGTTACATGATTCATGTTCTTTCCCTCCTCTCCTCCCACTCACCCCCCATAGTCAATGAGTAATTCCACTGTGTCATTGATCAAGACCTATTTCCATATTATTAATATTTGCATTAGGGTGATCCTTTAAAGTCTACATCCCCAATCATCCCCATCGACCCATGTGATCAAGTAGTTGTTTTTGTTCTGCATTTCTACTCCCACAGTTCTTTCTCTGGATGTGGATAGTGTACTTTCTCTCAAAGTCCTTCAGAATTTGTTCTGGATCATTGCATTGCTGCTAGTAGAAAAGTCTATTACATTCGATTGTGCCACAGTATGTCCATCTCTGTGTATAAGGCTCTCATCGTTCTGCTTCTTTCACTCTGCATCAATTCCTGGAGGTCATTCCAGTTCACATGGAATTCATCCAGTTCAAAAATCCCATCTTCTACATGAAGTCTATCCTGAACCCTCTTATTTTTAGTGTCTTTTCTCTGATGATTAATTATGATTTATCCTGTATATAGTTTGTTTTAGGGCAGCTAGGTGGAGCAGTTGATAGGGTGCTGGGCCTGAAGCCAAGACAACTTATTTTCTTGAGTACAAATCTTTCCTCAGACTTTTACTTAGCTGTGTGACCCTAGTCAAGTCACTTCACCCTGTCTGCAGCAGTTCCTCATCTGTAAAATGAGCCAGAGAAGGAAATGGCAAACCATTCTAGTATCTTTGCCAAGAAAACCCCAAATGGGGTCACGAAAGTTGAACATGACTGAAACTGAACCACACAGTTTATCAATATTTGTTTATATGTTATCTCCCCCAGTTATGTTGTAATCTCCTTAAAAACAGGGGTTGTCTTCTTACTTTTCTTTGGATCTCAAAGGCTTACGGTGACAGGGACATAACTGTACTTTATTAAATGTTTATTTGCTGACTTGACTCAATTCTGATTTTTGTTGACATCACTGCAACCTTTGACACTGTTAATCATCTCTTCTTGGATATTCTCTGCTCCTATCTGTCTGATTCACTTCTCAGTCTCGTTGTAAATTTAGCCAATTACAATTATAAACTATAGGTGCTCCACAAGGCTCTGTCTTGGGCTCTCTTCTCTTTTCCATCTATACTACCCTACTCATCAACTACTATAGGTCCAATTTGTCATCTCTATGCCAATGATTTCCAAATCTATCTATATCACCCTAATTTCTCTCCACAGCTACAGATTGGTATCACCAACTATCTTTTGAACATATTGAAATGCATGTCCATTTAAGCACCTCAAATTCAATGTTCAAAACAGAATTCACCCTCTTTCCTCCAAAACTCTCCTCTCTTCTCAACTTTCCTATTAAGGGCATCACATCCTACAGTTATCTAGCCAGACTCCCAACTGTGGTTGTCACTGTTCTCTCTCATCACTCCACAAACCCATTTGTGGTCAAATCTTATCATTTCTACCCTGACAATATATCTCCTATATCTCCTTCTCACCAGATGAGTCACCACCCTAATTCAAACCATAATCGCACTTTGTCTGAACTATGACAATGACTTTCTAACTTGTGTGTGCTTACTTCAAATCTCTTCCCAGTCCAATTCACCCTTCACTCTTCTGGAAATAGAGCCACCAAGTATATACCACTTTTTTAAAAAGGTCAGCTGACAGGGATTTTTTCAAGCTCAGGGAGACATGGTCTTATTTGTAGGTAAGAAGAAAGAAGCCACTCCAGAGTTCACTTGAGAAGATAAAGATTAGTGGTATCATGGAAGAAGGAGAAAAGAGATTTGGAATAACTGCTATGAAGAGTATGATAAAGAATATATGGATTGGGAGCAGCTGGGTGACTCAGCTAGAGAAGGGAGGTCCTAGGTTCAAATCTAGCCTCAGACACTTCCTAGCTGTGTGACCCTGGGCAAATCACTTAACCCCCATTATCTAGCCCTTACCACTCTTCTGCCTTGGAACCAATACACAGTATTGATTCTAAGATGGAAGGTAAGGGTTTTAAAGAAAAAGACTATATGAGGGAAGTGTTAAAAGAACAACCTTGCAGGAGTGAGGGCCCAGTTGAGATCAAATAACATAAATTTGTAGAAGACCAAACCAGAACAGTTTTGTGATTTCTTCCAGCTCTGTTCATTGTTCATCCTTTGTTTTCTAAAAGGACCAATGATTGGATTTAAGTGAGACAGATTTGAACATAGTCTTCAGTCTCAGTCTTTCAGCCTCATTTAAGACCAGTGGCAAGATAAAAGTCAGGATGGCTGGCAATAGCCTAGGATGCAGTGGATAACCTTGGCATATTCGATATCTGAACCAAGCTCTAAATGCTCTACAATGTCTACTTCAGCCACCTTCATGGCCTTTAGATCAAACTGTTCTCATTCCACCAGGAGAGATCTTCACATGCTTGGGTTAGACATCTCCCTAAGTCACTGATGGGTTTGAAGCCTTTCACTTAGACCCCAGGTAAGGAAGGTTTTACTGGATGTAGCTACTTTTCATTAGCATGCAAACAGAAGCAAAGGAGGGTTAGGTTTTGGCAAAATGTGATTACTAATAAAACAAGGGAGAAAGAGATTCAAGAACAGAAGATAGTGTAAAGCTGAACTAGTTCACTAAAGGGTCAAGAATGGGAAGGGAGGAGAGTACACAGTCTGAATGCTACTAAAAATAGAGATTAGGAAAAATCAAGGTGAAAGCAAACATGAGGCTTAGGTATAGAATCATAGAAATAGAGTTAGAAGGGATATTAGAGATTAGATCTAATCCAATCCCTTCATTTTAAAGCTCTGTCCTTAAAAGGCCAAACTAGGCATTAAGAGGTAGAATCAGGATTCCAACTCAAGTCCCATGATTTGAAGCTTCTCTTTCCATTGTACCTTAGGGGAAACAATTACAATAAAATGTAAGAGATTTTGGAATTGATGAACAGGAAACCAGAATCATATGTGGGTGATAAAGCAAAATCAAAAGTATGCCCATTCCTGTATGAAGCTGAGGTGGAATAAAGAAGTAGGTCATGGAGGTGAGTAACTGAATACTTGGAATTATTAGTATTTGAGGGAATATCTAACTGTCTATCTATATTGAAGTCTGCTTGGGAGGGAAGAAGAAATATTCAACTCATTGATCTTGTCTATCAAAATGGTTTGGGTTAAGGTTATCCAATGTATTAGCAATTCCTCTGAGCTAGTTATCAAGTCCAAAGTTGATAAGTAGGTTCCCAATGCCTTTATCCAGGTCAGTGGACTTACAATTTAGTTAGAAAGAAATTATACCTATGGACTTGTAATTTTATTAGGGAAAGATTTTATACATACGTATATACATATATACATATGAAAAACAATATAAAGTAATATACACTAATTGTCAAATGAGTCACACGAATAGAAGATGATAGAGTTTGGAGGAAGGAGTGGTCTTCAGAGGCTGAGCATTTGGAAAAAACTTTGTGAAAGAAGAAGTTGGTCTAGAACTTTACGACAGAGTAAGACAGAAGCAAAACAAAGTCAAGGGTATACTTAGGAAAGGGCAAGACATGTTCAAGGAACATTGAATGTTCCAATTTGTCGAGGACAAAGGATTCATGTGAGGGAATAAGATGGATCACAGGTGAAGGGCTGATTGAACCTTAGTAGTCATCCACTCCAACCTCCACATTTTACAGAGAAAAAAAACAGGACCAGAGAGTTAAAAATGACTCACCTGAGGAAGCATACACCAGTCATAACACAGTAAATTTAGAATCTAAACCCTATTCTTTGGAATCCACAGTTTTTCTTCCATGAAACCACATTAAGCATCATATTTAGGGCAAAGCCCAGAATGTGAAGCTAAGGGCTTAGTTTTTACTGACAAGATGCAAAGTTTTAAGCAATGGCTAGCAAAGCAGTATATGTAGGGTATAGCCAGAATCTAAAGAAAGATGTTGGTTACAGAGACCAATTCAAGGAATATTGCTTTAGTCCTTATGAATTGAATGAGGCCAGAACCAAAATAGGAAGGAAGGAAAAGATGTGAAATTATCAATCTTATTGGTCCAGTCCCCTGGGATTTCATCAGTGTAGTATACCTGACTCTCCTGAGAAACATTAGGAAGAAATGAAAGGCCATCTTGGTGATTCAATGTGGAAAGAAGGAAAGTGTTTGTTTTAAATTCTGGGAAGTGCTATTTGGAAGTGTCTAGCAGACTCCCTATGGCAGGTGGGGGCTTTGAGACTACATTACCCATGATTCCAATGGGTTTCCCAGGCATAGGGCAGTTTAAATTCAGAGGAGGGCCTAGAGAAAGCCCTTGGTCTTCCTGAGGAGCTGGCTGGCTAGCGGGAGAGAGAATGCGCTCCAGCGGTAAATTAAAAGATAGGTGCGGTCATATATATATTTTACCAACATGGCCATGGCTTTAATTAAACTACTAATTTCTCTTATTATATCAGTCTTTATCATTTTTAATCATAACATTAGGAAGGCAAATACAACAAAAAGTCTGAAACTGAAAGCATGATGAAGAATTGTCAAAAATGGGAAAATTCAGACAGCAACAATGCTGGTAAAAAGATGAATAGCAGGGGCAGCTAAGTGGTTCAGTGTATTGAGAGTCAGGCCCAGAGACAGGACCTGGTCCTGGGTTCAAATCTAACCTCAGATACTTCCTAGCTGTGTGACCCTGGGCAAGTCACTTGACCCCTATTGCCTAGCCCTCTGCTGTTCTTCAGCCTGGAAACCAATACACAGTACTGATCCAGTCCGTTTGAAATCTGGATATCCAAGTTTGCCCAAGTCCCCTGAGAGTTTGCCTCCAGGGAGGTTTCAGATGGAAGAATAGTCTTTAAATTGATAATCCCAGTTTAGGAGGAGCTAGCAAACCTAATCAAATGTTAAGTACTCTTTTAGTCTAGGAAACTTCTCCCTTTGCATCAGAGATCTGTTCCCAAGAAGACTAACACCTGGGCAGGGACCATCCTTTTAATACCTATTTTAAGGTAGGCTACTCCCTGATACTCCAGCCCCAAGCTATGGTTCCTTTCCCAAGTCTGTTTATATCTTGTCAGTGTAGTTGGGACCTCAGGGAAGTAAGATTTGATTATGTCTACTACTAGTCCCACCTAAACAGGAATCACTAAGTACTTTAAGGTATATTGTTTAGTCCGAGATTAGGTCAGTCTGGGACTTCCCCCAAGGCAATTTCTCAAGGGACAGAGGCAAATTTGGGGTTCCCAAAAAACCAGCTAATATAAACCCGACTAGTGCTAGGTACAGTGCTAAGCAATGGAGATAAAGAAAAAAACTTAAATAGTCTCTGCTCTCAAAAGGCTTACATTCTAAAGAGAGACACAACATATATATAAATAGGTACAAAGAAGACACACATAGAGCAGGTAAAAAGTAACTTTGAAGGCAGCAGAGTTTGGAAGCAGAACCATGAAAGTCTGCTCTCAGAAGGTGGCACCTGAACCAAGTCTTGAAGACAGAAAGGGACCACCATATTGACATCCAAGCCATCCCTGATAATACAGAACAGTTTCTTCATATCCTCCACACTTTTCTCCATTGCTCTTTGGGTCACCCACAATTTCAATTCTGTAGTGGTCCATGATTCCCAGATGAAAAGCATCTTCTAAAGACTTTTAAGTTGCAGAAAAGAAGCTCATCTGCATTCCTAGTCTTCATACCATTGAAATCACTGGGTTGGTCTCTAGTCCTCTGCAAGGTATCCCAAAAGTCTTACTGAAGTATTTTTTAAGCATATTTATTTATTAAAGCTTAAAAGACTTTGGTCTGTATACCAAAGAGATCATAAAAAGTGGGAAAGGACCTATTGTTACAAAAATATTTATAGCTGCCCTTTTTGTGGTGACAATGAATTATTAATTGAGGGGATGACCATTAGCTGGAGAATGGCTAAACAAACTGTGGTATATGTTGGTGATGGAATATTATTATGCTATTAAAAGGATGAGCAGGATGATTTCAGAAAAAGCTAAAAAGATATACATGAACTGATGCAGAATGAAATAAGCAGAACTGAAAGAATACTGTACATAGTAACAGCAATACTGTAATGCTGATCAAATGTGGAAGACTTACACTCGGCAATACAATGATCCAAGACAATTCTGAAGGACTTATGACAAAGAATGCTCTCCACCTCTGTGTGGAGGGAAAAAAATTAATTTGTTCTTCTCAGGCTGGGATTCCATTAGAGAAGGAAAACCTGTTTAGGAGTTCGGAATAACATCTCAAGAACATTTTGTTATTGCCATAGGCCCAGTGGTTGAGAGATCTCTTATCTCAAAGAAAGCAAACCATTAGGCAATCCTACCTCCTTATCTCCTCAGACCTTTATTACTCAGATGAATCCCTCCGGAAGACATAGCAGCCTCTTCATAACTCCTCCCCCTACTCATGATAGGGACTTATGCTGTGTAGGGTGGAGGGTGCTCATGCTATGTAACTTTTTGCTCTCGGATTGTGTGGTCTTTCACACCTAGATTTTACGTTCAAGCCCCCAGACCATGGAGTATCAGAACAGAGTGGGTGGGGATTTGCCTCAGGAATCTATGAAATGCTCATATCTGCACCCATCCCCTAGGCATCGCCATTTGGACATGACCCCTTCTCATGAGAAAGATTAAACCTTGCTTCTTGCTCACTTAAACAATCTCTATTCTTTAAGCCATATCATCTCATACAACCTCCAAAAAGAAAACTGCTGGAGTGAGATACAGATAAAAGCATACTATTTTTTTCACGTTAGTTTATTGACAGTTTTATTTGGGGGTTTGGGTTTTATATGAGTATTCTCTTACAAGGATGACCAATATGGAAGTAAGTTTTGTATAATAATAACACATGTCTAATTGCTTGGTTGGGGGGCACCTTGGGAGGATGTGAGACAATTTCGATCTTATGATTTGGAAAACATTGAAAATTATTATTACATATAATAGAGAAAATAAAGTATCTCTGAACTTAAAAAATTAGTTTTTGGGGAAAGATTTTTGGAATTCCCTTTATCTATTTATCTGTGCTTCTCCACAACAAAATTTAAGGGGCTGTTTCTTGAGCACATAGTAATAAGTACTTAAATGCTTTTTCTGAATTCTCTTGTTTTTTATCACCCCACTCCCCCAGTCAAGCAGCTAGGTGGAGCAATGGATCCAGTGCCAGATCTGGAGTCAGGCGGACCAGAATTCAATTTTTGCCTCAGACACTTATGAGTTGTGTGATCCTGGGCAAATCACTTAACCCTGTTTGACTCAGTTTCCTCACCTATCAAATGAGGTAGAGGGGAAAAAATAAAGGCAAACAACTCCTGTATCTTTACCAAGATAACCTGAAATAGGGTCACTCAGTCTCAACTGAAGGACAACAAACGACCAGCATAGCGCAGGATTTGACACACAGTAGGCATTTAACAAATGCGTTTTTGTTTTGCTTTTTACATTCCCCACTCCCACCCCACCCCCCCAGAACCTAGCACAGTTCTAGGCATTTAGAATGAATGCTTTTTGGATGAAGTTTGAGAATACCAATGCTTCAGAAGTAAAACTATTTTCCCCTATACGAATCCAATTGCATGGGTACAAGGGTCACATCTGGACCAAATAAGGGTTGCCCAACAAACACAGGGGAGGCAGAAGCCTCCTGGGCAATGGGGGGAAGAGAAAGACAGAACAGCAGGCGTTTCCTTGGAAATCAGTTTTCACTACTTCAAAATGAAAACTTTGGAAGATGAAGGGGGAGGGGAGACGGGCGCGGAGTCGGTGGATCACAACAGGAAAAAAAAAGGGGGAGAAGGAAGGAGGGAACCATGGCTTTGGGGAATTTACTAATGCTTAATGAAATGTTTCTCAATACCCCTCCGCCCCAGCCAATTCTACGCTTCCGACTCTCTAGAAACCCCTCTTACCTGGTGGGCAGTCAACGTACCCTCCATCTCAGCCCTCCTGCCTGGGCGGCACTGCGCAGGCGCACCTGCACTGTCTCTCATCCCACTACTACCACCACGTCCACCACTTCCCCTACCCCCAAGCACTGACACCACACACAAACCACACAGGTGACCTTCCAACTGGGAAAGAGGGGCGGGGGAAATGAGTCGAACGTACGCGCACGCGCCGCCCCATCGCTTCCCCTCCCCCCGCTTTCCCACCCGCTCGCCCTCTCGCCTGAGACTGGCCCCTGTCCCTCGCCCCGCTCTGCGCACGTGGACACCAGCGCTCCCCCCAGTGGCGGCGGTTGAGAACCTGACTCCGGCGCCAAGACCCCGCGTCTTGAGAGTGTGGAAGCCGTCAACTTTCCTCCTCCGCCTTGGCCCACGTTATAGGGTTTATCTTCTCAACCCCGCAAGAAATTCGGGTCTGACTAGGGCTCCTGTGACCGCCGTGAAGCCCACGTCCCAGTGGTCATCCCCAGCTTCTAAAGCCGAGGAGCCGGCTGAACTGCTAGAGGAGGGCAGAGCCTATCATCCCCACCTCCACCCCCACAAACTGCCCCTCGTGGGGACTTGTTTTGCTTGACTGTGCATATTTGTTGCAAAGATTTTTAGTTTCTCCCCTCCATTGGGAAGAAGAGGAAAAAAAGTACTTGTGGGATTGGAAAAGGATAGAGGATAGATGAAATAATTCCTTAATTATGCATATTTGTCACAAGGATTTTGATTTGGGGGTTTTTCCCCCCCTCCATTGGTAAAAGGAAAAATTCATTCATTGACTGTGCAAAAATGTTACATGGATTTTTTTTTCCTTCAATGGGAAGAAGAGAAAATAAATGCTCATTGGAGGTTACAGAATTCATTCATTGACTATGTATATTTGTTGATTATGCATATTTTTAAAGGATTTTTTGTTCTTCCTATGGGAAGGTGGGGCAGGGGAATATCGTTTCTTAACAATTTTTTTTTCCTCCAATGGGAAGAAGAGAAAATGGATTCTTAATGTTCCTAGGGTCTTGGAGGATGGGAATCATTTTTTGACTGCATATTTAATATAAGAATTTTTCCAAGAAATAGATGCTTATTTATTGTGGAAGAAAGGGGAATAATTCCTTGACTATGCATTGTCTCAAGGATTTGTTTTATTTTTTTCTCCAATGGGAAAAAAAGGAAATAAATGCTTGGAGATGGGGGGGGGTCTTTTCTAGACCATGCATATTTGTAGGAGAATTTGTAGGTTTTTTCCCCTCCAATACAAAAAAGAGAAAATAAATGCTTGTTCAGTGGGAGAAAAGGAGATCAGAAGAGCTAGCTGGTAGTCCAAAGAGTCAGAAAGCAGAGGGGAGACACTGAAAGGCTTTAATAATTTTAAGACTTTTAAAAGAGTATGAGATAAAAATGATAGTGATGATCTTGATTTTTTATCTTTTTTTCTTTTTTAAAAAACCCTTACCTTTCATCTTCAATACTGTGTATTTAATTCTAAGGCAGAAAAGTGGTAAGGTCTAGGCAAAGGAGTTAAGTGACTTGCCCAGGGTCACTCACCTAGGAAGTGTCTAAGGTCAGTTTTGAACCCAGGACCCCCCCATCTCTGGGCCTGACTCTCCATCTGATGAGCCACCCAGCTACCCCTGGTCTTGATTTTTTTTAAACATTTATTAATATTCATTTTTTAGAAAAGTTAACATGTTTACATGATTCATGCTCCTACTTTCCCCTTCACCCCTCACCCTTCCCCCACCCATGGTTGATGCGCATTTCCCTGGTTTTAACATGTGTCATTGATCAAGACCTTTTTCCAAATTGTTGATCTTTGCATTGATGTGGAAGTTTCGAGTCTACATCCCCAATCATGTCTTCATCAACCCATGTGTTCAAGCAGCTGCTTTTCTTCTGTGTTTCCACTCCTGTAGTTCTTCCTCTGAATGTGGGTAGGGTTCTTTTCCATAAATCCCTCAGAATTGTCCTGGGTCATTGCATTGCTGTCAGTACAGAAGTCCATTACATTCTATTTTACCACAGTGTATTGGTCTCTGTGTACAATGTTCTTCTGGCTCTGCTCCTTTCACTCTGCATCAATTCCTGGAGGTCTTTCCAGTTCACATGGAATTCCTCCAGTTTATTATTCCTTTGAGCACAATAGTATTCCATCACTAGCATATACCACAATTTGTTCAGCCATTCCCTAATTGAAGGACATACTCTCATTTTCCAGTTTTTTGCCACCACAAAAAGCACGGTTATAAATATTTTTGTACAAGTCTGTTTATCTATGATCTCTTTGAGGTACAAACCCAACAATGGTATGGCTGGATCAAAGGGCAAGCATTCTTTTATCGCCCTTTGAGCATAGTTCCAAATTGCCATCCAGAATGGTTAGATCAGTTCACACCTCCACCAGCACTGCATTAATGTCCCAATTTTGCCACATCCCCTTCAGCATTCATTATTCTCCCCTTCTTTCATTTTAGCCAATCTGCTAGGTGTGAGGTGATACCTCAGAATTGTTTTGATTTGCATTTCTCTAATTATTAGAGATTTAGAACAATTTCTCATGTTCTTATTGATATTTTTTATTTCTTTATCTGAAAATTGCCTATTCATGTCTCTTGTCCATTTATCAATTGGGGAATGGCTTGATTTTTTATACAATTGATTTAACTCCTTGTATATTTGAGTAATTAGACCCCTGTCAGAGTTTTTTGTAATAAAGATTTTTTTCCCAATTTGTTTCCCTTCTGATTTTGGCTGCATTGTTTTTGTTTGTACAAAAGCTTTTTAGTTTTATACTGAATTAGGAAAAACTATAACAAAGTTCATTTGGAATAACAAAAGATCAAGAATATTAAGGGAAATAATGAAAAAAAAAATGTGAAGGAAGGGGGCCTAGCAGTACCAGATATTAAACTATACTAAAAAGCAGCAGTCATCAAAACAATATGGTACTGGCTAAGAGACAGAAGGGAGGATCAGTGGAATAGACTTGGGGTAAGTGACATCAGCAAGACAGTATATGATAAACCCAAAAAGCCCAACTTTTGGGACATGAATCCACTATTTGACAAAAACTCCTGGGAAATTTGGAAAACAATATGGGAGAGATTAGGTTTAGATCAACATCTCACACCCTACACCAAGATAAATTCAGAATGGGTGAATGACTTGAATATAAAGAGGGAAACTATAAATAAATTAAGTGAACACAGAATAATATACTTGTCAGACCTCTGGGAAAGGAAAGATTTTAAAACCAAGCAAGAGTTAGAGAAAATAACAAAATGTAAAATAAATGGTTTTGATTATATTAAACTAAAAGGCTTTTGTACAAACAAAAACAATGCAGCCAAAATCAGAAGGGAAACAACAAATTGATTTTTTTTAAGAGCAATAGGGGGCAGCTTGAAGACTCAAGTGAATTAAGAGTTAGGCCTAGGGATAAGAGGTGCTGGGTTCAAATGTGGCCTCCAGCACTGCCTAGTGGCCCTAGGCAAATTACTTAATTTTTATTGCGTAGCCCTGACTGTCTGCACTAGAACCAATACACAGATGGAAGGTAAGGGTTAAAAAAAAATAGGACTGAAGATTTATATAATAATAGCTAGTAAGGGGCCAGCTGGATTGAATGGATTAGGTCATCCTTACTCTTTGATGATGAAACGTCTCACGATAAAATGAGGTATTTATAAAGTATTTTGCAGACATTGATGCATCTATAAGTGCTAGTTATGATGATGATGATGATTGGTGTTGAAGACAATTAACATATATATAATGCTTCAGTGTTTGCAAGGTGCTCTGTCTATATTATCTCTTATTTGACCTGGAAATGCTTAGACTGGAAAGTAGAGTAGGCAAAGGTAAAGCCAACTTCAGCTGGTAGGCTGCAAAGGTCAGAATCCAGAACAAAAGATAGAAATAGCAGAGACAATTTTAGGATCTATGCAAGGAAAAGCTTTGTAGTCATTGGTACCATCCTAAAGTAAAAGTAATTCCTTGCAAAAGTTGTACGACTTGCATTTCAGGACTGTTTGTTGAGGACATTTTTATTTAGGTTTGACTCGTAACCTTTCCAATTGTAAGATTTCATAATTCATTACTTAAGCAGAGCTTACAGATTTTGCACAGAGTTAGAATTCTCCAACCCACCGACCTTTCTCCTCACATAGTCTTACATTTCTCATTTCTTCCACACAAAACTCATAAACATCTCAGTCTGAACACAAAAGCAAATAAAGAATTCAATTCATGGCATCAGGCTTTATACTTATGTTATGCAGTTTTTCCTATGCTGTCCTAAGTTTTATTTATCTGAATATCTGAAGTTACGTCTCTTAGATTTGGGACTATAATCATAATGATGATGATATAGCATCTAGTGTGTGTTAAAAAACAGCTTTTTTACAAATATCTTATTTGAGCCCTAAAACAACCCTGTGAGGTGGGTGCTAGGATCCTCCCCATTTTACATTTGAGGTAAACAGAGGCTAAGTGATGTGTTCATAGTCACATTAGCTAATAAGTCCCTGAAATTGGATTTAAACTCAGGTCTTCCTGACTGTGGGCACTGCACCACCTACCTAGCTGCCCGATGTAATGTTATTTTCAAATTTATAATTTATAAATTTTAATCTGAACCAAATAAGAGATTGGTTAATTCAGAAACCTAGCAAACCAATGATGTGCAATAAATGTCAAAACTCCTGAAAAGATCAACAATATTGTAATATATTTTGGAGAGATAAACTTCATTCTGTAATTGTAAAGGGAAATGATGACTATAATGATTCTGTAAGAAGGTAAGTTTATAAAAAGGGAAATTGCAAGTGAACTTTATTTGGATTTTTAAAAATCTTTTGACAAGGTTTCAATCAAAGTCTAGTTGAATAAGTTATAAGTGGCTATGACACAAGATGAACTGTCATCCCAGTTATAACATGTTTGCAAAACCAAGTATAATCGTTATTTCTTAAAGTGTTTTGTGCATTTTAAAATTATAGTTGACAAGAAAAACCAACTAATATCAGGATATTTCAATCCATCAAATGAACACAAAGTGATACTGTTGAAAATAAAACATAATTTATAAAGGGCTGAAGAAGAGCCTCTTCTTACACATTGCATTGTCAGTGTGATTCTACCTTCCAGAATCTGGGCCAGACCTCAAAATCTGGGTCCAACAATTTCTGGTGAAGAGGGTACTTCCCAGTTTGCTCCTCCAAGCTTCCTCAGTAAAGAATACAGAGGCAGAAAACACACACACACACACACACACACACACACACACACACACACACACACACACACACACACGATTCTTCAAGGGTACATTCATTAGAGGGAGGAGATTTTTTTCATCTTGTAGAGGTTGGGGGTGGGGGGGCTGCCATTTTTCTTCTTGTTTCCAATAATTACTGTATCAATTACTCCAATGGGCCATCCCAGTGAGATTGCCTTTCCCTTAATCAACTCTTCACTCAAGTCATCCATCAGGCAAGCTGAACCATCATCACCAACTTGACCACTATCTCCCCTCAGACCCTGGTGGAGACAGTCAATAAACTCATGTTTCATCAAGCACTAACGATACAAAGAAAGGTTAAAAAACAGTCCTAACTCTCAAGGAGCTCATAGCTTACAGGGAGAGACAAAATGCAACCAGCTATGTACAAACTATATATAGGATAAACTGGAAATAAGCAACAGAGGAAATGCACTAGAATGAATGGGGATGAGGAAAGGCTTTGTGTAGACCGTGAAATTTTAGCTGGAACTTAAAGGAAACCAGGGAAGCCAAGAAGCAAATACAAGGAAGGAAAGCAGTTTAGACATGGGGGACAGCTTGTGAAAATGTCTGGAGTTGAATGATGAAGTGTCTTATTCAGGGAACATCAGGAAAGCCAATGTTACTGATTGATAGAAAGAGTGGAGGTGGGGAGGATGTAAGATGTAAGAAGACTGGAAAAGTTGGGAGGGAAGGGAGCAGATCTTACAAGTCTTTGACATATCAAAGGATCTTATATCTGATTGTGAGATAATAGGGAGCCACTAGAGTTTATTGAATAGGGGTTGACATAATCAGACCTTCAAATTAGGAAGATCACTGATAGCTGAATGGAGGATGGACTGGACTGAGGGGAGACTTGTGACAGGGAGACCACACACCAGATTACTGTAATAGCCCAGGGAGTGAGATGAGGAGATCCAAACATGATGGTGGTAGTGTTAGAGAACAGGGAGTACTCTAGAGATGTTACAAAGGTAAGAGCAACAGGCTTTGGTAGCAGATTGAATATGTGAGTGAGTGAGTGAGTGAGTGAGTGAGTGAGAGTGAGAGTGAGAGAAGTCCAGAATGATGCCTAGTTTGTGAGTCTGGGTGACTTGGAGGATGCTAATATCCTGAATACCAAGAGGGAAGATAAGAAGAAAGAATGCTTGGGGTGGGGAGATAATGAATTGTTTGAATGTGTTGAGTTAAAATGTCTACCCTGAAGCCAAGAACCTTGAGAATATCAGTGTCCACCAACCACCAGACCTGCTTCCAGCACCAGAAGCCATCTTTGAGGGGAGTAATAGGTGAGAGGAAGAGACCTACCTTCTTTATCACCACCAGCAATATCTGCTGGACAACTGGCAGATAGGCACAGGAGCTGTGGGAGTCAAAGTACCCCCGCACACCCTAGACCAGGGATCGGCAACATATGGCTCTTTCTGCAGGAGCCATAAAGTCAATTTTTTTTTCAGGCGCTGTTACAGGAGCGCGCACTGCGAGCACTGCACGGCTCTCACGAAATTACATTTTAAAAAATGTGGCATTGAAGGCTCTCACGGCCAAAAAGGTTGCCGACCCCTGCCCTAGATCCACTTAACAGCACAGCAATTACAGCCATCAACCAGGGAAACAGCAACTATGGAGAAAGAGCTGAGGGGAGCATCCCCAACAGCTGCCAAATAGCTGTCACTCACAGGCAGGCAAGCCAGCTTAGAGGAAGCAAAACATTTCAAAGCAGAGACAGGGGGCAGCATTCGCTAAGGAAGTCAAACCACCACAACCACCTACACTACCATCTCCCATCAAACCCTAAAGGAAACTACCTAGTACCCTAAACCCAAAAGTCTCTTGGGAATATCAATGCTTCCAGTCCAATGTCCACAACCGTCGTCCTTGGAAACAACCTGTGGGAAGATGTAGCCTAGCAACTCTATATGTAGGTGTTGCAGCCACAACTACTGAGGATCAGAAAAGAACCTCAGTTCTCTTCTGTCAAAGTGGGAAGCCAGAAAAAGAAGCTTTTCTCTGCCAAGCTTTAGTCAATTCTATCCCTCCTGAAGGCACAGAGCATTGAGTAATCATTCTCCACCAATGAGGAAAGTCTTAGCAAATGCTTTGAATTTTTTTTCACTCAAAATATTGTGAATGTTTAGATTGGCTTTCAGAATTGATTTCCTTTTCTTTTTATTAACATCTTGTCATCAACAAGTGTTCTCTATTCTTGATAATTCACATAGTAAGCACTTAATAAGTGTTTATTGATTGAATGATTGATTCTACAGCTATTAATATTTGTTATGACATCAGAGATAAATATTCTCTTACTGAGGTCATCTTTGAGGTACAACAAATTAAGAGACAGATGTTGTAGTTAGTCATGGAATCTCAGTTGAAAGTGGAAAAGAACCTCTTACTCATCCAAATCATGCCTTGAAAGCTTTGTATTTTTCTTTCTTACAATTCTTTTCATAATCCTCCCAACAATAACATAAGGTGCCTACTTATTTATTTTTATTTTTTATTGATTAATTAAGAAAATTTTTCCATGGTTACATGATTCATATTCTTTCCCTCCCCTCCTCCCAACCTCCTCCCATAGCCAACAAGCAATTCCACTGAGTTTCACATGTGTCATTGATCAAGATAAGGTGCCTACTTATAATTATATTTCTATACATATATATGTGGTGGAAATGGATAAAACCTGTGTGCTCTGAGTTTGGGGGAACATCTCCCCAGAAAAAGTAACCATAAAGCAAAAATATTGGTTGAAAAATTGGAAAATAGAATGATGACAAATGTTTTTAAGTTACTTTCAATATTTGTCATCTTCAGTTAAGCTAGTCTCATATATGTGTGTGTGTGTGTAACATATATAATTGCATATGTATATGTATATGTATATGTAGACAATAAGGGTAAAACCTGTGTTTCATGAGTTTGGGGTAAATATCTTCCCACAAAAAGTAACCACAGAGATCAAAGAAAGGGAGCTACAGGACTGTGCAAACAGACCTTCAGCTGGCATTTTTTTCAACAATAGGATTAGTTCACTGATTCCATCTTGAAAGAGCTCTCCAAAACAACTGCCACTCCTGGATATTCTGAAGAAATTAACTATAGGGAAACATTCCCATCTAAACAGATCTGATCCAGCCATACCACTGCTTGGTTTATACCCCAAAGAGATAATAAGGAAAAAGACTTGTACAAAAATATTTATAGCCGTGCTCTTTGTGGTGACAAAAAAAAATGGAAAATAAGCATATCTGATCTCTGGCAATACCTGAGACAAGATCAACAAATTACAACCCTAAGGTTAAGACATTATCTCCTAAATCTCCCTGCAGTCCCTAATACTCAACCTCCAAATAAGGAAAGTGTCTAAGCAGCCTCTCCTAACAGGCTCCCTTGGTTTCTAGTAATGTGGTCCTAAAGCTGTGTAAAACCCAATTGTATCAGTATTTTCCTTTGTTCTGCCCATTAAACTTTTTATCTTCTCTCCTTGCCTCTGGATTTATGGAACTTCCAATCACAAGGAAGAAGGTGGGAGGAATTAATCTCCTAAGAGAACCTTTGGGATCTTTGAATTCACACACACACAAAAACATGAGCTAATATTTAAATAATACTTACTATATGAATCAACAACTTTAGTAAAGTTGCAGGATACAAAATAAATCCACATAAATCATCAACATTCCTATATATTTCCCACACAACTTAACAGCAAGAGTTAAAAAAAGGAACACCATTTAAAATCACCTAATATACAATATTTAGGAATCTATTTGCCAAGACAAATACAGGAATTATACAAACACAACTGCAAAACACTTTCCACACAATTAAAAGTAGATCTAAATAACTGGAAAAACATTAATTGTTCAAGGGTAGGACAAGCTAATATAATAAAAATGACAAAACTACCCAAATTAATTTACTGATTTAGTGCTATACCTATCAAACTACCAAGAAACTTACTGAATTAGAAAAAATTATAACAAAGTTCATTTGGAAGAACAAAAGATCAAGAATATAGAGGGAACTAATGAAAAAAAAAATGTGAAGGATGGGGGCCTAGCAGTACCAGATCTTAAACTGTACTATAAACCTGTGGTCATCAAAACAATATGGTAAGGGAGCAGCTAGGTGGCTCAGTGGATTGAGAGCCAGGCCTAGAGATTAGAGGTCCTAAATTCAAATGTGACCTCAGACACTTCCTAGCTGTGTGACCCTGAGCAAGTCACTTGATCCCCATTGCCTAGCCCATACCACTCTTCTGCCTTAGAACCAATACACAGTATTGAGTTTAAGACGGAAGGTAAGGATTTTAAAAAAAATTTTTAAATAAAAAAACAATATAGTAACTGCCTAAGAGACAGAAGGGAGGGTCAAAGAAATAGAGGTAAATGTCCTCAGCAAGATAGTGTATGAAAAACCCAAAGATCCCAGCTTTTGGGACAAAAACCCACTATTTGACAAAAACTACTGGGAAAATTGGAAAACAGTATGGGAGAGATTAACAGCTCACACCTTACACCAAGATAAATTCAGAATGGGTAAATGACTTAAATATAAAGAAGAAAACTATAAGTAAATTAGGTGAACATAGAATAGTATACCTGTCAGATCAAGGGAAAGGAAAGAATTTAAGACCAAGCAAGAGAATATTACAAAATGTAAAATGAATAATTTTGATTATATTAAATCAAAAAGGTTTTGTACAAACAAAACCAATGTAACCAAAATCAGAAGGAAAGCAACAAATTGGGAAAGAAATCTTTATGACAAAAACCCCTGACAAAGGTCTAATTCCTCAAATTTATAAGGAGCTAAATCAATTGTACAAAAAATCAAGCCATTTCCCAACTGATAAAAGGGCAAGGGACAAGAATAGGGAATTTTTAGATAAAGAAATCAAAACTATAAATAAGCACATGAAAAAGTGTTTTAAATCTCTCATAATTAGAGAAATGCAAATCAAAACAATTCTGAGGTACCACCTCACCCCTAGCAGGTTGGCTAATATAGACAGCAAAGGAAAGTAATAAATGTTGGAGGGAATGTAGCAAAATTGGGACACTAATGCATTACTGGTGGAGTTGTGAATTGATCCAACCATTCTGGAGGATGAATAAAGGGAAAAAAACTCTTTTTCTGATCTAACTAAAACTTTATTTAAAAGGAAGAAAAAACCCAGAGCTCTAGCTGCTTAAAATTAACTAACTCACCCCCCC
>NC_058132.1:353572928-353594615 GCF_016433145.1 Gracilinanus agilis
TCTTCTCAGATTCAAAGGTGTCCTTTGATGTCCTTATATAGACCAATCCTGTTCCTGGAAGTAGGGGACATGGCCCCTCTCTAGATGGAATTGGTCCAAATTCAAGACCAATTCCATGATGGGAAGTAGGGGGAGTGGTCCCTCCCCCAGGATGGGATTGGTCCATTAAATGACCAATCCTATGCCAGGAAGTAAGGGGGAGGGACCTCTGGAGCACACTGGGGGACGTAGTTTCCCTGGCCACAATATTTTAAAACCCACAAAGGCAATTTGGAATTATGTCCAAAGGGCTTTAAAAGACTGCCTGCCCTTTGATCCAGCCATACTATTGCTGGGTTTGTACCCCAAAGAGATCATAGAGAAAAATATGTGTACAAAAATATTTATTGCCACGCTCTTTGTGGTGGCAAAAAATTGGAAAGTTAGGGGATGCCCTTTGATTGGGGAATGGCTAAAAAAATTGTAGTATCTGTTGGTGATGGAATACTATTGCACTAAAAGGAATAATAAACTGGAGGAATTCCGTGTGAACTGGAAAGACCTCCAGGAATTGATGCAGAGTGAAAGGGGCAGAACCAGGAGAACATTGTACACAGAGACTGATACATTGTGGCACAATCTACCATAATGGTCTTCTCTACTAGTAGCAGTGCAATGATCTAGGACAATTCTGAGGGACTTATGGGAAAGAACGCTATCCACATGGAGAAAAAACTGGGAGTAAAAACACAGAAGAAAAACATTTATTTGATCACATGGTTCTATGGGGATATGATTGGGGATGTACACTTTAAATGATCACTCTATTACAAATATTAATAATATGGAAATAGGTCTTGATCAATGATACATGTAAAACCCAGTGGAATTGCTCATTGGCTATTGGAGGGAGGAAGGAGAAGGGGAGGGAAAGAACATGAATCATGTAATCATGGAAAAATATTCTAAATCAATTAATTAAATTAATTAATTAAAAAACAAATAAATTTTTAAAAATACTTACTGTATGCTAAGTCCTTTATAAATATTATCTCATTTGATCCTTAAAACAATAGGAAACTGGTGCTATTATTATTTCCATTTTACAGTTGAAGAAACTGAATAAAAGGGAGGTTAAGCTATAAGCTGGTGTGTGAGGTAATTTGAACTTAGTCAATAAACATTTATTAAGCTCCTACTATGTGCCAGGGCACTGTGCTAATAACTGGGGCATACAAAAAGAGGCAAAAAACAATACTTGCACTCAAGGAGACTATACTCTATTAGAAGACACAACACATAAAGAAATATATATAAAACAAGCTATTCACAGGATATGTAGAAAATAATTAAATGGGGGAAGACACTGAAATTAAGAAGGGTTGGTGAAGGCTTCCTGTAGGAAATGAGTTTATTTGGAACTTAAAGGAAGCCAGGGAGGTCAGAAGTCTTGTTATAGGAGAATGAATTTAGTTATAGTGTTGTAGGGGGCTTGAAGTGAACCCTCTGAGTTCAGAAAGGGTACCCTTTTCAAGAATGCAAGATTCCAAAACTTAGCTTAAAAGTAAAAAAGAGAAATTTATTAATTTAGAAGGTAATGTTGAATTCAGCCAGGAGGACAGCATGAATGGAAAGCTAACTCCCAAAGGGCATCACTTCTGGGGTCTTTATACTCTTTACAATAGGCCATACATGACTTGGAGAGGGTGTAATAGTTCAATAGTAGCTTTATTGAATCAAAGTAGTGAAAGTAAAGAGAGGGAAATATAGGAAAGAGGTAGAGAGTAGCTTAGCTTACTACCCTATTTGCCTTTTAATGGGTTGAAGCTCACCACCAATGGGGGTTTCTTCAGGTTCCAAGTTCCAGCTAGAAGAGAGTGAGCAGACTCCTGGTCTTGCCTCATAAGCAGTTTTCTCCACACACTAGCATTTCTACATTACATATCAGGAACCAATCATAGTTCCTTAATTTGTCTTGCACTGCCCAGGGGGCCAGTGCCTGTGAGATCAGCTTCCCATCTCAGTTAGTTTCAACTTCCTTTGTCTAAGGGTTTCTCTATACCTGCATATTTCAATGGTAAATGACCTCCAGGTTCCAGATTGATGACATCAAACAAAACGACATAATGGGGAAGGAAATTCCCTTCCCACAAGGGTATGCACTCAGACACAAGGTGGGGGTGGTTGGTCATCTGACCTGGGGTTAGAGCAGTGTCTTATGTCCTAAAGATATAGGGGATGACCCTCATAGTTTAGGGAACAAATAAATGTCTTAGATACAACCCAATGATATCAAAGTGTAAAAATTATTATTATGCCAAATATAACATGCTAAATGTGTAATAATTAAAAATAAAAGAGACTGATATTAAAAGGAGAAGTAATATTTTAATTAGGACCATCTTGGTAAAATAAAGAAATGACCACGCACCTGGCTAAATCTATTTCAAAAATGCCACCATCAGCCATTTACCTTCTGTACCTTCTCCTACGTACCGAAGAGGAAGTCCCAAACCCGACCACCCAATTTAAACCATGCTCCACCTTGGTACATGTCATCACATCAGAAACTGGAAACCCATCGAATCATAGAAAATGTAGTTTCAAAGTCCCCCAAATGTCCACAGGAAGTCCGTCACACATCTAAGTATTCCAAGGCTCAAATGAGCCTCAAATACCTCTTAATGGAACCCCCAAAATTCCAAATAACATAAATGTAATATTTAGAAATTTGTTTAGAAATATAATATTAGTAAAAAATCATTGTAATCGCTGTTTATGAAATTAACTCTTAAGTCATGAGGATGATAATAGCTTTTAACAATTTAATTTTAATATATAGGCTAAGAAAGAAATAAGGATGGAAGGAAATTAAAAAAAAATATTTCTTAGCCTACCACCCTAATCTTTCCAGCCGAGAGTGTCTTCTGTCCCAGTCACCAATGCCAAAAAAATCACAGAAAGACACCCCCCCTAGCCAAAGACCTCCAGGGAAGAGCCCCTCCTCTTCTATAGTCTCATTTTTTTTTTAATAATAATCCTCTTTCTCCACGTTATTTCCTTTCCCAGTGTGCTGGTCTATCACATCTCAGGAATAATCAAAGTCTCTGATACGAGTTGAAGCTTGTAACCCTTAGTTCTGAGTCATGCTCCTAGGGCTGGTTCCAATGAACAGAAAGTTCACAGCCCTGGGAGGAAGGGGTTACCGTTACACAAAAGCTTAACTCAAAATCTAAAGGAAGATTCATAATGGATAATTCTCTCAGAGGACTTTCCCTTTGATATAATAGGTTCTTAACAGGAGTTTTTGATGTTTTAGGATTAATAGTCACAAGGATGTAAGGAAGCAAGTGTAAGGGTTAAAAGTAATGGTTGGACAATAATTATATGAAATTATGTGGTCACCAATATTTATTATATCTTGAGTCAGAAATATATTTACAAATATCTACGAAATGGAGAGGAAACAGTAAAGTAGAGAAATGTGAAGAGGTTAGAGGGGTTATCTAACCTATCAACCTAAATGTTTTGCTCTAGGTCTGCTATCTAAGACTATCTCCAGAAGACAATCTCTTTAGACCAGTGATGGGCAAACTATTCCCCGAGGGCCAGATCCAGGCCATAGTTTTCCCATCATTGCCTTAAAACAATTCCCTAATCACTACATCTGGATGTGGGGGCGTAGTGATTAGGGAATTGCTTAAGGCAATGATGGGCAAACTATGGCCTGGATCTGGCCTTCGGGGTATAGTTTGCCCATCACTGCTTTAGACTATCTTCTCAAAGACAATCTGCCCTGAAGGAGTTTGGGGCTTGCTTTTTATGGTGACTTCTTGTCCCTTCCCTCTTCACAGGAGCCAATCACAGTTTCCAAATTGTCTAGCACTGCTCAGGGGGCAGTGTCTATAGGATTGACTTCTTACCTTCTGAAGGTTAAGTTCTCATCAAAAAGATTCACAGATTCCTGGCTGATTGAATTTATAAGGGTATGAATTCTCTAAGTACCTTGCTATATTCTCACATGGTACTAAGTAGGGTGTTTAATCTTTTGTTGATTCAATTCAAAAGTAGACAAAGGAGAGTTAATCCCATCTTCACAATCTAGTGAGGTACTAAGTAGGGGTACTCAAGTTATTGATAACTAAAGTGTTAACTCAAAATAGACAAAGTGAATAAAGCATTCCCTTTCACAAGTGTAAACTCAAAGAGAACAAAGAATTCCGTTTTACACAAGGGAGTTTTTCTGCTTACAGTTTGGTCTGAAACACTTTTATAATTTGGGGGTACAACATCCCATGTCAGTAGAACTGCAAATGCTGGTTCTCAGCCAGAGAATTGAAGTTGAGACTCCTTCATCTCAAGGCATGAAAATGTTTATTCAAGGATGTTACAGATAGTGTAGCCAGGGCCAACTAAAGGCTTGGGGTGATAGAAAATGCCCATGGCAATGGTAAATGCCCATTAGTGCAGGGTTTCAGGTTTTCATATTTTTATTAAAGGTCTGAGGGTATTGTCCTCCTTCCCCTCCTGAGAATTCTCCATCCTCCCACAGATTATTTCTCCCAGGCACATTCTAGAGGAAGAGGCAGAGAAGGAGTGCTAAGATCTCCAGTGCCCCCAGGTGATGTTTCTTCCCATGTTCCCTTTGGCAGGTTGGTTTAGTGCTTGAATGTAATTTCTCAGCCTTCAATCTCTTATCAAAAGATAATAAAGTCAACATGTTAGCTTCAGTGCTATCCCCCTCTTCTCTTCATGCTGGAAGCCAGCCAGCAGCTCCAGGGGTCTAGAAAGGTGTACGGTTTAGGAGAGAAAGAACGAAACAGAAACTGGGAAATGTCAGTCTAATATGTTAGCTCATGACTGTTCCAACAGCCCCCGAGCTTGTGCTTTATTTTATACATTTTTTCCAAGAGCAGTTTTTTCTACAAAGTACATTTGAAATCAAAGCTGTATAAAAACTCAAGGTTATAAAAATTACATAACAGTTGGCATATAACACACAAATTTTTTCTCATGTAGATTATACTCAAGAGAGTGCTCAAGGTTAAACAATGAACCTTACTTTAATCTAAGTTTTATTTTAGTAAAAGCTTCCCATACCTCAAAAGGTATGTTAAAAAATGAGACTCTAAGATTGTGGGCATGGGAAGGTACTAAAGTGAGAGTGGAATTTGCTTGGACCTGCAAACCAGTGTCCTTGGGATGTTTGAAGCAAAAAGAAAAAGATACAAGCAGCTTCTGCTATTTTCTTTTTTTTTTTTTTTTTAGCTTTTCATTTTTATTTTGAATATTTTCCCATATTTACATGTTTCATGTTCTTTCCCTCTCCCCAAACCTCCCTAACCCCCCTTAGCCAATGCACAATTCCACTGGGTTCTACATGTATCATTGATTAAGCCCTAATTCCATATTATTGATAGTTGGACTAGAATTATGTCTAATGTCTACATCCCCAATAATATCCCCATCAGCCCATGTATTCAAGCAGTTGTTTTTCCTCTGTGTTTCTCCTCCCACAGTTCTTCCTCTGAATGTGGCTAGTTTTCTTTCTCATAAGTCCCTAAGTCTTGCTCTGGATTCTTGCATTGCTGCTAGTAGAGAAGTCCATTATGTTCGATTGTGCCACATTGTATCAGTCTCTGTGTACAGTGTTCTCCTGGATCTGCTCCTTTCACCTGCATCAATTCCTGGAGGTCATTCCAGTTCACATGGAATTCCTCCAGTTCTTTATTCCTTTGAGCACAATAGTATTCCATCGCCAATAGATATCACGATTTATTCAGCCATTCCCCAAGCGAAGGACATTCTCTCATTTTCCAATTTTTTTGCAACCACAAAGAGCACGGCTATACATATTTTTGAACAAGTCTTTTTCCTTATTGTCTCTTTGGGGTATAAACCAAGCAGTGCTATGGCTGGATCAAAAGGCAGATAGTCTTTTAAATCCCTTTGGGCATAGTTCCAAATTGCCATCCAGAATGGCTGGATCAATTCACAACTCCACCAGCAATGCATTAATGTCCCAATTTCACTACATCCCCTTCAACATTCATTACTCTCCCCTGCTGCCATTTTAGCCAATCTGCTAGGTGTGAGGTGATACCTCAGAGTTGTTTTGATTTGCATTTCTTTAATTATTAGAGATTTAGAGCATTTTTTCTTGTGCTTAATGATAGTTTTGATTTCTTTATCTGAGAATTGCATATTCATGTCCCTTGCCCATTTATCAGTCTGCTATTTTCTGCTGAGGGAAAAGGGCTGTTAACTCATTAAATGCTGGTTTACTAATTAAGTAATTAATTAATACTAATTAAATGCTGGCTATCCTAAAAAATCTAGATTATAATACTTTCAATGATAAAAAGTGTTGATCAGAAGGGAATCATACAGAGGAGTCAGATTGGGTAAACCATCATCCTGTGGCCCGATTTTCAGGCCACAAAAATCAGCACAGGGCTTTGCCATCTTTATTGATCTTGATAGTCTGATAAAGACCCAATTTCTCTGAGGGGCTCTTGGCACCTTCAGGGTTGATCTTGCAAGCTCTTCAGCTGGGAGCAACTGAGAAAGTGTACAGTTTCTAATATCTGCTAACTAATAAAAAGTATAAGGTCTAAAAGCACTATTATGGAAAAAAAGATTTCAAAGCAGTTCTAGGATTTTAAAGCACCATTTCCCACTACCAACCCTCATCAGTCTGAGAGGAAAAAAAGCACTCCAGGCATGAGGGCCAGCCAGAGAAAATGCCCAGAACCTAGAGAAGGAGTGTATTGTTCATAGAAGAGCAAGAGACCAGTGTCACTGGATCAGAGTGCATGGTAGGGAGTAAGAGATGATAGTTGAGTGATAGATGGCCACCAAAGGTGGATAAGCAGCCCTGAAAAGGGCTCAGCAAGCTCTCACACCAGAGGTGCTAGTCCTCTTTGAACGCCTATACACCCTAGCAGTAGCATGCACAATGGGCACACCCCAGCAAACTATCTCAGCAAATGGTTCAAGCCAGGTTGAGAATGACCAAAGAGCCACAAACCTGTCTGTGCTTTAGAAGATGTCTACCAAAAGCATGTGATGAATTACCCAGGTGAAATGCATATTGAAGAGTAAAGTCCTTCATTCAGCTGCACATGTTAAAATCCATGAACAGTGGAAGTTATCCAAGGCTGGGGCTTGGCTGGACATAAATGGTGATATGATAAGGGCACTAGGGATTCAAGAGATGAAGATAGTGTAGAGTTGAATTCATTCACCAAGGAGTCAAGATGGGGAGAAGAGAGAATGGTTAGTGCAGGAGCTGGTTAGTGCAGGGGCTGATGTCCTGGAAGAAAATGGAAAGCTGAAGGGATTACAGGTCAGGGTGTGGATAAAGAGTAGGGTTGTACAAAGGAAGGTAGAAGGAGAGGTGAAAAATCAAAAGATGATGGTTGGATGAAGGGATTTCAAAATTCTTAAGCTGGACATTTAAATGAAAGATATAAATATTTTTGAATTAGGTGGGATAGAGTAGTAACTCATGGGAGATGAGTAAGTTAGGGTATTTGAGTAGTATTAGTATATTAAAATTCCCTAGCATAAGGGCAGGAGTTGAGGAAAAGAGAAAAATTATAAACAAGGTTTCAAACTTATTGAGGAAGGAAGAAGAGTGTCATGAGAATCTGTAGACAACATTAACAGGATTTTGATTGATGGTAGATATGAATAGCATGCATCTCCAAGGAAGAGGGGTTACTGAGTGATAGAGGAAGGAGGAGAACCTAAACTTGACAATAGGAAATAAGGAATATTCCAACTTCCCTGTGGGTGGAGTGAGAAATTAATGTGTTATTCTAAAAGTAATTGTTATTAATATCTCCAAGATCATTACCCCTGTGTAATTGGAATCTGAACCCCAGAGCTACAATTCCCAGCACCCCACTCTCCTCACATTATGTGCTGACATAGGTAGGATATAAATTTTGTGTAGCCCCGCCTCTCATGCTCTCTTCCTGTGATCAAATTTGGTGGAGGTGGTGTGAGGTGAACTGGCAGAAGAACTTACTCATGTGGTCTTATTTCTGTTAGATAATTAGGTTTTTATACTTCTATTTTCTTTTTATTCCTTCTACTTCTAGTGATTATTAATAAACTTTGTAAAATATAATACTTGGAGTGTTGAACATTAATTTAAATCCTACATTTTTGGTGACACAAAGTCTGGAATTTAAGACCCTTACTGAGTACATTAGTTTGAAAAAACTGAGTTTCTCTCCTGCCGAGGTCTTCTCACTGTTCTTCCCCACCCCACCCCAACTGCTACTGCCATTGCTGCTGCCACTTCTGCTGCCACTGCTGTGAACCTGCTGCCAAATCTCTTGAACACATAAGTGGGGAGTACTTGTGGGCTGCTTTCCTCAGGGCTGGTAAAGTATAACTCTCCCTCCCTCCCATTTCCCTTACATTGAGTGGTTGATGCTGCCTTGGAAGCCTGGGTGTTTCTTTTAGGCAACAATTAGCCTCTAACCCTCCTGACTCCTTTCACCTGGGGGAAGCCACCCTGATCCCTCAACAAGCTACCATCTCACAGCCCAGAATCCCAGGAGTGTTGGAGGAAGTTAATAATTTCAGCTCAGTTGTTTTTTTCTTTTTTCTTTTTTTAAACCCTTACCTATTGCTCCC
The DNA here is from genome assembly GCF_016433145.1 of Gracilinanus agilis. Taxonomy (NCBI): domain Eukaryota; kingdom Metazoa; phylum Chordata; class Mammalia; order Didelphimorphia; family Didelphidae; genus Gracilinanus; species Gracilinanus agilis. The sequence goes on from NC_058132.1 coordinate 353,581,560, forward strand.
CTTCATCCCCTTCTCACTATTCACATACCTGATTACCACCTGATTCTAGACCTTTATCATCTCTCACCTGGGCTATTGCAGTGGGCTCCTAATTGACCTCCCTGTTTCAAGTCTTTTTTTCTACTCCAATTCATTTTCCACATAGCTTCCAAAGTGATTTTACTTACATAGTTTTAGTCATAAATACATAATTGATTAGGCACATACCAAGTACCAGACACCATGCTAAGTGCCAAGGATACAAACACAAAGAAATAGAGTGCCTTCCTTCAAGAAGCTTACAATCTATAGGAGAATAGACAACACACAAAAGGAAGCTGAAAAGCAGGAGGAGAGGTATCTCCAGCATTAAGTCAGAGAAGTCCCAGAGTAGTGCATCCAGGTGAGAAATGAAATGTTCTGAGCTGAGTTCCCTACTTAAATGGAAGTTCTGGAGTTCTTGACTCTACCTTTCTGCCATTTGAACAGATGGTAGTGATGAGATGGAGTAGCAAGACTAATGGGATCTTACAGAATGAGGTTTTCCCAGTAATGAGCTTCTGGGGCATAGTGAACTCCAAGATGTCCCACAGTAGTGCAACCAGGTGAGAAATGAGATGTTACGTGCTGAACTCCTTCCTTACATGGAGGTTAATTGCAGATCTTACCGTGACTCTTCTTATTCAATAGACTCCAGGGGCTGGCTTCCTATTGTCCCTTAGATCTAAAATAAATCCTCTAGGGCTTTTAAAATCCTTTACAATCTATTTTTTTTCAGTGTCACTAAATATTATCTCCCTTCCTATTCTCTATAATCTAGCTAAAACGGGCTTCCCCCACCCCTTTTTCTTCACACACAAGGCTCCAGCTTCTATCTTTGTGACTTTGCCAGGAAAGTCTTCTCTTCCTTATCTTTGCCGCCCAAGAATCCAGTATTTTCCTTTATGACTGAGAATTTCAAGTGCTCATCTATTATCCTTTATGAGGAGCTTTTCCTGATCCTCTCAACTGCTAATGGTCTCTCTTCTTAATTACCTTATATTTATCTTATAATTATTCTGTGTAAACTTAGATAAATGTGTTTTGTGAGCTGAGAACAAAATCTAGAAGTGAAATAACTGAGAAAGTTATATTAACTTATATTAACTTGGGAGAGGGGAGAGCTGAAGAAGGGTTGGTCCACTCTCCTTGAATGCCTATAAGTTACACATTATATAGTATTCAAAGGAAAAAGGAAACAATAGATGGTTGACCAGCACAAAGGAAGTTTCTAGATAAGATGGATGGCTTGCTTGAGATGTATTACAAGAGAAAACTCCTTATCTTCCTTCAATTGATCTCTGGATCTGATTGGGTTTCTGGTTGGCATGACCTAGGTCCTGAGTTAAGTATGAAAAAATCTGATCTTTAAGTAAAAAGGTCTGGTTTCTCAGCCATGCAGTGCTAAATTCAAACAACAGAATTAAGTTTTCTCACAATTTCTTCCCCTTTAGGGCTTAAAGACTAACATTCTTAAATTAACAGAAGCACAATTACAGAAGCAGCTAGCAAGGTTAAGGCTTAAAAGGTCCTAGTTGTCTCCTTCACTGCTCATCTTCCATACTTACTTCAAGGTCAAAAATATGGAACAAACTTAGGTAAGCAGTCATAATCTCATTTATCCCCTTAGGAAACAAGCCTAGTTAAACAGACTCTATAGGTAAACTAAGTCAGGTTATGGATTCAACTACATTTAATCAACTTATTTTCATCTTCAATCTTAGCTGTCCTATGTACCTGCCTGATACTTGGAAAATCTTCCCTTAGAAATTTGAAACAGGGGGCAACTGGGTGGCTCAGTGGATTGAGAGCCAGTCCCAGAGACAGGAGGTCCTGGGTTCAAATCTAGCCTCAGACACTTCCCAGTTGTGTGACCCTGGACAAGTTACTTGACCCCCATTGCCTGCCCTTACCACTCTTCTGCCTTAGAACCAATACACAGTATTGCTTCTAAGACGGGAGGTAAGGGTTTTAGGGAAGGAAAAAAAAAAAAAGAAATTCAAAACAGAACAAATTCAAATTACAACCCCAAAAGATTTTTTTCTCAGATCACTAATCAGAACTTAGGTCTAGGCACAATTATTATCATGTTGCAACAACAATTAAAAAAAAACCCATACCATTTCGACCTAGCAATACCACGACTAGGTTTGTATCCCAAAGAGATAAAAAACAAAAAAGGGGAAGGGTCTACTTGTACAAAAATAGTTTTAAAAACTCATTTTATGGGGACAAATAATTAGAAAGTGAGGGGATAATCATCAATTGGGGAAAAACTAATTTATAATGTATGATTATAATGGAATACTATTGTGCTGTAAGAAATGATGAGCAGGAGGGATGTTCCAAGAGAAAAATCTGGGAAGACTTACACCAATTAAAGCAGAGTGAAGTAAGCAGAACCAGAACATTGTACACAGTGATAGTAACACTGTATGATAAACAACTGTAAATGCATTAACTATTTTCAGCAATACAATGATCCAAAATAATCCCTAAAACTTCTTGATAAAAAAAAATGCCATCTGCTTCCAGAGAAAGAACTGATAGAATCTGAATCCTGACCAAAGTAAACTCTTTTCACTTTCTTAATTTTTTTTATTCAAGTTTCCTTCCACAAAAAGATTAATATAGAAAAATGTTTTATATGATTGCACATGCAAAATTTATATCAGATTGCTTACCATCTCATCAGGAAGTGGAATGGGGCTGAGGAAGGGAGAGAATTTGAGATTCAAAATGTTTTTTAAATGTTGGAAACTGTTTTTACACGTAATTGGGGCAAAAAAAAAATAAAATGTAATTTGAAATCTTATACTATTAAACCACCTTTCTTTACATTAAAAAATAAACACAAACAAGCTTATACATTCTTTCTGTTTTAAATTCATCTTGAAAGCAGACATCAGTTAATAGAAATTAAGAAAAGAATCACATTCTGTGGTTACACACATACAGTGAGTACATGATAATTCATTTAAAATCCCGAAAGACAAGGGCTATTGTAAGCCTTAAAGTTGTTAGATATCCATATCTAAAGGTATTACATATTAACCTCTAAGACCAAAATAAAAAAATTTTTAAATGGGGATCTGTCGATATTAAATTAGATCAAAGATGTAACTTCAATTATATCCTTTAAAAAAAAATTAATCCTTACTTTCTGTCTCAGTAAAAACTCTAAGATAGAAAGGCTAGGCAATCAAGAAAAAGTGACTTGCCCAGGGTCACTCAGCTAGGCAATATCTGAAGACAAATTTGAATCCAGGTCTTCCCAATTCCAAGCCTGGCTCTCTAGCCAATGTATCCATCAGCTGCCCAAAACATATTGTTGCATATACACTTTCATAATTTTCATAAGCAATGGCCAAATGATTAATCAGATAAAATTCACTCTTTATAAAATAAACCTATAAGCTCCTTTGCTTCAACTTGTGAGAGATCCTGGTTCTCATTAAGCCACTTCAGCTATTTTAGAACTTCACAACATTCTTTCAGCAGCTTCTCTCAAAGAGTTAATAAGATTTTGACCTTGGGAAAATTGAAGCTCTAAAGTGATGAAAATCTGGCAAATGCCCAAAGAACTCCACAGACATTCACAGAGTTTGCGTTATTTTCCCAAGATCTAAGTAATTATTATTCATTTTAAGTCCGATATACACAATTAAATACTTGACAGTTATTTCTTTTTTTTAATTATTTATTTATTTGTTTTATTTATTTATTTTTTTAAACCCTTACCTTCCCTCTTGGAGTCAATACTGTGTATTGGCTCCAAGGCAGAAGAGTAGTAAGGGTAGGCAATGGGGGTCAAGTGACTTGACCAGGGTCACACAGCTGGGAAGTGTCTGAGTCCAGATTTGAACCTGGGACCTCTTGTCTCTAGGCCTGGCTCTCAATCCACTGAGCTACCCAGTTGCCCCCAACAGTTATTTCTTTTTATTAAACATAATAACAAAAGTCTCTATCAAAAAGGAGTTAATTTCCTAATATACAATTGTATTACCTTCTAAGTATCAATTTTCAAGTTAATAGCGTTTCTTATACAATGATTTCCCAAAAATCACAATTAGAAGCCTAACAAAAATATAAACAATATCATGAATTTTAAAAACATACCATAGAGGGGGCAGCTGGGTAGCTCAGTGGATTGAGAGTCAGGCCTAGAGACAGGAGGTCCTATGGTCAAATCCGGCCTCAGACACTTCCCAGCTGTGTGACCCTGGGCAAGTCACTTGACCCCCATTGCCTACCCTTACCAATCTTCCACCTAGGAGCCAATACACAGAAGTTAAAGGTTTAAAAAAAAAAATACCATAGAACTTATTGCCAGTTAAATAACATAAATTCAGTTGCCGCACTTCCAAATCATCTTACATAGTAAATCACTTCATCCAATCTTAAGTTTGGCATTCTGCACTAATTGCATAAAAAACTCAGTATAGAATAATTATACTTTTAATTCTTTTTCATTCAGTTTCTAAGCATATCACCTAAATGTCATATGTCAAGTGCATTTTCCATTGAGGTCTGATCCACCTAGAGAGGATCTGACATCATAATTATTGTACTTTAAATGGGACTACATTATAATTTAGTTTTGAGTGAAAGGAAAATTGTTCTATTGCCTTTATATTATTGATTATGAACAGTGATTACATAGAATCTTTTAGATAAGTAACTGCAATTATAAGTTTTAGAAAGAGTTAGATCCAGTTATTTAACTGTGTATAAGACATCAATTTTAGTAATACAGTGTTAATTATAGGATTATAAATATAGAGTTGATGGATTAGAATATTATAGCAATGAACAATATTGAGGAGTAAAACTTTCGGTCTGTATAGTTATCTAGGGAAGCTGAATCCCATGCAGAAGGAGCTGGGTTCATTGAGAGTGGGGAGTGTGTACAGCTGGCCTGATAATATAGTATGAAAACAATCTTAGTTTTCTTCAGATGTTTGATCCTTTAAAGATTTATGCCACTATAGGCTCCCTGAGTGTTGGAGCCAAGAAAGGTTATTCTGACCTAAATAGTATAATAGTTAACCTTGTACTGAACTTTGAAGACTTCATAACAAAATTTTCAAACCCTTGATATCAAGCATCGTTGCATGTTTCTTAACATCCTCTTGTAGTGGAGGGTTACCAGGGATGTTAACTATTTTTATTATTTGTGGGTTCACACTGGGGTGAGAGAGACAGGAATGTCAGTTGGACAGGACCAAACAGGATAGGGAGACCAGGGTTTACTGCCAAGGAGCTAACTGTCAACAGGAATGGCAGTTAGGTCCAACAGTCACTCAGCCCACCTAGGCAAAGGCCTATGGAACCAGTAGACAATAAGTAAAAGTTTATAACAGTTTAATGAGGGAAACAATAATAAAGGGATTCTACACCAACAAGCTAAGGGCAAACCACAGGGTCAGGGGAAGGACTTGACTATATTAAACTAAGACCTAAGCAAGACAGGGCCCAAAGAAAGCTATACTGGAGTCACAAGGGAAAAGTTCCTCCCAACCTGGTTCCAGCCAGGTTTGGTCAGCTTAGCTGTGGACCTGAGGGTGGCTTTACTTGGGATCTCACGGCTAATCCAGGGACAGTTTCAGGATGCCAGGACTCAACTCCACCAGAACAGGCGATCCAAAGTATCCATGTAGGGAGAGAAAGTTTGCAATGCTGTCCACCAGATCACAGACCACTTCCCTACTCGGTGCTGCTCTGCAGGTCTGATGTCCTCTGCTGTAAGCCTTCACCACTCTCAGGATCCCAGGGAATCTGGATACAACTCCCCTAGCTCTGAGATCTCCCAGGGTCAGCAACAGTTTGTGCCAACCACCATGGAGTCCTTCTCAGGCACAAGCCACTTCCTCCTTCCCCTGCATTCCATTCAGAAGGTCCATGACCTCCAGCTAAGGCTTTTCTTAGCCTGCTTACACACCTACTTTTAAACTTATGCCTATTACACTGTACATTCTGCTGTGTTCATGATTTATGTTAATTAGCTATCAAAAACCTATAAAACATACTATCTATCTGGGATCTCATCACAAACTGGGTATACTAAGATCTCTATCTTTAATTTACCACAGTTGAAGGTTGTATCTTCAGCTCAAAATTATGGCCCAGAAATTTCTTTATTTTTAACAGGACAAACAATAAATCTGAACTTAAAATTGCAAAATGTATCATTAAAAATCTCAGTTTTTCTCAATGAACATTTGCTGTCAGCACCTCATGATAGAGCTCGCTACTTTCAATTGCTAAGACCTACAGTGGCAGTCTCACTTGCTTTTTATTAAAATATTTTGGCAGCTAAAAAAAATCTTCAAACCATAATTTAGGAATTTATAGCAAAAATATTTCATTTCAATTATAAATTTAGTTTCTAATTAATTTATAATAGCATAAATGTCTATAAATCAGGAAAAAGTGATTTTATTTCTTTCTTGTCTGACTTTGTTTCTGTAGTCCCAATCTCATCAAGGCTAAAATAACGTATAGGAAGTATTATACAGGATTTTTCTCTTCCTAAACCTTTAACTCCCACTAAAATTCTGAAGTGGGAATAAGTCCTTGCTTACTGAGACAAAGAGTTTGCCAATCAGATTACAGAAAACCAGGGGAACTGTTTCAAGTATGAACTTTCATTAATCTTCCCCAGTATTCTAAATTCTCTGGCTGCAGTTTTTTACAGCAATCTTTATGGCTGACTGCCATTTTCCTTCTTAGAAATCTTTCAAAGTAGCATGCAAGACAAAGATTTTCCTGAGAAGCTCATAGAGAAGGGAGAAAGAGAGAGAAAAGTAGTGTAAGAAATTAAAATTAAGGGTTCGACTAAAATATGTGAGGATTCTAAAATAATCTAGTGGTTGCTGATTTAAAATATTATAGCTCAAGTCAAAATGACTTTTAATAGCTTTTATTTACAAAATAGGTGGAGAGAGTGAAAGTTGAGAAATACAAAGAGAGGGTAGAGAAGATATTTAGCCTATTACACTAAATATTGCTCTGGTGCTCAACTCAGCCCAGCACCACTTGTTAACCCTTGACTGGAATTAATCTCTCTCCAGAAGTCAGGAAAGGAAAGCCAGCTATTCACTCACCCAAGTTCCCTCCAAGAGTCAGTTTGAACTGAAGATGATGACCTGTCAAAGACGACTCCTGAAGCTGACCTCTAGCCCTAGAAATGCAGGGCTTTTATAGTGACTTCTTGTTCCTTCCCCTCTTCACAGGGGTCAATCACAGCTTTCAAATTGTCTAGCTAGCACTGGCCAGGGGAGCAGTGTCTTGCAGGATCTACTTCTCATCCTCTGGAGGTATAAACTCTTATCAAAAGGATTCACAGTTTCCTTACTGATTGAGTTGTTACCCACTTTAGCAAATGATTTGTGAACACTCTTAAAGTCTGATTCACATTTCACAGTCTGATGAAGTACTAAGTAGGAGTACTTAAGTTAGTGTTAACTAAGTGTCATCTCAAAATAGACAAAGAGAATAAAGAATTCCCTTTCGCAGTAAGTACCCTCCAGTTGGGGTATGAGCATTAGGCTCTAGAATGGCTCAAAGCTGGACAACCATTTATTTGACTAATACATGAACCAGCTTCCCTCATAAATCTAGGGACATCCCAAGTTAGTGAGTATAGGATTAATATCAGATGACCAGTTTATCAGGGTTGATCAATCAAATAAACACATAAAAGATTCTTTCCTTGTAGGTCATGTGGTTCAACTCCTGACTTTATGTTTGCTGTTGCCAGTAGAGTCTCAGTCCCAACAGTATTTGGTCTACTTTCAAATACAGTCACAAGAGAGAAAAAGACAAACAAAAAAAAAAGAATGAGAGAGAAAAAGAGAAAAATCTGCTGGAGGACTAGCTGAATTAACAGATGGTGGATCCACCCCCACAGAACTCTTAGCTGATCAATCCAAGAGAACTATTCATTTGCTCATAAGGCTAGTTCTAACTCTTCCTGAATCATTTCCTAGGTCAAGATGGCACACAGCTCCCTAATTTTCTGGATACTCAAAGAGTCCTCAGGTTTTAGACCTAGTCTGGGATCAGAAATGGCTTGACTGTGTTCCACCTGAACCATGTGAGGACTTACCCAATTCTTACTGTGCAGAATCATCCCAACTAGGTCAAATTCCACCTCTCTGATAAACCATTGGAGACTCCACTTCTGGCACCATTTGTTAGCTAAGAACAACATCCAGAATTGACATAATTTAGAATTATGTTTATTAACTTGTCCAGCAGCGGGGAGAGCAGAAAAAGGGGTGGCCACTAGCCCTAAATATCTGTTAAGTTAGGTGTCATATAGGATTAAAACAAAGGAGCAAGTAAATAGTAAATGACTAGCCAGCATAGAGATAGTTTTCAGATAAGACACATAGACTTCTTGAGATGTATAACAGGAGAAAAGGGAGAAAACTCGTTACATTCCTTGAATCAGTCTTTTGATCTTCCTGGGTTCAATATAATCTTGGTCCTGAATTAAGCATTATACAAACCTGGTCTCTAAGTAACAGATTTGGTTCTTTAACTATACAGGCCTAGGTTCAAATACAATTAAGTTTTCTCTTAGTTTTCCCTCTTGATAAAATGTAAGTAGCTAGGTGACACAGTGAATAGAATACCACACTTGGAGTCAGGAAGATTTATCTTACTGAGTTCAAATACCAGACACTTGCTAGCTGCATGATCCTGGGTAAATAAGTCACTTAACCCTGTTTACCTCAGTTTTCTCATTTGTAAAATGAGCTACAGAAGGACATTACAAATAAACCACTCCAGATCTATGCCAAGAAAACCTGGATCACAAAAAGTTGGGCAGGACTGAACAACAACATAAACTCCTTGAGTGCAAGGACTGTTTTGTATTTGTTTTTGTATCCTTAATATCCAGCACAATTTCTAGTTCATAATAGTTGTTCTATAAATACTTGTTGATTTATTGACATCAAATTTTGTAGTATGCAGCTAAATAAATTCTTAAATATAAAAATTTCTCTGAATGTAGTTAATAAAATGTTAATAAAAAAGTTTTATTTGCTGTTTAAGAAACTAGAAAATTGATAAATTAATATAATCAAAAGTTTCAAAAGAATAGATTAAAAAATTCAAAGGAGAAAAATAATAGGTTGAAAGGCAAATACAACTGAATTAATACAAAAAATAAAAAGCTTAAAAAAAAGACTTATGAAGGAATGAACTAAAAAAGGAGAGATGGGAAAAATCTATAACAATTTTAAATGGAAAATCAAGATGACTAGTGAAGAAATTTTTAAAAAAGATGACATTGTTATGGGTGTTGTGGGGTGCAATGGTGAACCCCTGGGTTTGGGAAGGATACCTTTTGAAAGAATGCAAGACTCCGAAACTTAGCTTAAAAGTAAAAAGAAAGATTTATTAGTAAGATAGGATTAATGGCCAGCAAGACAGCATGAGTGGAACAATCCTGGGGGTTGCTCCCAGAATGCCTTGGTTCAGGGGGTTTTATATCCTTCGTAAGGTTATGTCACAGTGTGTACGTGACTCTAGAGTGGTAAGTGCTTAGGTGTTCAGTGGGGGGTGGGGTCTGCCTGGAGACCCTCATGGTTTGGGGAACAGATGGATGCCTGAGATACAGCCCGATGGTATCACGGTGTAGCCTGGAGGTGCATCTCTTTGTCCATCTCAACCTAAAGGACGATCCAAGGATGATAGTAATCTCAGGGTCTTACAGTAGCTATCAGGTGTGCTTGTCTTAGAGTCACAAGGACAGAAAGCAGCAGGGGAATTTCCCTGTTTGCATTTTGCCTGAGTTAATGGGTACAGTGTCCATGGCATCTCTGTACAATGTCCATGCCATTTCTATACCATGTCTCCCTTCTATGCCCATGCCAATATCTCAAACAATTTTGTATTAAAAAAATGAGAATGTGTAAAAAGTATGAATACATATGAAGTATAAAATACTCAAATATAATAAAAAAAATATAAATCTATTTCAGAAAAAAGCATATTCAGGACCACATATATTTAGAAATGAATTTTACAAAACATTTAAAGAAAAATATTTATGCAATATGAACTATTTTCAAAAAATAGAGAAAAATGTCATTCAACCCAGTTCTTCTTATAAAATATTGTTAGAGGTAAAAATTAATATAACCTCTTGCTTTTGCTGAAATGATTTTATAATTTAATTAGTATTTATGTTACACTGATTCATAGAATTATAAGTATCTGTATTAAAAATGCAGTCTGTTCTAGAATCAGTTTAGAGGCTTATTGAAATGGAGTGGTTTGCTAACATTCCCCCATTGGTTTGCTAACCATTCAATCCTGGGACCCCTGCTTTGTTTGCCTATAAACAAAGGACCAGCTTGGGCTGGGCTCCTCCCCAAAGGATAGTTCTCTTGCCCTTGTCTCTTGTCAAATTAGGAGTGATTTGAGTTCTCCAAGGGCATGACTAACTAGGATAATCCTGACTGAGGTGGTTCTGACTTTCGTGTTTAGATCACTAGAGGCAGTGGAGGCTCATAAAATAAGCAGCCTTCCTTAATAGTCAGAAAGGGGCATGATCAGTATATGGGGTGGGCATTTGATGGTAGTGGGGTGAGTATCTAGACTCCCCCCTTATTAGCTTTCAATGGGCCAGATTAGTTATTCACTCTCTCCCACCCCAGGGATGTAAGGGGGAAAAGGGGTTTTGATTGGGTAATTATTAAAAGGTTGGTGGCAATCCTCAATTAAAGATTAACTTCAAGTTAAAATGACTTTTATGGAAATTTACTTACAAATGAGAAGAGGAAGTAGAAAAAAGGAAATAAGAGAGAGGATAAGATAGGATAAATAATCTAACACAGTAAGTAATTTGCTCTGATCCCCTAGTTCTATCCAAGTAGATCTAATTAACCCTCAGCCAAGGGAAATGAAAGCCAGAGGCCCAAAGGGCCTTGAAGGTGTATGAAGCAAAAGCTTCAGTCACAGAGTTTCTATTAAAAGGAAATTCCTTAAGAGAAGTTCAGGAAGATTCAGTCTTAACACTCATGTGGAACAGTCTCACCAGGTACAGACCTCCTCTAAGTCTGGTCACAAAGCAGAAGAGAAGGGCCCAGTTGACTGAGGTCTCTTTTTAAAGGGGTCGCTTTTGCATCACTTCCTGTGGCCTCCTCTTAATTTACGTGTCCAATCACAACAGATGCTTTTCTTAGGACTGCACAAGAGGCAGTCAGTAAATTCTGATTTGTTACTCTAGCACATGTGGGTTACAAACCACCCAAGTTGTGGGTTAAATGGAGATATTTTCACCTTTGATGATTAAATCTAAAGATGGGCAAGTAGATTTAATTTCATTATCACAGGGAAGACTTATGTGGAAATAAACTCAATGAGCTTCCCAAACTGGCAAAACTATAATGGGGATGTTGAAGGAAGGTGTTGGGGTTCAGTTGTGACCTTAATGGATGGGATACCACCCCCAGAGCCAGCCCTGTTGAGACAAGCCTCCCCCAACTCCTAAGTACAAGTAGCTTTACCCCTCAAGATGGAGTCAGGTAATGGCCTTCCCCTCAGCCACAAGATCAGTCAACGCACCTCCCTCAATGTAACTGTTCCAGACTTTAAGTATCAAGCTATTGGGGGTTTATTAAAGGACAAATTAAATTCAGGGTACAGGGAAAAAGGTATAGGGGAATCAAGGAAGGAGGAAAAGGATGAACTACTCTATCAACTATGTCTTCTTCCCAAGAGAGCAGCTCTGGACTTCTTCTGTGGCTTGGTCATAGTAGCTAACTCTCTCTTCCCCCTACAGTCTTCTATCAAATATTTCTAACTAGTAAAAAAGGGAAGTAACAGGATCAATGGGTTCAGGCAGGATCAGAAAAGGGACCCCTCTTCCTTCAAGCCTGCTCCCCCAGGAGTTCAGACTCTCCAGCCAAATGGGAGAATTGCTGTTCAATGTCTTCTTTGTTAGTATTTGTGATCTCCCAATAATCACATATAAAAGTACAGAGGAACCCAATTCACTCAGGATCCACCCCAGCATCCAAATCTCCCAACCAAAGAACAGACCCCCCTAGCCCCTCATCCAGTTAGGAGAGAAGTGACAGTTGAGAAGTTCTTCCAAACTCCTCTTGCTATTGGCTCCTTCCAAACAGAATTCTCTCAGAGTTCCATGGGGTTGGCTTCCAGTCCCCTTCCAAGATGAGTGCTTAGTTATCCTTGATTTACCCAAAATCCACACTTACATCAGCCAACTGGAGGTCAACTCACTATCCCCAGCTGCAGCTAATCGTAGGACTTACCAACTACCCTGCCATGCTTGCTCTTCCTTTCAGGTCTTAATAAAAACCAGTCTTCCCCCTCCCTTTCCGGTCCTTGACTTCGGTGAGCTGGCCAGACTGACTTACTTTATTAACAGCTATATGCATCACTGTTAAAAAAAAAACAAGCAACCCAATTTATTTTGCTTGGAAAATTTGCCTTAGTGTCATTTTACTCCCCACAGCATATTTATTCTTGATCCTCAAGATATGCATGGAAAGAAAAAACAGAGGGGAAAAAAATAGATCAATATCATTAGTTAAATATTATATTTAAATATTGATGCAAAAATAAAAAATAAAATACTTTTGAATACTGAAATATAGCCACTTAGAAAATTGTTCCTAATGATTAAGTTGAATTTAAATAAGATAGTTTAATATTAGGGAAATAATTAGCATAAGAAATTATAATAGTGCAATGGAAGATTGGCAAATTGTGTCCCGATTCAGAAAGTGTGTGAAATAGACTCTGCTTGCTGGCCATCTATGAGGATCTTTTGGGAGCTTGCTTCTTTGTGGAACCTTGTGGAAACTTAAAATGGAGAAGCCAAGCTTTCCACTTAAGAGCATTAGAAAGTACACTGTGCAAAGAGCCCAACTTTTGGGACATGAATCCATTATTTGACAAAAACTGCTGGGAAATTTGGAAAACAATATGGGAGAGATTAGGTCTAGATCAACATCTCACACCCTACACCAAGATAAATTCAGAATGGGTGAA
>NC_058132.1:353594954-353700700 GCF_016433145.1 Gracilinanus agilis
TGAAGGGGAAAGGAGGAGCATGAATCATGTAACCATGTTAAAAATGAATATTAATAAATGTTAATAAAAAATAAAAAATAAAAAAAAGAAAGTACACTGTGACTATTAACCATCTGCTTATTGAATGAAGAAAAAGCCTTTTCATCTGTTGCTGAGCCAGAACTCAGTATCTGTGCAAAAGACCCTATCAAGTCAAACTGAGGGCTCCCTTTCCTTGTTGGTAACTGAGACAAGGACTTCTGTGAGCCTCCTAGTAAGAGGAAAAAGACCTAGGACCTATTCTCCCCACCTTGGCCAAAGAGCACATGGTTGATCCTGTTATGACTATTTTTTCCTGCACGCAGGGGAAATAATATTCAGCCAATAATTAGGCTATGGTGGATTTGAAAGGTTGAAGACCACCAGAGGTTCAGGAACTGGAGCCTCTATACAAGAGTTAGCCAGTACCTTGATGAGCCTGGTGCATCAATGACAGCAATGAGAAACAACCTGCTTAAAAAAATTTTTTTTAAGTTTATTTTATTTTATTTCCATGAAGAATATTTTTCTTTATTTATATGTACTCCCTACCAACACTTCATAGACCAAATTAAAAAAAAACTTGAAAAATTAATCCATTGGCATATAGCCAGCAAAACAAATCCAAAAATGTACATCTCTTTATGCATTTTGAGTCCATCAACTTTCTGCCAGGAGGTGAGTGATGTGTTTTATCTTTATTCTTTTGAATATATTATCTTTCATTACATTGATCAGATATCTAAAATCTTTTAAAGTATTTTTTTCTCTATAACATTGTTATCATGATATAACATATAAAGGCAGCTAGATGGTACAGAGGATAGAGTGTAGGACTTCAGTTAGAAAGACTTAAATTGAAATCTTGCTTCAGATACTCCTCTCTGCGTGATCCTGGGCAAGTTATTTAACCTCTGTGTGCCTCAATTTCCTCATCTGAAAAAATGAAGAGAAATCAATATTACCTACTTCAGAGGAGTGTTGTGAGACTTGAATGAGTTAACACTCATAAAGTACTTTTCATTCCTTAAAGTACAATATAAATGCTCTGTTATTAAATTGTTCTCCTAATTCTGCTTACTTCACTCTATATCAGTTCTTAAAGGTCTTCCTAGTTTCCTCAAAAATCATATCTGATCATTTCTTATAGCACAGTAATAGTTTTTTTACGTTAATATATCACAATTTGTTTAGCTATTCCCCAGCAGGAGGAAGAAAACTAAGGAAAGTCCCCTTAGTTTTCCATTTTTGATTAACACAAAAAGAGCTTCTTTAAGTATTTTTATAGACACATAATTTCTTTTCCTCTTTCTTTGGTTTCTTTAGGCTATAGGCCCTAGAAGTAATACTACTGGGTCATATAGTACACTCAGTTTGGTAATTCAGTTACCTTTTAGGCATAGATACGAATTAATTTCCAGAGTGCCTGGACCAATAAACAGTAAACTAGTATGCATGTTTTATCTCATCCCCTCTAATATTATTTTTTGTCCTTTTTTATCAATTTTAGCTGTCTGATTGGTATGAGTGCTTTAATTTACACTTAATTTCACTTGCATTTCTGTAATTGATAGTAATTTAGATAATTTTTCATATAATTATTGATAACATCTTCCTTTTACAAACTCACTATTCACATTTTTCACCATTTATCTATTGGGGAATCACTCTTAGTTGTATAAATTTGAATCAGTATCTTATATAGCTTGGATAGGAGATCTTTATCAGTATAATTTGCTGCAAAGTTTTTTTCCCTAGTTTCCCATTTCTCTTCTAATTTTTTTTTTTTTAAACCCTTGTACTTCGGTGTATTGTCTTATAGATGGAAGCTTAGTAAGGGTGGGCAATGGGAGTCAAGTGACTTGCCCAGGGTCACACAGCTGGAAAGTGGCTGAGGCCAGGTTTGAACCTAGGACCTCCTGTCTCTAGGCCTGACTCTCACTCCACTGAGCTACCCAGCTGCCCCTCTCTTCTAATTTTTTTTATTAGTTTTGCTTTAAATTTTACATAGTTAAATTATTTTTACCCTATGGAATCTTCTCTATTACTTGTTTAGGCATGAATTCTTCTCTTATCTGAACTTTTCCTTTAGCCATAGGTCCAAAAGGTAGTTTCTTTATTGCTCTGCTAATTGTTCAAGAAGGGAACTTTTATATTAGGTCATTTATCCATCTGTTTGACCCAGGCCAGCTTCTGTTCAACCTGAGACCCTTGCAAGTAAAGGAGAAACTCCCTCCATGGATTATGCCATCTTGAGAAGTAAATTTGATTGGGTGAATGTTTTGAAATAATCACTTTACATTTGAGCCCATTCTTGATTGGGGAGGTGTTTTAATACTTTGATTCTTGCTTTATTCTTCAGTTAAATCTGTCTTTCTCTTCTTACTTCCTAACTTGGAGGCTGGATTCTATTTACTTTACTATGTTGCTTTTCAGGACTGGGAAAAGTTCAAAAGAACAAATATTGATGTTAAAATATTTCTTTGTCTATGATGTATTGGTTTGCTAAAAGAAGTTAAGAGAGTGAATAAAATCATGAAATTAAATGTGACCCTGATCTTCTGGACCTTCCAAATGATAAAAACCTCCTTCTCTATATCTCTTTTTGAACTTCTTTCAGCTCACTTTTGTATATTTTTCAAACTGTTTCATTGGCTCTTTTCTTTCTTCCTCATCTTTTATCAGTGTCATTACTTATCTACTTCTCCTCCCCCCCAACAATTCTATTTTTGAGATGGTGGATTTGATAGAGAATTACTATAAAGTTTGATAAAATTTAGAAAATATGCTACAATGTAAATTTTTTATATAGTTATCACAAGTTTTGATAGTAATAGGAATAAAGTATAAGAGAATTTAAATATAAATTTGAGAAAGATTTCATGACAATGAACCATTGATTTTGCTGAATGACCTTGCCTCTTTGTGTTTAGAATCAGAGATCTCTGAAAAACAATTACATTTTAATTAAATCACAATTTAATTTTAATTTCAAAAATAGGCATAAAATAATCAATTCCAAGAGTCCTTTTCAACTTTACCTTCTGTAGAACTTTAAATGTACTCCAACTGGATTAGACCACCAAGATAACCGAAAACCAGTGGTGGAGAAGTACTGGAGCCAGTCAAGTTCCAAAATAGACCTTCAGGACCTTTTCTATGCTCTCCATATCTGAAAGGTCCTGACTCAATTTTCTCTGGCAACCACAAGATCATAGCCCACCCTAAAATAGAAGATGAGGGCTAAGCAGTAATACTAAAGTCTATTGTTGCTAAAGAAATCAATATAATATATTTGGAAGCCAAACATATGTTTCCCTGAGAGAGTTGTGACAATGTATAATGGATGTGCCTTGGGAAGACTTAAGCATGTGTAGACATTCTTTAACTAGTTAATGGTCTGCTAACCACATGATTAGGAAAACCTCTTTGACAGGCTGCAGTGGTAAAATAGGAACTGAGAGCACCTTCAAAAAAGGCTTTAATCAGCCTTATCAATCCATTGTTTTTTAAAATTTAATTCTTAATTTTAATTTTTTTAAATCCTTGCTTTCCTCCTTAGAAATCAATACTGTGTATTGGTTCTAAGGTAGAAGAATTGTAATGGTAGGGAATGGGGGTTAAGTGACTTGCCCAGGGTCACACAGTTAGAAAGTGTCTGGGGTCAGATTTGAACGTAGGACCTCCCATCTCTAGGCCTGGCTCTTAACTCACTGAGCCACCCAGCTGCCCCCAATCCATTTTTTTTTTTGTTCCTGTTCCATCTTGCTGTAATTCTTTGACTCTATCACTGAGTGTCTGATGAGAGACACTTAGGAGAAAGACTTTGGACCTCTCTCCCCTACCCTATCTCCACCACTCCTCAAGGCCAAGTAAAAATGGGCTTCCTTGGTTCTTTGCCTACCTCAGAATTTGCTATTTTCCATTTTACTTGAAGAATATTAATCTGGAGGCTTTGATCTTGTGAGTTTTGAACGGTCAGGAAATCTAGCTTCTGGTCCTCTGATTCCTAGTTAGTTAATCCAGGTTGCAGTTAATTGAGCATCATGAGCTGAGGAGTAAAGAGTGACCTTTGGGACCCTATCCAGTGGTAGCAGAGAGAGATCTTCATCTGGCAGTTATGTCACATCTGGATGGGAACTTGGTGGCATGGATAAGCTAAGTTAAGCCCGCTCTCCACAGAGTTTGAGGTGGGATAGAGGAGAATATACCCCTGAAGTGTTAGGGATGGAATGTCTGTACATTTGTTTTTTCTTCACTTTTGAAGTAAATATTCCTTTTAAAAATATTAATTGTTGTTAAATGTTAAGTAGAACTGGACTGCTAACAGTAGGGGTTGTGGGGTGGGCAGTTAGAAATATCCAAGAGGGGTTCTGGGGATGGCAGCAGAGGAGATAACCTTCAAACGTCTCTAAGAATCCCAAGGGAGTGAAAACAAGTCAGGAACCCTGACTCGAAAAGAGTTAGCAAGAATATACTCACTAGCAGTGAACAGGGAGAGGATGCAGAATAATCCTTTAAAAAATTTACTGGCATAGAACTAAGCAAAATGGGGACCAGCTTGGGGTTGAGAGCACAACATGTGAATCTACACAGGGAAGGAAACTTAAAGACTTTATAACCACACTTTGAATACCTGAAAACTCCATTCTCAATGGCTTGAAGAAAATGTAAGGAATTTAAATTAATGTTTGGACTAAATGTATGAGGATTCTAAGATAATACTTTGGTCACTGATTTTAAAATTAATACAGCTCAAGTCAAAATGACTTTTAGCAGCTTTTATTTACAAAGAGGTGGAGAGAGTGAAAGTAGAGAAATGTAAAAGAGGGTAGAGTAAGAAGTCTAGTTTATCACCCTAAATGTTGTTCCTGTTTCCAGCTCAACCCACACAGGGCTCGTTAACCCCTCCATTGAAGAACATGGTGAATTAAGCAAGGATTCAACCCACGCAGCCTTCTCCAAGAAGAGGAAGCCTCTCCAGAAGCCAGGAAAGGAGGGTCAGCTTTTCACTCACCAGGAGAAGATCCAAAGGGAGAAGATCTAGGAACAGTCTTACTAGAAGCAGTCTAAGAGCCAGAATCTTAGGTCCAAGTGCAGCCAAAGACCAAAGTCCCAAGAAGTCCCAAAGGAGAAGATCCTCCAACCCAAAAATTCAGGATGAAGACCTCTTGCATACAGGAAGTTCATCATCTTTTATAGTCCTTTTTTTACATCCTTTCCTGTCCCTTCTTCCACTTTATGGGAACCAATTGCAATCTTTAAATATGCTTAGCGGGGTCAGCTGGGTAGCTCAGTGGATTGAGAGCCAGGCCTAGAGACAAGAGGTCCTAGGTTCAAATCTGGCCTCAGACATTTCCCAGCTGCGTAATCCTGGGCAAGTCACTTGACCCCCATTGCCTACCCTTACCACTCTTCTGCCTTGGAGCCAATACACAGTATTGACTCCAAGATGGAAGGTAAGGGTTAATAAAAAACAAACAAATAAATAAATATGCTTAGAACTGTCCAGGAGGGCAGTGTTTGTAGGTTCCACTTTTCATCCTATAAGGATATAAACTCTTATCAAAGGATTCCTGAGTTTCTACCTGATTGAGTTGAAAAGGTAGAGTTTTCTAAGTGGCTTTTGAACTCCCCCACCTAGTGCCAGTAGGGGTGTTCAAGTTTTGGTTGATTAATTCAAAAATAGGCAAGGGGAGAGTCAGTTCCAACTTCACAGAATCCATTATCATAAATAAAGCCAAATGCATTACTTCCAAAGCCTCAAGATAATATTTTGACAACTTTCATAGATAAATATTTAGAAGGTAAAACACATATCTTACAGAATGCTTGGCTTTCTGGTTCTTTTTTCCCTGCCCAAGGTTCTTTGGTTAGTGAACTCAAATAATTAGGGTAGTGGCAATAGTTCCTTAGGGGGTCTGATGTCAGGAAGATCTTTGCCTGTGTAAGAGTACATATAATCTCAAAGCAATCCTTCACAGCAACATGATCCAGACTTTCTACAGATTAATAATTTTAGGGGTAAATACACTCCAAAGTAAAGAAATTAAAATAAAATCAAAAGCAACCTAATTTCTTCTTAGATAAATTAGGCAATGCTAAAATCTGGCCTCAGTCACTTACTAGCTATGTGACAATGGAAAAGTCACATAACCCTTATTTGCCTCAGTTCCTCATCTGTAAAATGAGGACACACTGGAGAAGGAAATGGCAAAGCATTCTAGTACCTTTGCAAGAAAACCCCATGGAGATATGATTGGGGATGCTGACTTTAAACAATCACTCTATTGCAAATAGTAATAATATGGAAATAGGTTTTGAACAATGATGGCTCAGAGTAATTGCTCATGGGATCTAGGAGGGAGGAAGAGGGAGAGGAGGGAAAGAACATGAATCATGTAAGCATGGAAAAATTTCTAAATTAATTAATTAAATTAAAAAAAAAAAAAAAAGAAAACCTCATGGACAATATTGTCCATGCGGTCAAATAGAGTCTGACACAAATGAATGACTGAATGATAACAAATGCAAGAGGCCCTTTTATTTGATGTGTAAAGGAAAGCTTCAAAGGGAAGGTCATGTGACTTATTAATGGGTGATACTCAAGAAAGCTGTAGGTACAGATAAGAGAAGGAGTCTAGGACAGCCTGACAATCCCTTCTTTAGAACCAGTTATCTCTTCTCTAATTCTTTCCCTGCCAACTCCTCCTTTCTGTCCTACTTCTTCTCAGGTGCTGTTCAGGCACCATTTCTGCCAGGAAATTTTCTATTGTGTTTCCATTTGTTAGTGTTCTCTTTTGCTCCTGAAATGAGCTATTTATCTATATAGATCTTTGATCTCCCAAGGAGAATGGAAAAGCAGAAACAATTTTTGCCTTGGTATTGCAAGTGCCTTACACAGAGTAGGCAATTAAAAATGCTTCATTAGTCAAATTAAATCATATGCAGTAAGAGATACAAAGATAAATATTACACTCCTTTGTAAGGAAGGGAGGAAGTTTGGAAGAGAAAACTCTTTGAAGGGTTCATGGGTAGGGAGCACCTTAACTGGTCCTTAAAGGGTGACCAGGATTTTAACAGACAGCAACTGAGGGGTCAGGGGAATCTTGGGAGAAAGTGCATGCAGTTTATTGGACACTGTGAAAACAAGAGGAGAAAGGAGCAAATGGCAAGTGGTTATACCATTGTTACCAATTACCAAGTGGTTATATATACCAAGGTGTTAAGGGAAATCATGGAAGATGATATGAATTTTTTAGGCACAGCAACTCTCATATGATCTATTAAATTACAGAGGGTTTGTGATTGAATCATTGTGAGATTTTATCACTGTGTAATTTCCTTACATTCACAAACTTACAAAACCTTAAAGGATTGAAATAAAATTTTATGTCAGCTTCTTCTAAGTCGTAATATTTTTATGTGTCCAAATGAAATTTCTTAAAGATCATTCTTATTAAATTAAGTTAATCTTATTAAAGATACAGAGAAGTCTCAAAATGTGATTTGAGAACTCCTCAGGGTCCCCAAGACACTTTCAGGGAGTCCACAAGATCAAAACTATTGTCATAAACATAAAAAACAAACAAAAAATTTTTAAATTGTGCTGGCCTTCTTCTTGGCTTTATTCACTTTTCTTAGTGATATTAAAATATTCTTTTTGAGGATTTCTGTTAGTTTTGCTGCTTTTTGCATTTCAATTGCCCTCTTATTTTGACCTTTTTTCTCACCCATCTTCCTTGAATCTCTTTTCCTGTTTTTCCATTAACTATCACTATTTTTAGTCTCATACATCAGAATGATAACATTTCTCATGTTCAAAGCTGGTACAGGCCAGTACAAAGAAGAATTTAAGTAACTAGTCAGGATGAATCATAGAGTAACAGCTGCCTTACTATTAACAAACTGTATCATGTGCTATATTTGTGATAAAACAACTAACAATCTGAGGTATGATATTTCATGGTGTCATGGCTCAATTAAACCTTTATTCCAATCTAGGTCATACCTACTTTCAAAAAACTCAGTTTTTGTCACCCGAGAAAAGGTAGGAGGAAAGGCAGGGGGGATGCCTTGGTCCTATTAGTGGAATCTATTTCTGAAATCTATTTAATACACCCTGTTCAGGGCCCCTGTTTGGAACATACTTTCAGAACATGTGTTCTGAACACCTGGCCCTGTTTCTAACCTTTGTCGAGTCATTGCTTATGCTTATAAAATCAGTAGGGCCTAAGACCTCAGTGGCTCAGACCAAATGGGATGTGTGTCTTTAGACCCTGGCGTTTGTAACCTACAACACTTAAAAATAAATCCAGTATTGTTCAAAAAATCCCCCCCAAAACCTCAGTTTTCAAGGACATGCAAAGTCCATATAGTTATTAAAGATGCAAAATTCTAAAAAAAGACTTAAGAGAAAAACAAATGAATGAATTGAATTGAAATAGACCTAAATCAAAGTCATCAGTGACAATATCATGCAAAGAAATAATTTAACTTTTATAAAGCAAAGCAGGGTCAGGTGAGCAAAATCTAGGAATTGGAACAATATACAAGAAATAGCCAGGTACCAATCAAAATACAACCTAAATCAAGGAATTTTAACAGACTGAACATGCTTTTAAAATCTGAGAACAAACCACAAAAACAAATTGCTTTGAAGAACTAGAAACGATTGCATTTTCATGTACCCCAAGGGTGACAAATTGTCATAAAATATATGTGTTGTAGGATATTGCTTCTGCTGTAGAATCCAGGTTAACAGAGAGATTCAGTCAAGAAGGCACTGACCCATTCAGGGAAGAAATGACAGACTGGAATACAATTAATAAGTGGATAATAATAAAATCCTGGCAAAAGCTGATAGGTGTAATATACTTCTAAAGCTATTGATTGAACTAATCTATACAATTGTAGGAGTTAAATTAATGTTCAATATTTCAAGTATTATTTTTTAAAGTTTATAATCTAACAAAATAGAACCAAGTGACTAAGTTTTTCTACCTGCTCAAAAAGTCTGCTCCACCAAAGCCTCAATAGGAAGGCAAAAGACAGAGAGATGAACCTCCACTCAATTTATAACCTGTCTACATCAGCACGTAACAACAGGAAGTGAGTGGGGTTCTGGGAATCATAGTTTTGCTGGGGATCGAAGTTTTTAGTGTAACAGATTTTAATTACACAATTCTCCCTGAGATCCTTTGGAAGACTAGTCTCCCCAATGGATCTTGTAAACATAACCAACTTATAAATTACAATAATTTGGGGATAAAAGGGAAAGGGAACAAAACCAATGATTGCTAGGCACATTGACAAAAAGCCAATTAGGGGGCAGTCCCCTTCAGCACAAGAGTATACATACAAAATAAATGTTTTCCATAGTAAAGGTTATCAGGGAGTGAATAAGTCTGCTGTGCCTATGTTAGGTAATGCTCCATCTTGAAGCTGATTGTTGGTTGAAAGTGAAAGTGCATGCGGGGAGGCTTTTCCTATTATCTCTGGCCAACAACATCATAGAGAGTTAAAATATATCTCGAACATTAGAGAAGCTTTTCCTCCATCAAGTACATGGTGGCACAAACAAATCAAATTACTCCATCTCATAAAGCCATCAACAAATAACCCCTGGTAAAAGGAGGACTCCAGTGGTGACTTGAGGGAGAGATTCCACTTTGACCTCTCTCTCTCACCCTACCCCCACAGTGCAGGAGTCTCTTTTTACACAATCCTCCACAGTTCAAACTGCCTATTCACGTCTCAGAGGTGGATTTTGAATCTGTCTTGATCCTATTACTCCAGAGCTTTTGTTTTAAACTTAGATTCTGCTCTCCAGTTGACAAAAGCTCAAAGGGAATGAATAAATTTTCAGATAAAGAAATCAAAGCTATCAATAATCACATGAAAAAATGTTCAAAGAGCCTCTTGATTAGAGAAATGCAAATTAAAACAACTCTGAGGTACCACATCATATCTATCAGATTGGCCAATTTGACAGTAAAGGAAAATAATAAATGTTGGAGGGGATTGACAAAACTGAGACACTCTAATGCACTGTTTTTTGTTTTTTTTTAAAACCCTTGCCTTCTTTCTTAGAGTCAATACTGTGTATTGGCTCCAAGGCAGAAGAGTGGTAAGGTCTAGGCAATGGGGGTCAAGTGACTTGCTCAGGATTACATAGCTGGGAAGTGACTGAGGCCAGATTTGAACCTAGGACCTCTTGCCTCTAGGCCTGGCTCTCAATCCACTGAGCTACCCAGCTGCTCGCAGACACTAATGCATTGTTGGTGGAGTTGTGAACTGATCCAACCATTCTGGAAAGCAATTTGGAACTATGCCCAAAGACTATAAAACAATATATGTATAGCTTTTGATCCAGTAATACCACTGTATCCCAAAGAGATAAAAAAAATGGGAAAGGGCCTACTTGTACGAAAATATTTATAGCTTTGTGGTGGCAAAGAATTGGAAATTCAAAGGATGTCCATCAATTGGGTAATGGATAGTGATGGAAAACTATTGTGCTATAAGGAACACTGAACAGGATAATTTTATTTCATTTCATTATTTATTTATTTAAAAAAATTTTATTTTGAATATTTTCCTATAGTTACATGTTTCATGGTCTTTCCCTCTCCCCAAACTCCCCTAATCCCCCTTAGCCGATGCACAATTCCACTGGGTTTTACATGTATCATTGATTAAGACCTAATGCCATATTATTGGTAGTTGGACTAGAGTTATTGTCTAGTGCCATCAGCCCATGTGTTCAAGCAGTTGTTTTTCCTGTGTTTCTCCTCCCACAGTTCTTCCTCTGAATGTGGCTAGTTTTCTTTCTCATAAGTCCCTCAGCCTTGCTCTGGATTCTTGCATTGCTGCTAGTAGAGAAGTCTGTTATGTTCGATTTTACCACAGTGTATCAGTCTCTGTTTACAAAGTTCTCCTGGATCTGCTCCTTTCACTCTGCATCAATTCCTGGAGGTCATTCCATGAACAGGATAATTTTAGAAAGAGCAGGAAAGCCCTATGGGAACTGATGCAGAGTGAAATAAGCAGAACCAGGAAACCATTTTACACTATAACAGAAATATTGTGGAATGATCAGTTGTGATAGATTTTGCTAACAGTAATGCAGTGGTCCAGGACAATTCTGAGGAACTTAGGACAAAGAATGGTATCTACCTCCAGAGAAAGAACTGTCAGAATTGGAATGTAGATGAAAGCATGTGATTTTTTACTTATTTGGGTTTCTGGTTTTATATTATTCTCTTACAAAAATGAACAATATGAAAATGTTTTACATAATAATAACCCAGATTAAATTGCTTGCCAGCGCTAGGAAAGGGAAGGGAGATAATTTGGATATAACTTTGGAAAACTTAGTGGAAATTTATTACATGTAATTAAAAAATATCTTCATAATAAAAAATAAATTTACATTTTGGCTTAGTATCCATTCTAAGGGTTAGGCAATGGGGGTTAAATGACTTACCCAGGGTCATACAGCTAAGAAGTGTCTGAGGTCACATTTGAAACCAGGTCCTCTCAACTCCAAGCCAGGTTCTCACTGTGCTACCTAGCTGCCTGATTCTTGGTTTTTTAAAAAAACTCAGTATTCATACCACTTACAAGCCTGGTTGGAGGAGGCAATATGTCAAATTCATAGCAATATATACTAGGAAATATGGCAAGTTAGTGGCAAAAAAAAAAAAAGTAGGTTCAAAATGGTGCTTGCATGAGCACATTCTTCTTCTGTGTCAAGCGTTTTTGGAATTAGTTGGAGACTCCTTTGTTATAAAGATGGGATTTCTGTGTCTATGATTTTGCATGTTCAACAGTTAAAGGATTAATTCCACTTTTAAAAACCATAACTGGATGGCAGGATAGGTCCCAAAATAAAGGAATTATCACATTCTCTCTTACACTAAAAAGGACTACCTTTAAAATTAATGATCTAAAGCAAAACAAAGATCCTATGCTTGCATATAGTTTATTTTTTTCAATAGGTTTTTATGTCATCCAGTGTTAAAGATAGCTCAATATTGGATTATTTAGTTTAAGTCTTTTACACAGGAAATTGAATCCTATAGTGGTGAAATGACTTTGATCAGTGACTTAATTGGAGGTAGGACTTGAGCCTTGGTTGACTCTAATCCTAATGCAACATTTTATCTCTATAACCACAATCTTCCCTTCAGACATTCACTAAAGAACTACTCCAGGGCTTCAGGATGATACTAGGACTCTGGCAGGTCCTACCCAGTTAGAAAGGCTTTACATGGACTGACCATGTGTCATTTCATGAACAAGTTTCTAAGATTTATTAATAGGTTGGTTAAAAGTGGTTAATTTTTTAGCCATAGCAGCTCTTGAAGAAAATTCCAAGTCACACAGTGAAGTTGCAATACACTATTGGATAAGGTATCCACAATGATTTAAATTCCCTATCTTTTTTAAAATTTATGAGGCCAGGGCATGTTTGTAATGAAAAACTCATCCTAACCTTAATTTGATCTCATATTCTTGGCAGTTTCTTGCTTAATTCTAACCTTTTTGAGAAGGAATGATTTTTTATTTTATTTTTTTAAACCCTTAACTTCTGTGTATTGGCGCCTTGGTGGAAGAGTGGTAAGGGTGGGCAATGGGGGTCAAGTGACTTGCCCAGGGTCACACAGCTGGAAAGTGTCTGAGGCCAGATTTGAACCTAGGACCTCCCGTCTCCAGTCCTGGCTCTCAATCCACTAAGCTACCCAGCTGCCCCCAGAAGGAATGATTTTAATGGACACTAGGGGTTTCTTAGCTAGTATAAGAAAACCAGCTTTCCCAAAATTTTTTTAATCTTACTTTTCTTAAAATCTAAATTTATATTTTTTCAACATATATTTTATTTTGTCCCATTTTCCCTTCTCCAAAGAAAAATAAAATCTTTGCAACAGAAATGCATGATTGAGCAAAAAATTATATCCATTAGCCATATCCGAAAACATGCACTAATGCACTTTGACCATATCATCTTTTAAGAACCCCCACCTTAGAATCAATACAAAATACCGATTCCAAGGCAGAAGTGGTAAGTTAGGCAATGGGAGTTAAGTGACTTGCTCAGGGTCA
The DNA here is from genome assembly GCF_016433145.1 of Gracilinanus agilis. NCBI lineage: Eukaryota > Metazoa > Chordata > Mammalia > Didelphimorphia > Didelphidae > Gracilinanus > Gracilinanus agilis. The sequence continues at coordinate 353,608,080 of NC_058132.1, forward strand.
CACACCTAGGCAATGTCTGAAGTTAGATTTGAACCTAGGACTTCCCATCTCTAGGCCTGGCTCTCAATCCACTGATCCATCTAGCTCTCCCTAATCCTATCTAGATTTGAACCAGGATCGGATCTTCCACTTTCAGGTCTGGCACCCTATCCATTGTGCTATCTAGCTGCCCTGAATCACCCCTCTTCCTGGAGATGGAGATTTAGGATACTTCTTCATAAAGTCATCTGTAATCATGGTTGGTAATTATTTTGAATAGTTCCTAAGTCCTTTGACAGTATTGTTTTATAATGTTTGCTGCTGTTATAGAAATTGTTCTCCCAGTTGTGCTCTTTCCCAGTAGCAGTTCATCATACAAAAGTCTTCTAAGGCTTCTTTGAAACTTGTCATTACTTACAGTAATTATAAAGCCTTTCTCCATTGGATGGGTGACCGTTTAATTTCTAGTTCTTCACTACTACAAAGAGCTGCTATATATATTTTGTACATATGGAAGGAACCACTTTCTCCTCCTTTAACTTCTAGGATACAGGGTAGCAATGATCTCCCTGAATCAAATGGCATGCAGAATAATTTTTTGGGACATTGTTTAGAATTACAGGACCAATTCAGAGCTTCACCAACATGGGTAGTGGCCAGTTTTTTCAAAGCCCCTCCAAAATGTGTCACTTTTTGGCCAATGTTTTTCAATCTGATGGATTTATTGTTTTAATTTTAATTTCTCTAATATTTAGTCAGCTGAAGAAGCATGCTCCACCCCCCCCCAAGCCTTTCATAATGTGAATTTACTTTAGAAATTGCCTGTTTATATTTATTCATTTATCAAACAGGGAATTTTCTTGTTTTCTAAAAAAAAAAAAAAAAAAAAAAAAGCTAAGGAAGGTGAAAAAGAATAGAACCACCATTGGGCTTGAACTTAATTAGTTAAATAACTAAAGCACTTTAAGGCTTGCAGAGTGATTTGTAAGTATTTTTCTTATAACTGGCAGGTGATATCTTCATTTAATACATGAGGAAACTGGGGCAGATAGAAGTTAAGTAACTTACCCAAAGTCAAAGCTATCAAGCATCTGAAGCAGCATTTGAGCTGCTCTTTGACTCTAGAGGTGCAGCCTTCTGTCCACAGTGCTACCTTGTTGCTTACATTTACCTAGATCTAATTTCTATTTCTAACTCTGAAGCCTTGGACAAAAACAAAACATTTTAGGACTGCTGTATATGTAGAATTTGTAAAATGAGGGTGCTAGAGCATATGATCTGTAAGATCCCTCCTGGCTCTAAGAGCACCTGATTCTAAAGGTGACTCTTCCCTTACAAGTCAATTTTTTGTACTGTTTTGTAAAAATCTTTCTTTTCCTGAGAATTACTACTGACCCTTCTGATCTGATCTTTTCAGGTTCCTTATATTGTTGAAGAAATCATTTTCTGCCTTAAGTCACAGAAGTAATTCATACTCTAACCTATTTCATCAAAACTTTATTTTGGGGGAATGGATGCTTTCTTTTAGCAGTTTTAGATCGATATGCTCTCACTCTATGGCAATGCATTATCTAATGTCCTCAGAGCCTTTTCAAAGCAGTAAGAGATCAAGTTCCAGGCCTTTTATGTAATTTCCCATGTTTACTTCTAAGTAAACTAAAGTCCTTAAAAGACTCCTTTTTTACTTGCCTCATAGGTCTTCTGCTGTACTTGTAAAGATTTAGTGATTGTTTACATTTTCCTGTTAGGACAGAATACTGGGAACAGCAAATGGTAAGACTTGAGAATGTCTAGGTCTGTGTTGGTGAACCAATGGCACATGTGCTGGGGAGGGGAGGGGTGTTGGGGAGAGGAGGGGAGGGGGGCAGCGGCATGTGGACAACACCACTCAAGAGCCCTCTCTGTGGTAATATGCCCACTGTCACCCCAGCACAGTTTCCCAGAATTCCTTATTAGAAAGCCAGAGGTATGTGGAGCAGGGCTGCTCCCCTCCTCCTTTCCACACAGTTTGGACACCCAGTTTCTAAAAGGTTCACCATTACTGCTCTAGATGACATTTCTTTAAAATCACAAGAAACAGATTTTTTTTTTTTTTTGGAGGGGGAGAAGGCAGTCATTTTGGGACTCTAGGGATCACTGTTCAAATATTTTACTATAAGTCACAAGCTGTGTTCTCATTTCCTGACAACAAAAGAGTTCACCTGTAAAGTATTCCCAAAAGTATCGTTAGAAATTGGCTATAAATTTAAATATAATTTGTATAGTAGTATTTTAAGAAATCTGGTCATAAAAAGAGGAAAACTCAGGATTACTTTAAATCCACTTTTTATTCTCTCATAGATGAACAATTTTACACAACTTGTAACATAAAGGTAATGAAATCTCAAGGAGAAAAAAAGCAGTATTTCTGCCTCTTACTCATTCCTGAGATGGGGAAGAAATTTTTTAATGGGCACAATGTGAGTTTAACACTGGAAAAAAACACAAATTAAACTGGTTGAACTGGCTCCATTTGGGCCAGGTATAGCACAATAAATATAGAACTGCATTACTTTTTTTTTTTTAAAGATTGTTTTAAGTTTACCACACCCCTATGAAAAGAAAGAAGATAGTCCCCTAATCTGAAATTCTACAACACATGGTACAATAGTGAAGGGGCACCAACAGTGAAGGAGCATAGTTTCTCTACAAACTTCTCACACTCATACATCAACATTCTGAAAAGGAGATGCATACACTGGAAATTCAGATAACAATAAAATCTTGGTTACTCTTCCTCAGACCATTTATTACTGGCACAATCTCAGTTTGCCTGTTGGTTTGTGGTAGAATACAGAAGAATTTTGGAAATCTGGAAAATCCCTTTGAATTTGGTCTTAGGGCCAATGGGTAGGAGGTCACATTGGAAGCAAACTAATTAAGTGACACCATGAGGTCTCCAGCTCAATAACAATCCAATGAATATTTCTCTTATCTGGTAGTAGTATGTTGAAAAGGTTTCAAAAAAAGATTCATGGGAAGAACAATTTTCTTGAGTGGCAGGCCACCACAAGAACATGTATTGTAATGGATAAACAAAACTGCAAGTATAACTTCAACTGACCACACCTCCTCCTCCTTTGTAGGCTGACAAAAGAATACTGTCTGAAAATCAAACAATCTATCATGGCATAAAATAAGTTTCTTTATCTGGGCTATTACATCTTTCTGAGTTAGTTTCTCACTTCCAGAACTCCTCCCCCTTTCCTTCTAACATCTATTAATTGTGAAGCATTGATGCCAGAACTTCTGGCAAGTGACAGTTAATGGGAAAGTGCTGCTCCCAAGGGTTGCTCTGGAGTCTTTCTTCCTTATGTATGAGCACATTTTAAAATGTACACTAAGAGACAGAATGAAATGATTTTTTTCATATGACTCTTAGTTTCTCTGTGGAGTAGGATGTAAAGGCCACTGTCACCAACACCTTCAGGGATTAGCATCAAACACAAGAATCTACTATCCCAATCAGCCCTACAAAATGATGAAGGGGAACCTTTGATCATGTTGCTATGGCTACAAACAGACAATCTGGGTAATCTCTTGTGCCAGTAATGGGAAAAACCAGAGCCAGCATCACCAACCACAAGAAGGGAAATGCTCTTGGAAGAGGTATTTTTCACAAACTAGTAAACAGGATACTTAAATTATTTTTTTAAATTTTAACTTTTAAAATTCTTACCTTCTGTCTTAGGATCAATACTGAATATTGGTTCCAAGGCAGAAAATTGGTAAGGGCTAGGCAATGGGAGTTAAGTGACTTGCCCAGGGTCACTCAGCTAGGAAGTGTCTGAGGTCACATTTGTACCCAGTCTCTCCCATCTCTAGGCCTGGCTCTCAATCCACTGAGCCACCTAGCTGTCCCTTCCCCACCCAAAACATGCATACAATGTGGCAGACAGGTAATCGTTTCAAAGAACATGATTCTTGGGGCTGGAGCACATTTTTATAATCAAACTTTTCCTTAATGGTCCCAAGTAGTTATTGAGTCACCATTCTCCCTGCATCTCATTACTTGTACATACTCCACATAACTTGGAAAAGCCTACCTAGGTCTCTAAAATGGTTGTCAAGGAAAGAAAGGGAGCAAGAGTGGGGATATGTCCCTAGTGATCATTTGAAGCACTTAAAAAAAAATTCACCAGCAGTTCAGTACAATAATTCTCAATATAACATATTAACCTTTGGAAACACAGTGTGTTTCAAAGTATGATGTTAATATTAAGCTGGCAATCTGGCTCCCCTCACCCTTTTTGGTACTGCTTTAAATATTTTGCTGAGCCCCCAAACTGCCATTCAAAGCACTTACCCTACTTCAGGCACAACTAGAAACAGTATAATTCTCCACACTTTTTAAAAAATATTCCTGATTTTTATTAGAAGCAACCCATAATTGGAACAATGTTAATCAATCGCATTCCTAAAAAAGAAACCACTAATTTCCTGCATAGTAGGCAGCTAGCAAAATGCTAAGCTGCAAACACCCTCACCACAGAGAATGGTGAGTCATTTCATAGACTGAGTCCTTCTCAAAGACACAAGGGCAAGGCCTTTCATGCCAAAACAATTGCTTTAAAAAGGTACCCGTATTACTCCTGTTTGTAACCCGGGGAAAAGGAAAACTAGGAGAAAGAGGGAAAGTCATCCTCTATCCAAGTAATGTTAGTGTAGCTATTCCCACTTTGTACCAGAGATGGTCACATTCACCATATAGTCAACAACACTTCAGACAAAGAATCAGGGAGACCCATCAAACACTGAAACCACGGAATGTTCATTTTATGTAAGACCTACCAAATATGAACAGGAAAACAAGTGATTATATATATATATATATATACACACACACACACACACCCACACACCCTACACATACACACACAAATGTCCTGGTCTCAATGCACAATGAGGAAGCAAAGGGAAAGAGATGTTGAATTTAAGAGAAAAGAAGACATGAGCTGGCTGAAGGAGAGGAAGATAATCACAGTTCTAATCTTCCAGACTTCGGAATGCATTCTGCATGTCTTCAAAAAGCTGAGCATATTCACTCTTGATTTTGGCTTCACCCTCTTTCACTGGGTCCTGAAATCAAGATATAAGAATTTAAACAACTTTGGAAAAGTTATAAGCATTTAATAAAACTCTGAATGAAGTCAGTAAGCGTCATAAAATTATTATCCTTGGTGCTTTTCAAGAAGGTTGTGAAAGAGACACAAAAGAAATATGTTCTAACCAAAAGATAGAAAAACACCTTATTTTTGTCATGGCTTCTGACTATATACACGCAATGATTATGTCTTATTTTCAACAATACTTCAAAGTACTGATAACAATGGATGCAGCAAATAAGAGTGCCAATCTACATCCATCAAAAAAGTAATAATAAATTTAAGGATAATTCCCTAGCTTAGCACTCAAGGCTCCCCACAATCTGATACCACTCTTCCTTTCTAGATTTATTTCATACTACTTCACTTTATATACTCCATGTTCTGGCCAAAGAGCACCCTCATACAGTTCCTGTACTTGCTTATTTCTTTATCTGTTGAATGAGTGGGCAATTCATCCCTTAATCTTCAATTTCAATGTTACCTCTTCTAAAAAATGTGTTCTCTACTCCCTGCTCTCTCCCAAACCCATCCAGGCTCTCTGGCCTCATGTCTCCTTCCCTCCCCATTAAACCAGTATTTGCTGATCACCCACTCTGAGTAAGGCACTAAGTAGAACACAAAGATAAATATAGGATAACACTTGTCCTCTAGGAAGTTACAGTCTAATGGAGTAAATAAGATACATCCCCATAGCATTTTACATCTTTCATACATATACTATACATTATTTTACAACACTGTTATTTTCGGCATGATTCTGTCCACAGTAGGCACTTAATAATCAGCTGATACCAGGAAGCCACTATCATTCAAAAATATAAGTTAATTATAATGCAACAGTCAACAACAACAACAAAAGATTTCTTAGTAAAGAATACTGGGAAAACTCTCCAGAATGCCATATAATGTACCTTGAATTTCATGGAGGTAAGTCTGTAGAGAATTTCCCCCATATTTTCTCGGATAATGGCCCATGTGATTTTATTATCACTCTGGGCAGTCGTTTCAATAGCTCTTCGTGCCAAATCATAAAAAGCGATCATGTTGGAGAGTATGCCCACAGTCTTATAGAATGGGCAGAACCTAGGGTAAATGGAATAACACGATTAAGAGAACTAGCTCCAAAGATGTTGGGCTTAAATTTAGTTTAATATGAAACTTAATTCAAATGGCATCACAAAGTTAGTTTCATCATTTAAATCTCTAGAATAGTAAACACTGTATATTTTTAAACATCAAGGTGTTGGGAGATAAGATGAAGGAGGAAAAAGAAAAAGAAGGGGTTTTTGAGGGAGGTTTTGTTATCATAAGAAACTCAGATGAATCAATTTCTTTGTCTTCTCTATTGCATAGTAGCACCACATTTGCAGATATTTATTTTTCACAGCTAGAGTCAGATAGGAGGAAAGAGAATAGTACTTGCAAACATTTAATTACTCTCTGGGGGCTTGTTTTAGTGCTCTGCAGTTTAAGAAGTAACTCAAATGATAATAAATGAGAGATAAGGACTCCCTTGAGATAGTTGGACAAGGCTTAATGAATAACAAAGCAGCAGCCCAGACCTTTTAAAAATAACACAAGCTTGCTATAGACGAGTATGTGCTAGCTGCTTCAAAAAGGCAACTTTTATAATTCTAAAACACCATATAAATATATGGCTGACAAAAACTTTGTGGGATGACATTAACAAGATATATAGGTGCAGCTAAGTGGCTCAGTGGATTGAGAGCCAGGCAGTCTCAGGTCTGAATCTGCTCTCAGACACTTCATAGCTGTGTGACTGGTCAAGTAACCTAACCTCAATTGTGTACCCCTTACTGCTCTTCTGCCTTGGAACCATAACTTAGTATTGATTCTAAAACAGAAGGTTAAGAGTTTAAAAAAAACAAACAAACAACCCCAAGCCCCTCACCCCGACTCCCACAAAATACATAGGAAAAGAAGGCCATATCTCTAGGTTATCTATACTGGTGAAGGGAGAACACCATAGTAGTTAACATGAAGTGTTCATATCACCCACCTACCCTAACATCCATGGGTCACATATTTATGTACGCCCCCTCCAGCATGCTTTCCTTTAGACACATTGCCACTGATCATTCATTGACTGAAGAAAAGTATCTCACAGTACTAAATTTACATGAAAACAAAACAAAACAAAACAAAAAAACAAACAAACAAAAAAAAACAACCACTAAAGAAATCACCCTGGCTTACCTGTCATAAGACGAATATCCATTTTGCTGCAGGAAATCATCTTTGAGAAGTTTTGCTACCTCCAGAGTAATTTTATCCCCTTCTGCTAAAGAAGCCTACAAAATATCAGGCCCACAACACTTTAAATTGTAGAACAGACAATAGTAATCAAAGACATCATTTTAGTTGGATTTTCACAACATATGTAGTTAGGAACTCAATAAAGGTGTTGAGATTGCATTTAAAAAGACAGTTCAGGACTGCTTTATGCTTCTTGCATTTTGGCACACTTACTTATTAAGTAAACAGTGTTTGGACCTGAAATTTTTTATCTATCTTAGAAATATCCCCAGAGTTCCAAATTATGGTAGTCTGAAAAGTAACAATAGTAGTCTCCAACTAGAAGGGAAAAAAAAGGTTGCTGGTTCATTGTGAACATGGGTAGTGTGATAATTAGATTAAATCTAAAGATGGGCAGGGTAAATTTAATCTAATTATCACAACTTACCCAACCAAAACCCCTTTTTATCCATTACATTAGTATCAGGAAGAAAATAGGGTCTTTAGTGGAAGGGAAACCAGTATTTTTTTCTTTTTTGAAGTATTTTCATATATAGCATTATTTCCTTAACTGTAAAAGCTGATCCTTATTAACCTATACAAGGTTAATAAATTAGTACTTCTCTTAATTGCTTATTCCAAAGAACATTCCTGAAAGCTGTTATCAGTTGCAGCTTCTACACAGTAATGGCTGTTTACACACTAGAGTTTTCTTAATCAACTTTGTTCTTCATTCTTTCAATAAAAACTTATCAAGAGAAGTTTTGGTTTATTTTTATTCTGAACTAAAATAAAAAAACTCTAAATAAAATAAGCATTTCCATACACAAAATAGAAGACAAATGTACATGAATTTGTGAACTTCTATTATGTACAGCTGGCTTTATAATAAACTAATAAGTAATTTTCAAAATTCCTCATGTTTATGTTTAATTTCCCTTTGGTCTTTCTTCTTTGAGTACTTAAAAAAAAAGGATTCAATGACCCTCTTTCCTTTTGGCATTCTTATTGCTAGTCCCCTCTCTCACTTCTCCTTTCCCACAAACAGAAAAAAAAACTAAAACTCCCCACCAAAAACCCAACAACAAAAAAATCAATAGATGAAACAAAGGAAAAAACTCCTTTCTTCCTCCCCAAAACTGGGGGTGGAAAAAAGAAAAACATCTGAAAAAAATATATAAGGCCAAGTAAAACAAATCCCCCAAATAACCCTATCAGAAAATAAGACTTCTTTTTCTCCAACAAATTTGATTTCCAGATTTGTGTTTACCCTTGCTCTCAAGAATGGTGATATTTACAGAAGGCCTGAAAGCATGACTCAGATCAGCATGATATTAATTCCTAGACTGTAAAAAATATGGGCGTTTAAAATCTGTTTCAAGGGGGCAGCTGGGTAGCTCAATGGATTGAGAGCCAGACCTAGAGATGGGAGGTCCTAGGTTCAAATCTGGCCTCAGACACTTTCTAGCTGTGTGACCCTGGGCAAGTCACTTGACCCCCATTGCCTACCCTTACTACTCTTCTGGCCTTGGAGTCAAAACACAGTATTGACTCCAAGATGGAAGGTAAAGCCCTAAAAAATAAATAAACAAATGTTTCAAACATGTCATCCTACTATCTTAAAGAGTGATAAGCATTCAATAATAATATGCTAAATTAATAAGTGAACTGGCATGTGGAAATTTGTAGCAAGTAATTGATGAATGAGATGACATACATATATAAAGTCCCACCTATCTTAATAACAATAACTCTCACCCATTTTCTAAAATGTAGATGTTAATAACGAACCTTCCCCACAAGCTGTACAATTTCTGCCAGATCCTCTTCTTCCTGTAGGATCTCCTTGGCCTTGGTCCTCAGAGGAACAAATTCAGCAAAGTGCTTGTCATAGTACTCATCCAAGGCGCGTGTATACTTGCTATAGCTGATCAGCCAGTTTACTGAAGGGAAGTGCTTACGCTGGGCTAATTTCTTATCTAAGCCCCAGAACACCTGTCCAAAAGAACAAACCATGTTGAAGAGTTCTCTATTTAAAAAGACATAAAAATCAATTTATTCATATGTACTACATCCCATCCTACATTAATGGTTGTGTTGTGAACTGTAAATTGTATAGTAAAGTCATATTTCTATAACATTATCACTTGGCTCTCTAAAAAATTCAACATAGTCCAAAACAACAATAAAGTCCCATTTGATAAGAGTAGCCAATTCTCCAAGGATGAATCCTTGCAAACATTTTGTATATATACAGAAAATACTGACATAAAGGCCTTTAAGCAACAGATACAAATTTTAAAACACATATTTTGTGAAAACAATTATGTTCCTTCCTAGCTTTTCTCTGCCATTCACAGTAGACACAAAGAATAAGGGAAAAAATAGGCCATATATTGGTTCAAATATAGAAAGACTATTATGCTACAATGCATCTCATGTGCCCAGGTTTAATCAAGAATATTAGCGCTATTCAATATAAAGAATGCTTCTGAAATGTAGTTGGAATAAAATTTGTTATTCACTAATGTTCAGACCTTATAGCTTAATTTGATTAACACCTTTAAAGTTAATAGCTCAAAGAAAATTCCAATTCTACCAAAGAACATACCTGAACAATACCAAGAGTGGCAGATGTAACAGGGTCAGAGAAGTCACCACCAGGGGGAGAAACACTAAGAAAAAAACAGAAAAACAAATTATTACAAACACCCAAGAAGATTCACACACACTTTGAGGCAGAAACATGGAAACTACTAGGATTATGTCTTTATAAGATCTATATCAAAATATGCATACTAGCTTTATTTCTGGAAAATTAGGAACAGTTTCTATGTCCAATGATTAGAGAACAGATAAATCTCTATCACTCTAATGGAAGATTATTGCACCATAAAAATGACAAATAAGAAGGCACATAGAAACATAGATTGAATAATAGAATGAAAACAATATACACTACAACCCAAAACAAAATCTGATAAAAGATGAAAAGGCCTAGAGCAATTAAGATTTCATGGTAATTATTTTGACAAGACCATACATATGAATAGTGTGTATTTCCTTTTAGCAACGGGCAAACTGGTTTTATATGTGACTGTATTTCTTATTTGACATATTTTTACTGACATGAGTGTGTGTGTATGTATGCATTTTTAAGAGAAAACAATTACCTGAAAAATGCATTAAAAATTGATATCATTTGAACAGATATCAATAATCATATTTTGTGGGTTTTTTCCCCCTGAGGGCATCCATGAAAAGATTAAAGATCACCTACTATTTTTTAAGTATGAGATGATTATTTTATTGTTGATTTTCAAGATGCTTGAGGAGATAAAAGGGAAGTCAATGTCACCGTTCTTACCATAAAGATGAAGGATTTAAGGTATTAAATAATTAAAGAAGGACTTGGCTACATGGCACGTCAGTGGTAAAACTTGGAAAAAAAGCTATAGGCTTACATTTGTTTCCCTTTATGATAATATGGCTTTGCTTTAACACTTATAATTTCTCTAAGTTAATTTTAGAATACCTGATGTAATAAGTGGCAACTAGGTGGCACAGAACACTAGGTTCAGAGTCAGGAAGATATGAGTTCAAATTAGCCTCACATATGTATAAGGTGTGTGACCCTGGGCAAGTCACTTGACATTTGTTGGCCTCAGTTTCCACAACTGTAAAATGGGGACAACAGTACCTTCCCATCAGGTTCTTGTTGAAGATAAAATGAGGGAATATTGTAAAGCACTTAGCAAAGTGCCTGGCACATAAGTAGGGGCTTAATAAATACTTATTTCCTTCTTACTCTCTCCCTGTCCAAATCATTCTGCAATGGTTAGGGAAAAAATTACAAGGTGTTCCAGCATTTTGTGCAGCACCCAGCAAGAGACTGTGCTCTCTAGTAGTTTTTTTTTTTTAACCCTTAACTTCTGTGTATTAGTTCCTTGGTGGAAGATTTGTAAGGGTAGGTAATGGGGGTCAAGTGACTTGCCCAGGGTCACCCAGCTGGGAAGTGTCTGAGGCCGAATTTGAACCTAGGACCTCCTGTCTCTAGGCCTGGCTCTCATTCCACTGAGCAACCCAGCTGCCCTCTCTAGTAGTTTTAAAAGACAAAAAGTACTTAAACAATCAGTGAATTCAAAATAATTCTATAAAATCAATTGTGAAATTAAATGAAACATACAATGTTATAGACATTTAGTGAAAAGGGGAAATGAAGAATTTCTCCCATAAGGGCTAGGCAATGAAGGTTAAGGGACTTGCCCAGGGTCATACAGCTAGGAAGTATCTGAGGCTAGATTTGAATCTAGGACCTTTCATCTCTAGGCCTGGCTCTCAATCCATTGAGCCACCTAGCTGCACCCCCTCTTATGGGTTTTTGAGCAGTAAAAGGTGTTGTTGTTTATGGGAATTAAAGTCTAACAAAAAGTTCAGAGGCTCATAAATTCAAAATTCAAATCAGCAAGCTCTTTTGTTTCCAATTTCGCATTGACATTTAGTAAAATAAAGTACCTCTTTCCTGAATATATTAATACCAACATTAGAGACATGTTGAAGGTTTAAGGAAATTTAAGAGAAATCTTCAAATAAAAGCTGGAAGGTAGAAACCAAGTACTTCAGTGGTATAAACAAGTTTTTTAAATAGGTTAGACATACTTTCATACATTGGTCTCCATGACTTTAGATATAGGCTCTTTAGCTACCAAGAGAAAGTATTTTATTCTACCATTTTCTACTTTAAATTAAGACAAAGGTCAAAACAGAATGAAATCAACACCGAATAGGACACTATTGATACCCAATGGTAAAGACTAATATTTTAAGCAAAACCAAGATCTGACAAATTTAGTACATTTTAATTTCAACAATCAGTAGGCATGGTATGTCCAAATTCAAACAACAGTCCCCAAACTCCCAAGTCAGTAATAAGACATAGTGTTTAATGGAATGACTATGGGGCAGCAGGGTCAGGCTCAGTGGATTGGGAGCCAGGTCTAGAGATGGGACATCCTAGGTTCAAATCTGGCTTCAGATACTTCCTAGTTGTATGACCCTGGGCAAGTCACTTAACTCCCATTGCCTATCCCTGTTATTCTGCCTTGGAACTAATACTTAGCATTGATTTTAGGACAGAAAGTAAGGGTTAAAAAACCAAAAATGACAAAAAAAAAAAAGCCCCTTCGTTTGAAAACATAGATTTTGTATACTTACGCTCCTACAATGCTGACACTCCCTTCCCTTTCTGGATTTCCAAGACATTTTACTCGGCCAGCTCTTTCATAGAAAGAAGCCAAACGAGCACCAAGATATGCAGGATAACCACTATCTGCAAAAATCAGAAAGAGGGTCAGTCTTTTAAAATACAGAAGCATATACACCAAGTGCTTGCACTGAATAAAAAGGCAACATGGTGACTTACCAGCAGGCATTTCAGCTAAGCGCCCTGAGATTTCTCTAAGGGCTTCAGCCCATCGAGAGGTAGAGTCAGCCATCATACTGACATTATAGCCCATGTCACGGAAATATTCAGACAGAGTAATTCCTGGATTTAGGGGAAGAAGGGGATAAAAAGTTACAAGACTAATGAAATGACACCCAAGTTCATTTATCCAAAAACCACAAAAAATTTAAAGTAATAAATATAGATTAAGAACATGGTATTCTTCCACATTCTTTCTACTAATTCAATGAAAGCCTGAAATGATTTTTATTTAGGAAGGAAACAAGGATTTATTAAGTATCTATGATGTGTTAGGGACTTATCCGGTTAGCAAACATCTCATTTGATCCTCACAATAACTCTGTGAGGGAGGTGCTATTATTATCGTTATTTACAGTTGAGGAAAGGGAGGTGGCAGACTTGCCCAGGGTCACATAGCTAGGAAGTGCCTGAAGGGAGATCTGAATTTCAGGCCTTCTAGCCTCTGGGCCAAAAGCTCTATTCTCTGGACCAGGTAGCTCAATAGACTATCAACATTTTTTTTTTCTTTTGATAACTGTTAAATATCTCTGGCTTTTTCATCTAGGTGATTCTACTAGGTAATAGTTACCAACTTTTCTGAGTCTTAGTTTTCCCATCAGTGAAACAGGGATCATAAAAAAAATGTCTGTAGAGTATTTAAAAACTGATAGTACTTTCACAGACATTATCTTACTGGACATTCAAAACCACTCTCTACCTTATACAGAGAGCAGAGCAGATCCACATCAGCCAAGTGGGACCTGTCCAGTTAAATGATGCCATTCCTGAGGTCACATAGCAGGTGAATTTCAGGGCTAGCTCCTTGAAATATATAACCCAATGATCCTTTTATTACCACAATATTGATAAATGTAATATTCCCAGTGGCAGCTAGGTGGTGCGGAAGGGAGATCCTGGGTTCAAATCTGCCCTATACAGCTAACTAACAAATGGTCCTCTGAGAAATTTAAGGCAAGATTGCTCTAAAAACCAATCAGTAGGTGTTGCAGAGTTTGAATCTAATTACCAGCTGCGTGACCTTGGGCAAGTCACTTAACTCAAGTTTCCTCAACTGCAAAACAGGAATGATAATAATAATATCTACCTTCTGTGATTTTTATGAGGATCAAATGAGATAATATTTGTGAAACACTTAATGCCTGGCACATGGTAGAGACTATAGAAATCCTTTTCCTTTTCTGCCGGCAGTCTCTCAGGAGAGGGTTTTACATGAAATGATACCAATTACAGTATAATTTAAATCTCCTCTGCCTTCAGAGAGCATCTGAGAAACCACTTTTCCCTGGGGAAAGGGCTCAAAGAAAATCTGTAAAATAGTTAAATAAGATTATTATTTCCATTTTACAAATGAGGAAACGGAGGCACAGTTAATTGTGCTGGCAAACAAATTTCAATTTTGTTTCATTTCCAAAATAAACATGAAGAACGTACACAAAAAATTCCAAATTACTTATTTCTCGGATACTATTTCAATATTAAAACTGGAGAGGAATGAAAACATCTACCACCAAGTATTAATACAATTTCCCCCCAAAATATTAAATTATGTTTGTTAGTCTAGAAAAATCAGAAGTCAATCAATGGTTGAATACCAAACGATTACATAAAAGTAAAAATACAAGGCAGTCACTAAAAAAAAAAAAAAAAAAGGTTATTTGAACATGAACCAAAGATTTCAGCTATGAACATTTAAAATACATTAATATTCTAACAGTGTGTATGCCAAATTAGATGCTTTCAGAAAAATAACAATCACAAATATTTTGGGGGAGATTTCAATGTTAAACTCAAAATGATAAAAAGTGCTAGTTAACCTGTTATTTATATCTCTTCTAATTGGTCACCGTATTCATATTTATTTTGATAGCTTTTAGAATAGCAAATATGCCTTTTGGTTACCAAATGTATTGTCAAAAAAATTCCCATATGTTAACCTCAGAAATCCTGTTTTAAACGATTAACACTTCAAAAAAAAGGTGATTATCAAATTGGTGAGAATCATTACATTTGGCTTTGATAACTTGTGACCAACGTTTGTCTGACATGTGCATGTCCATATGCCAAAAATGTTAGTAAGCAGAACCAGGTAGAGGGGAAAATGTGAAATGCTCAATTGCATAAATTACAAAATAAACACATATGCTGATAATAGACTTTAGATATAGAGGGATCTAAGGATGAAAGAAAAATAATACAGAAGCAAAGCTTAAGGTCTAGCACTAACTAAATCTTTTGAGAAGAGATAAGAATGTGTTATTGGACTCACCAGTGTAAATAGAAGCTTCTCTAGCAGCCACAGGCATGTTGGAAGTATTGGCCACCAATGCAGTTCTCTTCATTATAGACTCCACCCTCCCATCAACTTCCATTGTTAACTAAAAAGAAAGAATCCAGTTAGAGATCTCCTAATTTCTAAGACAGGTAGCTAGGTTTCCCAGTAGATAGAGTTGCTGGGTCTGAAATCAGGAAGACCTGATTTCAAATGCAGCTTTAGATACTAACTGTATGACTGATGGGGGCAAGTCACTTAACCCTGTCTGCCTCAGTTTCCTCATCTGAAAAATGAGTTGAATAAAGAAATGGCAGATCACTTCAGTATCTTTGCCAAGAAATGGGGTCACACAACAGTCAGACACAACTGAAAATGACAACAGTTTCTAAATCAGATTGAGTCATCCCACTCATCCACTGAAACAGGTTTTAATTTCTTAGAAAACTTCATACATATTTGTCACTGATTTAAACCAATATACATATTGATTCTAAGACAGAAGATATGGGTTTAAAAAAGAGACAAAAAACAAAGCAAAAGAAACAAACAAAAAAAATATCCACAACCCCAACCAGTAGCCCTATGAATCAACAGAGGAGTGTTTAGTAATTATTAAATATCCTTCAGATTATTAATGAGATGATAGCAGTGGCCGTTCTGGCAGACCATGTAAAAAGATACTGAATCAAATCCTTCATTGATCATTCAGGATCACAATGGAGAATGAAGAACAATGTCAGGTATGTGGCTGGCACAATCCAGTAGTATGAGGTAGTTTAGCCCTTGGAAAGCTAAAAGAACTTAAGTCATAGCAGCCTTAACTTTCTACATAGTCTGACAAAATGGCCACTGACAATATCTCATTAACAATTTGATAGTTACTAAACATCCTGGTTTAAATGGAAATCAAGAAAACATTTTACAGGTTTGCCTTACAACAGGACTATAGATCTCTCAAGATTCAACACCCTATCTCTTTCACTAGCCTCTCCCCTCTGATCTGAGGGTTGTAAAGTACAAGAGTAAACTCCTCCCAAAGCCTTCCTTTAGAGAAGGTTCACTACTTTCCAAGGGAACTCTCCATATTCAATCGGCAACTCTGCTTGGTTTTTAGACCACTGAACATCCCCTTTCCATACTCCCTCCGCCCAGTTTCTTTTTGGTTTTTGTCTTTCCCATTCTGTTGTAAAAAGGGAATGGTAGAGCAGGGACTGTGTTTCTTTAAGAACACTAAATTTCAACTTTGCAAGTAAAAAATTTGTACTTCTATTCTTTTATCTTTTTCCTAAATACTGAAAATCATTACAAACTCCAGTGTTTGCTAAAATTATAAGAAATATCCATAATCTTTCCCTTGGACTTATTTGTTAAGTGGAAATTTTTCACTTCCCTGAAAGCCAAGAGGTCTTCTCTAGTCTCTGGTGTCTTAGTAGCTACAGTTTTCCATTAATCATGACTAATGATCACCAGTGGGGTTTCTCCCCATTATGGAGTGATGCTCTGTCTTGTGTATACTAACCTCTGGGAAGTCTCTGAGTACTTCAGACATTTCATTTCCTCTTTCTCCACAACCCACATAGATGATCACATCACTATTGGAATACTTAGATAAAGACTGGGATATCACAGTTTTTCCACAGCCAAAAGCGCCAGGGATAGCAGTAGTTCCTCCTTGTACACATCTGGAAAAAGAAAAGTTTCTAGATTATTCATTTTCTAGTGAATAGAAAAACCATACATTGCAAGCTCTAGATGAGTCTGAATCCCATTTGTGAAATTTAATGGCTGTAAAACTATTAATGAGATATTTTTACCATTCTCAGTCTTAGTTTCCTAATCAGGCACCACCATCATTTACATTCTCAGGCCCATGTGAGGATCACAAGAGAATACATGTAAAGCATTCAGAAAACTTAAAACTGCTATCTGAGGGACAATTTTTTTTTCTAATAAGGGCACATGGATAACCCATGGAAAGGTTACACAAACAGATCCAACAGAGCATGCTTACGGGAAAAGTGCATCAAGGACTCTCTGGCCAGTTAACAGAGGGTGATTGGCTGGCAGCTTTTCAGTGACAGGACGCACTTGACGGACTGGCCACACTTGGACCATGGTGAACTTCTCTTTTACGTCCTCAAATTCAAGCTCCAAGACAATATCCTATAAGAGGGCAACAAAATTTGCTATCATATTGAGTGTTTAGGGCATGCTTTATCACAAATGATACATTATAACATTTAATCTGATACACCTCGATAAGAACCACAATCAATTTGAATTATATTAAACTGTCTTGTTTTTTAAACATTTCATCCTTGTTAGGGATTAATACCATTACATAATTAGATATATGAGAGTAGAACAAGGTCTACTGGATTCCTACAGGAGTAGAGCTTCAAGAAGGCAAAATTTAGGAGGAAAAACGAACTCCAAAAATTTCTCTCGTCTCTCAATCAAGCCAAATAAGAATATACTCTGTAGCCCTTATTCTCAACACCAAACCTGTTAAAAAGTCCTAAGTAAAATGAAAATGACAAGAATTCTTGTGAAGCCTATGAAGCATTAAGTGTTAATTAAGGAATTGAAAAGGTAAACACAACATAGGGATAAAATTAACTTCCTCTGAAAGATACTTACTGAGGTATCGTAGTTTCCAGGTGGAGCAATGTATGACACTGTACCTCGGCTGCGTGGTGGCAACATGATTTTGTGGTCGATGAGGGAATTTTCATGTACTACTCCATAAATATCGCCCCCGGTGATATGACTGCCAACCTGGAAAACAAAAAATTGTTTTATTAATTTTAAAACGAATCAGTTCACCTCCACTGGCATAAGTCTGGGGTCTTGACTAGTTTGTAAGTATATCACTGCTATTATTAGAAGCACAGAAACATTCAAAATATGCTTTGTGGTATATGTGGGATTATACTCTAATAATACATCTCCTAGTGTCATTTTGTTCACTATGTATGATATGACCTCTTCCCCCTTTATGAACTTCTTTGCAGAAACATTACAAGATTTCGGTCACCAAGCCACAACATACCCGGAAGTTTTTAGAAGGTGTGAAATCCCATTTGATATCTTTACTAAGGGCAGATATATTGACTCCTCTAGGAATGTAGATGCTTTGAGTTTGTGTGCTGATGTCTTTTAAGGGCCTCTGAATTCCATCAAAAATGGATCCCATTATGCCAGGTCCAAGCTCTACTGAGAGAGGTTTGCCAGTTCGGAGTACTGGATCACCAACAGATACACCAGCTAGAAACAGTAAGCTAAGGAAAAACTTAATATGAAAGTTAAAAGAGTTTACAGAGGGATAGCTGGGTAGCTCAGTGGAGTGAGAGTCAGGCCTAGAGACAGGAGGTCCTAGGTTCAAACCCGGCCTCAGACACTTCCCAGCTGTGTGACCCTAGGCAAGTCACTTGACCCCCATTGCCCACCCTTACCAATCTTCCACCTATGAGACAATACACCGAAGTACAAGGGTTTAAAAAAAAAAAAAGAGTTTACAGAACTAAAGTACAACAGCTGCAATACATGTATGTGTGTATATATATATATGCATATAGGTAATATACGTACATATTATGAAATGCTGAAGTACCCTATTACAGAAGAAACAAAACTACAAATAAAGGACATGTACTTTAAAGTTTAATAATAGTGCCTGAAGTAAAGTTTGGTCCTTGGCAATAAGTTCAAAACTCACAAACTAAAGTTATACTTAGGAATCTTAAGAATTGAGAAATGATTCGTAAGAGGAAAGAGATGAAAACCACAGAAAAACGGAGGTAAAAAAAATTCAAAAACTGATGCTAAAATTCACAGACTATTTTCTATGGTATGTTTTCTAAATCAGCATGTTTTGAGCTATAGTTTCCTAAAAATCCCCCAAATTTATTGTTGTTTGGCCATGTCTCAATCTTTATGCTCCTTTGGTATTTTCTTGGCAAAGATTCTGTAATATTTTGCTATTCCCTTCTCTAGCACATCTTATGGATGAGGAAACTGGGGCAAAAAGAGTTAAGTGGATTGGCCAGAATCTGAGACCAGATTCAAATTAAGATCTTCCTGACTTCTTAGGCTGAAAAAGAAAATTAGCCACATTCAGAGGAAGAATGGTGGGAGGAGAAACACAGAAGAAAAACAACTGCTTGAACACATGGGCTGATAGGGATATTATTGGGGATGAAGACACTAAACGATAACTCTAGTCCAATTATCAATAATATGGAATTAGGTCTTGATCAATGATACATGTAAAACCCAGTGGAACTGTGCGTCAGCTAAGGGGTTGGGGGCTAAGGGGGTTTGGGGAGAGGGAAAGAACATGAAACATGTAACTATGGGAAAATACTCAAAAAAAAAAAAAATCTTCCTGACTCCAGGCCCAGCACTCACCACCCAACTTCACTACTATTTTCAAGGCTTTTATTAAGTTTCTTAGAAGCACATGGCTACAAAGAAAAACCAAACAAAAGCAGGTCATGACCTTAAGGATGTTCTATTCTAATTATGGGGCTACAACACACAAACACATAAACATGTATTTGATCATTTGAAGAATAAGAGAACAAGGCTTTCTATGGGAGGGAGCATGCAAGCTGACCCTTGAAGGAATCATTTTTAAAAGGAAATACTGTGACTTTTATTTCTTCTAAATCCATCACCTTTAGCAATTAACAGAATCATTGGTAAACTTTAAGACAATTAGAGTGATATGGCTAGAAGCCAGATTACAAGGGGCAATAGATTAAATGGAAAAGGGAGACATCTAATCTCATCTTAAAAAAAATTTTTTTTAAACCCTTTCCTTCCATCTTAGAATCAATACTATATATTTGTTCCAAGGCAGAAGAGCTGCAAGATTTAGGTAAGGGGGTTAAGTGACTTTCTCAGGTCACACAGCAAGGCCAGATTTGAACTCAGAATATCCCATCTCTAGACCTGACTGAGCCAATTAGCAGCCTCCTCCCCACATCTAATCTCATTATAAATGGAGTCAGAAGATGTAAAGAAGTTGAGAGTTAAATTTTCACATGACTAGGATAATAGTAGGAAGTAGTACAGATGAATGAAGTTTTTCCATAGGGGCCAAAATGGAAGGGAGAGTAAGCTTCCTCTTCTGGAGGGTACAGTCCTCCCCAAGATTCACTGAATGCTGTCCTACAACTTGCTGAATAGTCCTAGGGAGGCCTGGGCATATTTGTCTCACAGAACTCTGTGGAAAAATGGGCTACGTTGTACTGACAGGGGAACCATCCTCTGTGATGGTCCCTATTTCCACAAGACTTTTTATGCTGTCATTGCCTGCCACTAACCGTCCTCCAAACTACTCCTTACTCCACTGTTTTCTGTGTTACCATGCCGTTCTTTCTGTAAGGAGGTTCCAGGTGAAATTTTAGTTACTGATGATTTAAAGCAATGAGGAAACCATTTCATGGTCAATCCAGCCCAAAGTATTCATGATGGGCTTAAGCAAACAGGCCACCATTTTTATACCAACATCCTTGCAGAAGACGAGAAAAATGATAAAGGATCTTGTTCAAATTAAGTCCATCTATATCTTGATACTCAATGACTTGAAAAAGTGGTCTTACAGACAACCAGGTACCTCCAATATGTTCTGCAGCACCACAGTGTGTTAAAGCACAATATTCAACAACAAATTTTGTATACTTCCATATAACTTTATTAAAGAATAATGCAAAAATCTGGATTTGTCTTTATAGTTAAGTATACAAATTGGCAAAAATAATTAAGCCTCTTTTTTAGTTTGAAAATTACAAACATATTATACTGAAATGTAAAAAATATGGTTCTCAAAGGTTATAGCAAACATTTCCCAAAGCTACAGTTTCCATGCAATGTTTCATCCATTGAATTAAAAACAATGAACCATAGGTCTTTCCTCAGAGAAATCAATATTATCATGGTGTATTACTATACTAACATTAATGTGGTAGTTATTAGTTTGACTGTTTTCCTTAACAAAGTCATCATGCCACATCTAGGTTTAGTATATGACTTAAAACCAAGTTTTTTCATTTTAATAAATAGGCAATTCTTACGAAATCTTTCTGGAGAAGATGGTAACCATTCTTTTTAGTAGGTTTTCCCTTTTCTCTTAGCAGTTTGTTTTTTCTCTGTTTTTTCCAATCTATTTTGCTACATGTTAGTGAGGGGGATGTGTATGTATTTTAAAATATCATGCCTCTGTTTTATAAATTAAAATCTGTAAAAAGTCACATTTGTTGCTTCTGCCTTTGGCATAAAATTATTGATATTGTGAAAAGAGCAGTGTTTTTCTATTAATGAAAAGGATACATGTTTCTTCATACACCTGGATAGTAGCCATTTCACCTTCCAATCGAATAATCTCTCCAACAAGTTCACTGTGGCTCACTCTTACAAGTTCATACATAGCTGCGCCAGCCATGTTATTGGCAGTGACCACTGTTAATAAAAGAAAAACAACTGTTAGAGACTTTTATTTAAAATTAAAATATTTGAAGAATACTCAATAATTATAGTTAAAGCCAAAGTTAAACATGATATAACATAACTTTCTTCCTTGTGTCTAAAGAAGTAAAGTTGCAACTGTGGACCAAGGAGCATTTATAATAATTGGACATAAAAAACTCACTGTCAGGGGCATTGAGGAAAGGGGCAAATACATTTGTTTAAAAGATCTCTTAGATCAGTGATTCCCAAAGTGGGTGCTGCAGCGATTCCAGAGAGGCGGTGATGGCCACAGGTGCATTTATCTTTCCTATTAATTACTATTAAAATTTAAAAAAAGTTTAATTTCCAGGGGGCTAAGTAATATTTTTTCTGGAAAAGGGGTGGTAGGCCAAAAAAGTTTGGGAACCACTGTCTTAGATAATGTATATGAGAGTACTCTGAAAAGTAAAAAGTAAATGATACCAATTATATACACATAATTAATATTATTAGAGTAAATATCTGGCAATGGTTGAGAAAAAGATATTCTACTTAGTGGAATGGAATTATACACAAGCACTGCCAATTTAAAAAAAATTAAAATATGATAAAAATAGAAATTCAAGCTATTCCACAGTGCTCTAGTTGGTGGGATGTTGGACAACATTTGATATGAAATACGTCCTTCTGATTAAAACAGTACCTCATCATATTAACCTTATGAGTTCCTGGGCAAAGTTTGAATCTGCCATTTAAGATACACAGGCAAGACAACACTGCCAAGTAAACCAAATTGACAGATTGGTTGTTTTGTTTGTGTGGGAAGAGGTGCAGGGGAAGTGAAAGACCTACTTTTCCAGATCTAAATTGAAGTCTGATGCATTTGGTGAAAACGACATAATAATTAATATTCAATAAGGAATTATGGTGAAGCCTAGGTTTAATACAAGTATTATTAAGTAACTATCAGGGGAAGATACTATTAGTTATGAAGACAATCAGAGCTGCTATTCATCAGTCCAAATAGCAAATGAGAAATCAAAAATTAAACATCAGCCTCTATTAACCTGGACACTAACACTCTCATTGCAATGAACAAGAAGCTTTTTTTTTTTAAAGTATAAGCCAAACCCCCCAATTTTGACAAAGATTAAAAATTGAGAACTGCATGTGAACACAAGAACTTGTTAGATAGTTTGTTTTTTAAGTGTATATTAAAATTTATGAGGTGGTCCTTTTCTGAACTTTTGGTGTCTTTTCCCCCCTCATCTTAATCACTACCCATTAATTCATTCCACCAATAAAATCTGCTCCCCTCTCAACAAATCAGTAATGTCAAACAACAACAACAAAAAATCAACACATTGGCCATTATCTAAAATGTATAGGAGAGGGGGCAGCTGGGTGGCTCAGTGGATTGAGAACCAGGCCCAGAGACTGGAGGTCCTGGGTTCAAGTCTGACCTCAAACACTTCCTAGCTGTGTGACTCTGGGCAAGTCACTTAACCCCCATTGCCATACCAAACCCTTATCATTCTTCTGCCTTAGAACCAATACCCAGTATTGATTCTAAGATAGAAGGTAAGGGCTTAAAAAAAAAATAAATTAAAAAATGAGTTTATGTACTCATACGAGAACATGAAAAACTTTAAAGTCAATCCTTTACCTTGTTAGGAAATAAGGGAAAGGGAAGAGATGGTAAATTTTCCAGTTTAGCTCAAACATTGCTTGTTATATATATAGTACTGGACCTAATAACATCTGTTTTCAGATCTAGCTAGAAATGATTGTCAGAGATCAAAGGAACTTTTGAGAACATCTGGTACAATTCCCTCATATAAAAGAGAAAAATGACGCCCAAGAAAGTTAAATGACTTGCCCAAGATCATGGAGGGTCACAACTAAGGGTCGGAAATGAGATTTGAATCTGGGTCCTTTGCCTAATCAAGCTGGTGTGCTCTTCTTCCCACTGTGTTCCCACTCAACTACCTAGTTATTTTTTTCCTGTCTTTTATAGTTCAAAAGGCATTTCTGCTTGATACAGAAAACAGAAACAAAATATGAAAAGAATGGCTATTTTCTTTCTACTGTCTGGTATCATTTTTCAATCAATCTCCTTCTTCCCAGGAATCCTATCCTTCATTTCTTTCTATACACAGGACAATCCAGCTATACTGGCCTCATGTGTTATCCCTCAAACACATTATTTTTCCCACTCCCTGCCCCAGATGCTAGTGCCATCAATTCATGGGGGGAAGGGGCTGCTGATTCCAGTGATGGAGTATTTATTATATTATTTTCTATTTTCCTCAAATTATTTCATTATCTCCTGAGATCTCTTGGTCGAACTAAATCTTCTTTCTTTTTTCTTTTAATAAAATCTTTACTATCTATCTTGGAACTGATGCTAGGCAGAAGAGCAGTAAGGGCTAGATAATTAAGGGCAAGTGACTTGTCTAAAGTCACAAAGCTAGAATTTGTCTGAGGCGAAATTTGAACCCAAGACCTCCTGTCTCCAGGCTTGGCTCTCTATATGCTGAGCCACCTAGCTGTCCTTCTACTTTTACTTTCTTTAAAGTATCCAAAAAGTCAAATAGATATTATATCTCTGGTGCTGTTTCATCATGTGAATAATGGCATTTTTTGTTTCCGTTTGTAATCGGTGCATCCTAAAATTTTTATCAGAACACTTTTTTCAATTTGCCCAATGTCTTCCTAATGAATTGTTAATAGAAATGTTTCTTTGGCAACATTTCTATAGCTTTTCAGGGGGAGGCAAGAGGGTTGCAAGGAGCTGGATGTATAGGATTTGCTAAGCACAAAGTATTAGGGAAAGCAAGTCAGGCAGTGGAAACAATAACTGAGCAACACTGTGTATGTATAAGGAAGAGTAGGAGGAACTGAGCCTTACTGGAACAAAAATTCATGTTAGAAGTATAATAGTCAGTTTAAAACCTTGTTTAAAATCCTGTTAAAAAAATTATTTCCGTTAAGACAGAGTTAGCTTAAGGCTATTTTGAAAGGTCTTTGACAGTAGAAGTTTTTTCTCTTTGGCACAAAGAATGGTACATTGCATTAGGGACTGAAAAATTAGGTTTGTTGTGAATTAAACAGGCCGGCAGATCTTTTGAGCTTGGGAGCATAATTAGTGTCCCTTTGTGGCCTGATCTTGAAATCTAGAAATGGAAACTAAAACCTGCCTTTTAATTAATGAAAATAGACCAGGACCAATAAATATATTGCACCTGTGGCTGAGAGAGACACCTTGGTCTTGAGATGCTTTAATGACAAACAAACAAGCACAAAGACTAAAGACAGTGTTAGAGGGTTTTTAATTCTAAGCTAAAAAAAGGAATATATTGGTAAGCCACTATTTCAACAGCAAGGCAGTCAACAGTTTCTCATGGTAACCTTGTGGAAAAAACTGAGAGATGTAGGTCATATAATACTGCAGCTAGTTTGACTTTTGTTAAATATATTGGGGAAAATGTAAAAGTTCTACATTTTAGAATACTGGCTTCAAAGTGGAGACCATGGGGCAGTGAGTTTTAGCTGATTAACTCAATATAACCCAACAATATGAGTTGCTTCCTCCAAAGTCCTGGGGCAACTAGATGGCATAATGGACAGACTTCCCTGGAGTTAGGGAGACCTCAGTTCAAATTCAGCTTCAGACAGTGTGAGACTACAAAAGCAAGTAAGTCACTCTACTTTAAAACAAAACAAAACAACCCTTTACCCTCCATCTTAGAATCAATACTGTGTATTGGTTCCAAGGCAGAAGAGCAGCCAGGGCTAGACAATGGAGGCTGAGTGACTTGCCCAGTTTTACATAGCTAGGATGTGTCTGAGGTGAGATTTGAACCCAGGACCTCCAGTCTCTAGGCTTGGCTCTCAATCCACTGAGCTACCTAGGTAGCCTCAGTCACTTTACTTTTGCTTTGGTTTCCTACTCTGTAAAATGGGGATAAAACTTGTGAGGATCAAATGAGATAATATTTGTAAAACACTTAGCATGGCATTGTGGTACAGGGCAGGTGCTAGACAGATGTCAGTTAAGATCCATTATAGTATTTTGAAAGACAGGTAGCAGCTGTATCATCTTTTTCTAAAAGAGTATCTCTACCACATGCCAGAGATGGGACTTTTCCTATACAAAATGGAAAGCTAGGATGTCAGCTTTGGAAAGAGTTGCCATGTAATCACTCTAAAATGGATGCAAAAGAATTAGAGAACCAAAAGAATTCCTGTTTCCATCTAGTTATAAGATCTATCCTCTAAAGATTGTCTTATTCTTTATTATCTGTATCCCTAGCATATAGCCGAGTACCTGAAAGTGCCCAGTAAACGCTTGCTGATCATTGGCCATTTAAGTCTTGTGAAGAGGCATCTTTCTTTCTCATTCTCTACTGTGGATACTGAGTTACAACTTGATCAATTAATCTGAGCAATATTTGCCACTAAATGGAGGAAATGAAGTAGGGTAGAAGAAAATGTCAAATCTCTATATTTAAAAACTTCTCAAACTCACAAAGCCTTATTTCTAATTGATGTGATGACTGACTCTTAATTTTGAAGGTTCAAATTTTTATCGAACATCTATTACAAATAAAACTTTGTGAGGAAAAAAACTTAACCTGTTTTCTATCCTCAAGGAGTTTTCAACTTTGTTGTGAAGACAAGACTTATATGATCAAATAGTTAAATAGTTAAAAGACTTCAAAAACAATTAAAACACTTAAAGACAATAGAAAAAGGTTACATAATTAATGCTATAAAAGTTGAAAGGAATGAGAGATCAGCGAAGGCAAGGGGTGGTCATGTTTACCAACAAAGTAAACATATGGAATGGTTCTTAAAAGGCATACAGGATTTGGATAGGTAGAGAAGATGTCAAATGGTGGTGGTGATAAAGTAGCCCATGCATTTATATAAGAACTGTCACCACTGAAAGGAAAGAGCAGCACTTACCAGGTCCTGAGACTCCATACACATAGCCAAATGCACTTTCATGGTCTTCATCAATGATTTTGGGTAGTTGGGAGAAATCCATCTTGTTTATTCACCTACATAAAACAAAATAACAAACAAGTAGGATTTGGCACTGAAAGACTCTAGAGATATCACCCAGGCCATATTTTACAGATGAGGAAACTAAGGCTAATAGTGGTAGAACCATTTGTCCAAGGCCACCAGAGATGTAAGGCACAGACTGAAGAGTTGAATCTAGGCACCCTCACCCCAAATTCAATCTTTTTTTGTCAGAGCACTGCTATCTTGTATAATCAATATTTATCTGCAGATTCCCTCTTTCAAATTTAAAGACAAATTAGGGCTCTTAAAAGTTACAAATTGCTTATTTTCTGATGTAAACTTTTTTTTTTTTTTTTTTTTTTTTTTTTTTTAAACCCTTACCTTCTGTCTTGGAGCCAATACTGTGTATTGGCTCCAAGGCAGAAGAGTGGTTTTGTCTATATCATTGTAATTTCTCAGTCATATCCTACTTGATGCTAATCAGCTATGAAACAAATTACTGAACCTCTTTCAGTCTCAAGTTTCCTAAACCATAAAATAGGGATAACAATAGCATTTACCTCACGGGGCTCTTGTGAGGGACAAATGAGATAATATAGATAAATGTTAGATTCCTAACATAACAGTCCCATTGAGGATGCTAACTTGACTGATTAAGCAAACAGACCAATTCAAACATTCTATACCTATAGTTTCCCTACTTTTCTATCAGAAGACTATGTTATTTCATCCTCCCTTCTCCAGGGTCATAGGTTAATTTGAGTTCAACTACCTTTCAGTATTGGATTCACACCATTACCTATGATAGCCATAGTTGTTTTCTTTGAATAGGTCTCCACACCCTTGTTTCTCTGATTTCTTCATTGTCACTTTTATATTGACAAATATTTTATTAAACTAGATATGGACCAATATCTCATACTCTATATAAAGTTAAGGTCAAAATGGATACATGATTTAGACATAAAGGGTGATACTGTAGGTAAATTAGAGGAGCATAAAATAATAGTTTACCTGTTTTTAAAGTCAATTATATATTAATTAATCATTAATTAAGTCAAATATATAAGAATTCAAGCCATTCCCCAATTGATGAATGGTCAAAGGATACGAAGTTGTTTTCAGATGAAAAAAAATCAAAGTAATCAATAATCATATGAAAAAATATTCCAAATCACTTTAGAGAAATGCATATTAAAACAACTCTGATGTACCATCTCATGCCTATCAGATTGGCTAATATGTTGATGGAGTTGTGAACTGATCCAACCACTCTGGAACTATGCCCAAAGGGCTTTAAAACAGTGATCCCGACAATCCAGTAATAAAGCTATTTCTGAAAAAGGAGAAAAGATCTACTTGTACAAAAATAATTATAGCGGCCCTTTTTGTGGTGGCAAAGAATTGGAATTAAAGGGCTTTTCATTAATTGTGGAATGGCTGAACAAACTGTGGTATATGATGGTGATGGAATACTATTGTGCTGAAAGGGATGATGAACTGGAGGAATTCCATGTGAACTGGAACGATCTCCAGGAATTGATGCAGAGTATCATTGTACACAGAGACTGATACACTGTGGCACAATCGAACATAATAGACTTTTCTACGAGCAGCAATGCAATGATACAGGACAACTGTACTGTAAGAAATGATGAACAGTATGATTTCAGAGAGAGCTTGTAAGACCTACATGAATTGATGCAAAATGAAACAAGCAGAACCAGAAAAACATTGTACCCAATAACAGCAATATTGTGGAATAATCAACTGTGACAGACTTAGGTACTCAGTAAAACAATGATTCAGGATAATTCTGAAAGACTTATGATAAAGAATGACAATGACCTCCAGAGAAAGAACTTTTGGGAGTCAGAAAGCAGATCAAAGCATACACATTTTTTACTTTAGTTTATGTGGATTTTTATTGTTTTAATATAGTTTTACATTTTCATATTTCTACAAAAATGAACAATAAGGAAATACATTTTGCATGATGGTATGTGTACTGCCCAGATCAGACTGCTTGGACCATGTAACTTCAGAAAACTTATGTGGAAAATTGTTTTTACATACAATTGGTAAAACAAAGTATCTTTATTATCAAAAAAATTCTACTACAAATTTATTTAAGCAACCTCGGTTAATTAACACATTACTTTGTTGTCAACTTTTCCCATTTCAAAGGGATGTTGTGAATATTTTGTTATACATGGGATTCTTCTATGACCAAATGTTTTTAAATGAACATATTTAATGTTAACAATAACTTTAGTAATGGATACACAGCATTTTGTAGTAAGTTCATTATTACCCAGGAAAGTATTCAAAGCAGACTCCAACCTGAAATTTACCTAAAATATTTACTGTAGGGATAGTGGTTGCCCATGTGACTTCACTGACAAGGAAATTCCTGGGAGGAAAGCAGGTCAGCAACTTTTCTGCCTCTGGTATTGAGAAATTAAGTGATTTCCAGGGGTTATAGAAGCAGTCTGTGTCAGAAGCTGGACTTGAAACATGTCCTCATGGAGCAAGGTTGTCCCTAAAATAAGAATGCTTCATACAATTTTACTACACTCTGCTGATGCGCCTCATTATTTGTACAGAACCATACTTAATGCCATGGAGACCCTAAAGTACATTACAAAGTCCCAATCCTTAGGAAATAATGGTTGAGACTTGGGAAAACCTCAATTGGCCCCTGGGTTTATCCATCAGCCCTAAAGCAATCTGATTAGCCCCAAGGCTGTTCTACCAGCAGTTAGGCTATTGTAACACTACTTCAAATAAAATTCTTTTTTTACTTCTGGATTGAATAGAGTTTGAATGTCTCATTCTTTAAGTGAGACCCTGCTATAAACTTGGGTTTCTCCCACACTTGTTTCCATCTCTAGCTTAGACTATTCTGATAGTTCCAAATAAGTTTTTGTAGTTCCATTCTCTTCCTTTTTCAGTCCATCTCCCATATAAGTGCCAAATTTATATTACCCTAACCAGTTGCTGGGCTTAGTTTTGACTAAATTCCATAGTTGGGCTCAAAAGCCAGTATCCTCTTAGTTCTGGTTCAGTGTTGGGATGAAATAAGGCACTTGTCAAATAATTCCTAATTATATTTTAGTATGGTTCCCCCTACAATAAAGTGTTATCTGCAAAGATTTTGACAGGTTACAAGGCTGGTCCATAATATACTAAGAGTGACCACAGTAAGAGGAGAACTTAAATTCAGGTCTGCCAGACTCCAAGGCCAGCTCTCAATTCATGACATGAGGATGCCTTACAAAAATCATATTGGTCAAGCTATCTATAGTGATATGAAAAAATGCTCTAAAAGCACTACTGATTAGAGTAATGCAAATTAAAACAACTCTGAGGTGCCAATATGACAAAAAAGGGAAATGACAATGTTGAAGAGAATGTAGGAAAACTAGGTCACTAATGTGCTGTAATATAATTATGAACTGATTCAATCATTCTGAAGAACAGTTGGGAACTATGTCCAAAGAGGGATAAAACTATGCATACCCTTTGACCTGGCAAAACCCACTACTCTCTCTCAAAGAGATAAAAACAAAAAAGAAAGCTATATTTACAAAAATATTTATAACAGCTTTTGGAGGGGGAGTAAGGAATTGGAAAATGAGGGGATACTCATCAACTGAGGAAAAGCTGAACAAATTGCAGTATATGATTATGATGGAATACTTTGTGCTATAAGAAATTGTTGACATGGAATTTGAAAGCCCCAAACTTGTAGCCTAGTGGGATCTGATGAACCCCAAGTTTTAGGACAAGTGTATAAATTGGAGACCCCTAAGCTTGTAGTTGTCCTATGTTCCCCGGAGAATCTACAATGAAAGGAATCTCAGGCTAGCAGTTTCAGACTGAATAATGGACCCTAAGATAAAAGACAATCCCCTTCTGGTGGAGCTAGGAATATGCTAAATATCCTTTTGTTTTGGATAAGTCTTCCCCAAAGTATCAGAGACCCTTTCCCAGGAAAGACCCACACCAGGGCAGGGACCACCCTTTTAGTATCCAAGTAGGTAGTCCATTTCTTTACACCCTAGCCTCTGGCTATGATTCCTTTTCCAAGCTTGATTGTATCCAGCCAGTATAGTTGGAACACTCCCATTTCCTAGTAGCTATGGTAAGGTCAATCATCCTTCCCAGCCCTTGGATCTCCCCCAAATGGTATATAGGGTCCCCAATTTCTTTTGTTCCTTGGTGTCATCTAGCATGGTGGCACCCCCAGGGGCCAGGGACCAGAGCATTGAGCAGCTCTGTGTAGAGGCCTATCTCAGCCCTGTTACCCCTTTCCTTAATTAAAGAGTGGGTTTTCTGACTAATAGTTCTGTGTTTTTTGATGCTTTCAAAAAAAACTTGGAAAGACTTACACAAACTAATGCAGAATGAAATGAGAACATTGTATACAGTAATAGCAATGGTGTAAAATGATTAATTGTATATGACTTATCAGCAATAAAATGATCCAAGACAATTCTGAAAGATTAATGATGAAAAATGCTATGGACCTTCAGAAAAAGAACTGATGGAGTCTGACTGCAGGTCAACAAATACTTTTTAAAACATTTTTTCCCCTGGGTTCAAAAAAAATTTTTGGCCTGTTTTTTTTTTTTTAACAACATGACTTCTATGGAAATGTTTGCATGATTGTACGTATATAACCTATATAAAATTGCTTGCTGTCTCAGGGAGAGAATTTAGAACTTGAAATTAAAAAAAAAATGTTAAAAACAGTTTCTACATGTAATTGGGGAAAAAATATTCAAATTAAAATAAACCAGAAAACTCATGTTGTTGAATTAACTTATTTGCTTTCATTTCTGTGTAACCCTTTCTATTTTCAGGGCAGTAGTGAGTTAGAATGGTTAGAATACTGGTTAAAATGCTTTTTTTAGTAGTAGTCATCCAATTGGCCTTTTCTAAATTCAATAATACGGCCTGCCAATAAGGTGAGGATTTGGGATAGAGAAAAGAGAGACAAGGGATCATGAGAAAGAAAAACTGCTAGGCTCATGATAATTCCCATAAACTCTTCAATCATGGGTATGGGAAAGGAAGTCATCTCATTCAAATAATCTCCTTTGCATCTTTCTTCTTTTTCTGAATGGTTCAGGTTGTGGCTCAACACTCTCAATTTATTTAGATGTGACAATTCACAAAGCAATCTTGAAATTTAGCTCTGCAGGACCTTGGGATTCTGCCTATGTCCTAACAGTATTAGACCTCAAAAAACAAACAAAAAGTCTCAAACTACTGGTGCTCTTCTGAGTCAGATGATGACATGACAAAACAAAACAGAAAGATTAAATTCAGGATTCATAAATTGCTAAAGCAACAATACAGTGCTTCAATATAGTCAACAACATTGGAAAACCTATAGAGTAGAAAAACACTGTTATGTGTTAAGTTCCTTAAATCTTACATAGGAACAAATTCCAAAGATGTCACTGTAAATCTACTCTGAATCAATCATTCAATATTATTAAGTATTTGTAAGTTCCTGTTAGGTGCCAAAAGTTTTTTGAGGAGAGAAAAAAGAACATTTATATAAATATATACAAAATACATACCATGTACTTTTGTGGGGGAGATGGTGAGAGGGACTAGAAGATGTAGTGGCCTCAGACACATAAATGTGACCCAAAAAAAGTCACTTAATCTTGTAATCACAAAAGTTAAACTTTAGTTGTTTTGCAGTACACAAGACAGAAACAACTCCTACCTTGTTTAGGAGGAAAAACATGGATTCAGTCTTTAAAAATAAAAAAATTGACAACAAAGGAACCTAGGGTCCACTTAGTCACAAGTTATTGTTATGCTCCCATTTTTTGCTTCTGATAAAGTTGCAAAAGTCTGCTGCAGAAGGGAAAATTCAGCAACACTCAGGATCACCTGATCTAGTGAGTCATCAGTCTCTCCCTCACAAAAACTGAGAAAACTCTGCAATGACAAATCAGAAACAGAAGTCTACTTTATTTCCATTTCGCTATGTCTGTTCCAGACACCATGTATTCTCTAACTCAGCTGTCTCAAACTCAAAAAGAGAAAAAGTCACACCATACCTCAGGAAACAACAAATTAACATTATCCCTGTTAAAACATTTCTGAATTACATTTTAATCTAGTCTGGGAGTTTTGTGGCTTGCTGATTTGATTTGTGGAACAGATTCTTTCTAGATATATTCTCTTTTACTGGTGAATTCTGTAGGACAAAAACACTGGCATAGTATAATGGAAAGATCACATTGGACTTGGAATTACCAAAGGATAAGGACCTCACTGATCTGCTTACCAGAACATCATTTATACTCTTGGAGAAGCTTCAGCCATTTTTGAAAAGTGGATAGTGAATAGGGAGTTTTCAGATAAAGAAATCAAAACTATCTATAAGCACATGAAGAAGTGTTCTAAATCTCTAATAATTAGAGAAATGCAAATCAAAACAACTCTTGAGGTACACCACCTCACACCTAGCAGATTGGCCAGTATGACAGCAAAGGAAAGTAATAAATGGAGGGGATGTGGCAAAATTGGAACACCAAAGCATAGGAAGGCAACTTGGAACTATGCCCAAAGGGCTTCTGGGGGCAGCTGGGTAGCTTAGTGGATTGAGAG
The DNA here is from genome assembly GCF_016433145.1 of Gracilinanus agilis. Lineage (NCBI taxonomy): Eukaryota > Metazoa > Chordata > Mammalia > Didelphimorphia > Didelphidae > Gracilinanus > Gracilinanus agilis. The sequence continues at coordinate 353,641,345 of NC_058132.1, forward strand.
CCAGGCCTAGAGAGGTCCTAGGTTCAAATCTGGCCTCAGACACTTCCCAGCTATGTGACCCTGGGCAAGTCACTTAACCCACTGCCTAGCCCATACCATTCTTCTGCCTTGGAACCAATACACAGTATTGATTCTAAGATGGAAGGTAAGGGTTATTTAAAAAAAAAAAAAAAGACTGCATGCCTTTTGATCCAGCCATACCATTGCTGGGTTTGTACTCCAAAGAGATAATAGGGAAAAATACTTGCACAAAAATATTTATAGCTACATTCTTTGTAGTGGCAAAAAACTAGAAAACAAGGGGATGCCCATCAATTGGGGAATGGTTGAACAAATTGTGGTATCTGCTATTGTACTGAAAGGAATAATGAACTGGAGGAATTTCACGTGAACTGGAATGATCTCCAGGAATTAATACTGAGTGAAAGGAGCAGAACCAGGAGAACTGATACACTGTGGGTAAAATTGAATGTAATGGACTTCTGTACTAGCAGCAATGCAATGATCCAGGATGATTCTGGGGAATTTATGAGAAAGAAGGCTACCCACATCCAGAGGAAGAACTATGGGAGCAGAAATGGCAGAATTAAAACATATGATTGATCACATGGTTCAATAGGGATATGATTGGGGATGTTGACTCTAAATGATCACTTTATTGAAAATATTAATAATGTGGAATTGCTTGTTGGCTCTGGGAGTGGGGAGGAAGAAGGAGAGGGAAAAAACATGAATCATGTAGCCAGGGGAAAATACTCTAATTAAATTAATTAAATAAACTTTAAAAAATTAAATAGCAATGTATAGGGAGGGAGATAATTTAAACTATTCTCCCTTTTATTTGTTTTTCCTGTGTCTAATATGTAGACAAAAAATGGATAAGATTGTGGCGAGGACTTCAAGAGAAATTCTGTTTGTAAATACATAAGGAATTAAAAAATAAAATGTGGATAGCCCCTTTAGTAGCAATTTCACAGTTTGTAGTGAGGATGGAAAGTAACACTATAAGTTGCTTGGAAAACTTTAATGTCATATGAATTTCAGATATTAAAACAATGTTTGAAACAAATATCTCTTTGTTGTTATTTAGTCAGTTCAGTTATGCCCAACTCTTCTCATGACCCCATTTGGGGTTTTCTTGGTAGAAATACTGTATCAGTTTGCCATTTACTTCTCTAGCTCATTTTACACATGAGAAAATGGAGGCAAATATGGTTAAGTGACTTGCCTAGGGTCACATAGCTAGGAAGTGTCTGAGACGACATTTGAACTCAGGTCTCTCTGACTCCAGGACCACAGTTCTACCTACCCTAACACCATGTTGACCCTCAACAGTCCCTAATACATTATCTATTCACCCACAAAATCCTTAATCCAATATAAAGTAGTTAAGTAATTTGGTATATTTAAAATTAATATTGCTTTTAAAGAACCTTCTCTTTAAGAGTTTGAAGAGATCCTAAGTCAGTCAATAAATATCAAGTGTCTAATATGTACTAGGCATTTTGCTAAGAGTTGAGGATACAAAGGAAGGCAAGAGAGTCTCTACTCTCAAGGAACTCATGACATTAAAAAGTTGAAGAAGGTATGGGGGAGAAGAGGCCAATAAAGAAAACTCTGGCCTGGTGGGAAATGATGAGATGGCTGCCCAGTGTGCCCTTCTTAAATGGAGGATCTGGGAGGCCCTTTCTAGATGTCTACCCTCTTCCTCTTCAATCAGAGGAAGGGACAGGCCCCAGGAGCAGAGGGTTTCAGAGTTCATGAAATTGTGCAGGGAAATGGGTTACTGCTTGGAGAAAATGATGAAATCAGGAGGTCAGCCCTATGAGAAACGAAAGGGGAAGAAGTGCAATTTCTATGGAAAGAATGCTGGATTGAGGTTGGAGGATGGGGCTCAAATCCTACCTCTGTTCCTTAATACCTATTAAACTGTCAGGTAGAAGAAAAGACTTGACTTTTTTCTTTTTGGCCTCAGCAGGCAAATTTAGGTTTTATCAGGGTGGGGCGGGGTATAGAAATCAGACAAAAAACTAACCACTGCAGTTAGTCCAAGTGGAGGCCCAGCTAGGGTTTAAATGGCATTACTCTGGGAGGAACAATCAGGATAGTTTTGTGGTTTTCTAAATTTAATTCAATTTAAGTATTTATTTAAGCACAAATATGTGTTAAGATGGCTAAAGGCAGCTAAGTGGTGCCCAGAATAGAGTGTTTGGACCTGGAGTCAGGAAGACTCATCTTCCTGAGTTAGAATGTGGCTGCAGACACTTACTAGCTATGTGACGCCTGGGCAAGTTATTGTTTGCCTCAGTTTCCTCATCTGTAAAATAAACTGGAGAAGGAAATGACAAACCACTCCAGTGTCTTTGCCAAGAAAACTGTAAATGGGATCACAAAGAATCGGACATGACCAAGCTACAACAAATATGCCAGACACTCACTGTGTTAGGTACTTGAGATATAAAATTTAAAAATTAAAAAATTCCTGTCCCAAAGCAGCAGATATTCTGTTAAGCCAGGTGGATGGGCAGACAAAAAGATATAAAAATAAATGTTAGGGTATGGTACACTCTGTGTATGTGTGTGTGTGTGTGTGTGTGTACACGTGTGTGCATGTGCACATAGGATAGCAATTTGAAGCTCAGGAAAGGTGTCTTTAAGGAAGCAGTGCTTGAAGAAACCAGGGGCTAGGAGTGATGCTGGTGAGAAGAGAGCATATTCCAGGCACACAGGATGGTCACTAGAAAGGCCTGGAGGCCAGAAGTGCTGGAACAGTAGGCAGGGAAGCCAGCCTGGAATGTGAAGAAAGATATGATAGAGCCTTATTGTGAAGAGCTTTAAATGCCAGAAATGATTAGCAAGGGCACAGTAAGTATAGGTCATCTATAAAACCAAAGATAACATTTACAAGGAGAATGTTTCAAACCAACTATTCAATGAATTGTACTGAAACAAAAGGGATCCTCCCATTGAATAAAACTGTTATCTAATATCTGGAAGGATGGCATTTACAAAGCTCCCCCCCACCCCATAATTTATGTGCTGTTTCTTAACAATTCACATACCATGTAAGCAGCAATGTAAGAGAAATTTTGTTGTTATTCAGTCATTTCAGTTGTGTCCAACTCTGAAGGATTCTATTTGCTTTTTTTTTTTTTTTTTTTGGTAAAAGTATTGGAGTAGTTTGCCATTTCCTTCTCCAGCTCATTTTATGGATAAGGAAACTGAGGCAAACAAGGTTAAATAAATTGCCCAGGGTCACACAGCTATTACTAAGTGTCTGAGGCCACATCTGAACTCCAAAGGATGAATGAGTCTACTCCAGGTCCAGGTACTCTATTCTGGGCACCACTTAGCTGCCTGTAGTCATCTAACACATATTTGTGCTTAAACAAATACTTGTTGAATTGAATTAAATTCAGAGCCACCTAGCTGCCAGTAAGAGAAATTAAGCTCTAAGGAAAGGCCTAGCCCTAGATTCAAACCTGCTTCCACTCCTCCCAACCCCCACTTACAAGTTATATGACAGTGAGTCACTTGGCTAATGAGTCTGTCAGTTTCCTCTTCTATAAAAGGAGGATAACAATACTATTATTTAACAAGGGTGCTGCCAGGTTGAAATGAAGCAATGTATAGAAAGTATTTGGCAATCTTTAAAACAGTATGTAAATTTTATTTTACTAAATTACTTCGGTATAACTAAAAATAATTAAACCTACATTGTAAATCACACTTGAACTTTTAAATAATGCTAAAACTAGAAAAATCTAGATTAATTCTGTGGGGACTCAGAACAATCTGTGAACAACTTGTTCAAAACAAAATAATTTTTTAGGAAATGTCTTCAGGGGCAGCTAGGTGATCCAGGCTTAAAGATGTGATTGTCTGGTTTCAAATCTGGCCTCAGAAATTCCTAGCTGTGGGAGCCTGAGCAAGTCACTTCAACCCAATTGCCTTGCCCTTGCCACTCTTCTGCCTTAGATTTGATACTAAGAGAGAAGGTCAGGGGAAAAAAAAAAAAAAAAAGGAAACATCTGCAGATATAGCCTAGCATAGAAATACATCAAATGCAACATGAAATTTTTTATAAAAGGGTTTTTGCACTGGCTAGCAGTGATCTAAATTACTTATGAGCAGTTTTTGCTTACTAAGATTGTGAACTTAATTATAACTGTCATTTACATCATACTGTTGTAGAGAAGGTAGGACTCCCACTACACTAACCATAACAAAGAAGAAGGGTTGTAGTACTAAAAGTCAATGAATGACAACAGTTTTTCCTGGTAAAACTTATGTACACACTGGTAAAAATTTTCAAAACTTGCTTATCATTTGACTTTACTCGTCTATGTGTGCCTGATATATTAGAAAGGAGCATTGATTTTGGAGTTAATTTGTTGGCCTTGCTGTTTGCTTCACTATTTGATCAAGGAAGTCCATTTCTTTACACATAAAAAGATATGATGGTGGTATGAATTCAGATAAAATTGCTCTCTTCCTCTCTCTCCCTCCATAACTTCTCTCTTCCCTCTCCCCCCCCTTCATCTCCCAATTACAGTTTAATCTGGATCAGGCATCACTTGTAAGTTTTATGGACCTTGATTTTGAGGCCTCTAGATAAGAAGACCTATAAAATCTCTTCTAATGCTAAATCTCTGAGCTTATTAAGGCAACAGTTGAAAAACAGGATGTATCATCAGCAACTTATGACTGGATACAGAAATTACCAAGTCATTCAAATGGTGTATTTCCAAACTCTTAACTTAACTTCCTTTTCCAACAGCTATAAGCATTCAGAATCTGGAAGACCCCATTTGCTGTCTTCTTGGCAAAGATCTTGGAGTGGTTGGCCATTTCCTTCTTCAGCTTATTTTATGGATGAGGAAACTGAGGCAAAAACAGCCAAGTGACTTGCCTAGGGTCACACAACTAGTTAGTGTTAGGCTGGAATTGAACTCACCATGAAGTCTTCCTGATTCCAGGCCCAGTACTATACTCGCTATGGTTCCTCAATAGCCTCATATATGTAAATTAGTAATTTAAAATACAAACATATGTATTTCAATTAAGATGCATATCAATTATCTGAGGGGAATATAAGCAGGAATGAACAAAAATGGTATCTTATTACAAATAGCTCAAAATGCTTTTTAGATATTTAAAATTCTTAGGAGGTAAAGATGATGAACACATCTTTCCCTTTAAGGGAAAACTGGTTAGAAAAGTGATCTCCCAAGATTACTTAATGATTATCAATTGGGTATAGAGAAATTCAAATTGGACTCTGAGCCAGGAGATCTAGGTTCTAACTCTTTAGGATCTGTTAAGACAGTGCTACCTGCATTTCATTTTATAGCATGTCTTGTGGTCTCGACTTTCCTTCTTACATGTTTAAAGCTCTAATTTTGCTCTTTAAGAATTCTGTAATTTCAAATATTATCCTTCAGTTTGAGCAGTATACTTCAATATATGTACACATATATTCTTATTCCCTTGTTGCCTTGGTAAAAATTGAGTTTATTAACCCTCTCCAATGGAATCTGAACATTTCACATATAGAATGCCAAGGGGGAGGGAAGGGAGAAACCTCTGATGCCTTTGATCCTTAGCTTGAAACAATAACCTAAAGCCAGTCTTCAGCCATTTCTCAGATAGTTTAAGACAATGTTGTCAAAGTGGAGGGAAGCTGACATTTCTATGTAGTAGTAAAGTATTATATTTTTATTTATTTTGTTTAAACATTTACCTAATACATTTTAGGTTCAAGCCACACTCAATAATAAAGAGAATCCTCTAATTAGGTTATTTGGATTCTTTACCAAATGCACCCTCCTACCCAAATCCTCTTGATAAAAGGAGAGTAAAAAGTTTTGTAAGTCATCACTATGACAAACATTTATTGAAGAATTCAATTAACTATTGTTAAGTTATGGATTATGCTACCTGGCCCATATATAAAGGTATTTTCTATAAGTAACTGAATCTGATAAGCACTTATTAAGCTCCCACTATGTGCCAGGAGTCACACCAAGGAGTTGTGAATACACATACCAAAAAAAAAAGTAATAACCTCTACATTCTAGCAAATTCTGATTTACTGACTTGATTTTTGAGAATTATTTAGTTATCTAAAAAGCTGATTTATAGCAATGCTGACAATTATTTATTTATTTATTTACTTTTTTTTTTTTTTTTTAAACCCTTGTACTTTGGTGTATTGTCTCATAGGTAGAAGATTGGTAAGGGTGGGCAATGGGGGTCAAGTGACTTGCCCAGGGTCACACAGCTGGGAAGTGGCTGAGGCCAGGTTTGAACCTAGGACCTCCTGTCTCTAGGCCTGACTCTCACTCCACTGAGCTACCCAGCTGCCCCTTGACAATTATTTAGTAAGTGGATGTGATGTAGAGATTATATTTTAACTTTCTACAGATATTCAAACTCTACTTGGATTGCCTCTCCTAAATAAAATAGATAGGGGTAGGGTGGGGTGGACTTGTGATTTCAATGGCAAAGTGAATTCTCAGATAAGGAAACTCCCTCAGCCAAAATGGGACTTTGCAACTTTTAGCCTTGAGAGTATCTGTCTTCCAGACCACTGAGAGCTTAAGTATTTGCCACAAGTAATATGTGTCAGAAGATGGCTTGAATTTAAGTCTTTTTAGCTTTGAGCCTGTCTCTTTATGGCACACAGTTCTAAATATATGTAGTGAAAGATTAACTTAAAGGTCTGTTCATCCAATTGCCTGGTCTTAACGTCAATTGGGATCTTTTATTCACTTAAGTTTTTTTTTTTCTTTATGGCTAACTGAATAATCAAAAAAAAGTAGGCTGGTTCACATTTGTGAAAAGCAATGAAATGTTCCCAGAGATGATCTGTGAGCAGCCAGCAGCTTAAAGATAACATGGAGGAAATGTATCAATGACAAAAGTGTGCTAGTCACATGAGGAGAGGAGAGCTGCCTCAGAAGGGGTGAACTGGCCCAGAGACTGAAATGGAACAGTCAAACTTCCCCATGACATTCTGTAGTGGGATTGGACTGTTTCTGCAGTACTTCTAGCCAGGTAGAAAAACCCAGTCTCTCCTGTACCCTCTCCTCAAAAAGAAATAAGAAAGTTTACTGGGTATTTCAGTACTCTTTATTACCTTACCTTTGAGACTGCTACAAATAAGAGGTAAAGTCAATATTGTTTAAGAAGAAATGCTTGAAAAAAAAGTTTTTTATTGTAAAAGGATACTTAAGAAAACTAGTTTAAGTACAATACAAAAAAAGGACTCTGCCTCCAAAAAATCTTCAATGCAAGAAGAAACCACTCAGTCTTAAGATCCTTAGAGATAGATTTCATTGAATTAACTAAAGCTATTAATTCTCATCACAATTTTTCAAATAAAACCATTGTATCAGAATAAATTAATGTTTACTGACCTTCCATAGGTAATATCATAAGTAGTAATCTATAAGAAATTATTTAATAATTCAACTTTTACATTTCTTAATTTTGTAATGCTTTTTAAAAAAGGATGAAATAATTAATTTTAAATAATTGCTGATTTCTCTTTCTTCTAAATATATTCTTATTTGAAACTATACTTAATTAGAGGGAAACAAATCCATGATCCAATTTTAAGTTTACAGAAATTTTACTTACTCAAAGCTTCACACTTCCTGATGTTAATCCAGTCATATGATCAGAAGTCAGGTGACTGAGGCCAAACTTGTGCAAAGTCTCTATACCTTAAGGGCAAAAACCATTTCTCAAAGGCTTACTAGAGTTAACAAATTAATAAGAAAATTATTTGGCATTTGTTTCAATTTCTTCTGGTATTTTAAATGTTAATATCCTACTAACCTAAGATTGTACTTTATATACAAAACTATGTAGAGAATCCATGTAATTATCTAGAGTTTTTTTGAATTCTGCATGTTTGAAGTAACCAAATAACTGGAAAAAAAATTAAACAGATCATTTAAGTGCCTATTGAGACTATAGTCTATAAGGCTTAGTGGAAAGGCTGACCCTGAAATCTGAAAGACCTGAATTTATTAAGTCCAGCTTTTTATGCATTATCCAATCTACAAGTATTTAATACTAATCTATTATGTGCCAGCCTCTGTGGCTACAAAGACAATAAATGAAACAATACCTACTTGCCAAAAGCTTACATTCTTGACATGAAACTGAACAGGGTGAGGGTATATATTACTTCAGGTTCCCAGGCAAATAATTTTCTAAGACAAGTTAAAGAATTCCCTAAATTGTTTGAGACCATAAGTCTAGACCCAAAGAAACAAAACCTAATTTGCTAATCTCGACAGAAATTATAATTGATATTTGTTGTGTGAACCTGTCATGCCATGAGGAATTCTGTTTGTAAACTCTTGGATCTTATAGAGTGGTAGTTTTCCGATGTCTCAACTTTGGGGTGTCAGGTGAGTTTGTCTAAGAGATCAGAGTTGGAGATAGTTTTTGGAGTCAACTCCAGATGAGATTGAAAACTCAGAGAATTTGAGGAAATTCTGGAAATATGGTTGCAGAGAAGAAAGCTTGGCAGAGAATAGATTAGCTAGCAATGGGGCAAAGTAAAGAAAAAGGTTTTCAGAGAATTTAATTCAACCCCTCAATTTTCCCAGGAGGAAAATCAAGCTCACTGAGGAAATACTATCTGTATACAGCAATATGAAAGAATTAGTGGTAGAATTCACATCAGAACTCCTAATATCCAGTTCAAAGCTCTATCCATTCCCTCTGAATTTGTAATAACCAGGAGATTACTATAGAAGTTTACATTGATTTCACCACTTTATGCTATTCTTATGAAAAAGGTAGGCAGATAAGGCTTAGATAATAATACAATTAGGTAGATTTAGAACTGATTAAAGGGTTTGCCTGATTTATCTTTAATTCTTCAAGGTCACCTCTATCGGGGGTTCTAGAGAGTATCACAGTCTGTCAACATACCTTTTCATACCCACAGAGATACATAGGGTGACGGCTCAACAAATCTGCAGATGAGAGAATGCTAGGGGCAGCTATACCCAAAAGACAAATAAAGGATCTAGGTAGCTTAGAACTCTGTTGATTCTAATAAATAAAATTTGTCAGGGATAATGTAGTATTACATTTGGCTCAAGGACACCCTCTGTCCCCCTTTCTTAAAGTATAGGATGGTTCCTAGCTCTAAGACTTTGGGTAAGTCATTCAATCCCATTGCTTAGCCCTTAAAGCAATTCTGTTTTGGAATTAATACTTAGAATTGGGTTTAAGTTGGAAGGTAAAGGTTTAAAAAAAAACAAAGCCAAGTATAGAATGGGTGAAGCATGGTTAGACAGTGGTTTGTCTGAAGATTTTTTTTTAATGTATCACAAATATTTGTCAACAGTGTGATATCACAGCCAAAAACAACTTCTGTATTTATAGGATGTTTCTGGGAATAGCCCTGGTCAGACAGACTACATGGGAACTGTTGTATTCGGTTCTGGGTAACAGTTTAAGGAGGACAATAAGCTGGAGGGAGTACATCTATAGGAGAGTAACCATGATAGGTGAAGGGAAAGCACAGAAAGAAACTGGGGATGATTAACCTGGACTAGAATCAAGGAGAGAAAGGACATGTTAATACAAATACTTGAAGGGCTGTCAAGCCGAAGAGTGGATTTGATTCATGCTGTCCATACAAGGCAGAACTAAAAGTAATGGATAGAATGGGTAGAAGGGCAAGTTTTAGCTTAATGCCATGGAAAACTTCCTCACAATTATAGTTAAATGCTGCTATCTATGGAAGCTGGGTGATAAAGAGCACAGAATGCTGGACTTACTATCCAGCAGACCTGACTTCAAATCATGCCTCAGGTGCTTAACCCCACTCTTCCTCCCAGGGCTCTAGCTTCCTCATCAGTAAAATGTAAGTAAAAACAGCACCTACCTTCTTATAGAAGGGATGAGGATCAAATGAGGCAATCTTAGTAAAGGACTTTGTAAATCTTAAAGCAATATAAATGTTAGCTATTGTTATAAAGATAATTAATCTTTGGACTCTCAAGAGTTTTCAATGGGGCTAGCACACAAGTCATTTAGCAAATGCTTACTGAATGAACTATAGCTTAATATCTAATGAATTAACACTGCCTGTGCTATTCTATTAGCAATCTGAAGCAGCGGAGATTAAGAGTTTGAGCTGAAAGGGGCCTAGGAATTTAAAACTGTTAATAAATTGTATTTCAACAATAAGTGTCCTTCATTAAATTCTAAGCATTTCATATCCTCAGAAACATTTTTTCTGAAAAGGGGTTTCTATAGGCTTCACCAAACTGCCCTGGTCACAAGAAAGCTTAAGCAGTTCTAACCTGTTCTAACCCCTGCAATTTCTGGCAAAGGCAAATGAAGATTCCTCATTCTATTACTCATTTCTTTAGCTACTAACAGGGCAGTCTAGTGTTACAGGCAGATAGCTAGAAGAATTAATTAAAAGATATGCACAGACAGGGAGAGAGCCCGGAATTTTAATTTCTTTAGTATTATAGGGAACCCAATCCAATGAGGACACTCCCTTCAAGAAAGAAGGTCCACACATTTCCTATAATTTGAAGTCTAGGGGGTTTAGGGGACTGAGAGGTGAAGTGACTTGCCCAGGGCAAGTGATGGGTTCCTTATGTGTCAGAGGTATCTCTACTACTCCTAGTTGCCTCTCAGTATGCACTGTGATTGCTTAAAAACATTAATGTAATTATACCCTTTGCTGAAAAAGAAACAGGTTTGAAATACAACATAACATCCAATATTTCCAATTAATCTTTATTCATATCAATGGGATTACAATATAGTCACACCACCTGCCCATTTGGTACAGCTCTTGTCCTTTTCCACTGCAAATTCAATACAGAGAGTTCATCCAATGTAGTGTGGGTTGCTCATGAAATGAAAGACGCCAACAGAGTCTAGTAGCTACCTTAGGTTGTCTCCTGATGTCGATATTTGTTCATCTTTCTTCTGGTCATATGTTTTTTCCAAAGAGAGCTTTTACCCTACTTTTCCTGGGTTTTAATTCCTCATTTATAACTTGTTGCAGCCTAATCATATCTACCAGATGACTCTCCAAAGATAATCTGAATAATTTTCAATTGTTTTCTTTAATAAACTGCAAGATTAACTTGATGAAGAGATAGGTCCTTTAAAGCCCTAAGTCCTACATGATCATTTTAGGAATAAAATGAATAAACAAAGCACAATTCAAAGCAATTAATGATAGTAATATAATTAACATTTACCAAACCTCTAAGATACCAGAATAAAAATAGCTGACATTTTACATAGTACTTTTAAGCTTTGCAAGAGCTTTACACTGATTATCTCATTTGGTCATAAGACCACCTTGTGAGGTAGGGAGCTAAAACACAAATGCTCTGCATTTAAAGCATAACTTCTATCTCACACTATTCCCTATCATTAGAAAGGCTGAATGGTACAATGGAAAGAGACCTGTATTGGTATGGAAGATATGGGTTCAAGTCTAATAACATAGTATCTGTGTGACCAGACCTCTGCAGCTCCAGACAATTCTCTAGAGACTGTCAGTTACAAATGAGTTGCCAATTTGCAATTGTGGGAAGGGTTTTCATAGCAGGTGTTCCACTCATTTTTCACCAGGTTGCTCTCTGGAGCAGTTAGACAGTACACTAAGTTCAAATCCAGCCACAGATATTTACTATCTGTGTGACCCTGGGCAAGTCCTTTACCCTCAGTTTCCTCAATAGTAAAAGCAGCTACCTCTTAAGAGTTGCTATGAGGAAGAAATGAGGTATCTGTAAATACTTAGCACAGAAAGTGCCCTGCACAGAGAAAGTGCTATATAAATGCACAGAAACAGTCTGTGCCCAAGAGCTTAGGAGCTGAGAGCAACTTGCTTGGATTTGGCATTGGGAAGGGCCTTTGGGTTCAATATTCTTGCAGATACTTTCTAGCAGTGTGACCTGGGCAAATCATGCCACCTCTCAGGCTCAGTTTTTCCCTCTGTAAGATGGCGATAACAACTGCCCCTACACTTCATGCCATTGTGCATAAATACCGAGATAAAATAAGTGTCATGCAAACTTTAAAACTGTTAGACAAGCATCAGCTATTACGATGATTATATTTTTGGGGGGAGATATGACATAATCATGGAAGTTATTATACAACATACACTTAACATTCATATAGGTTTTATCCCCTCAGTAAACTCTCTTCTTTTCTGTGTGTTATGAATGTGTGTATGTAGGCTGGGATCATTACCTTTCTTTTATAGATGGGAAAATAGGAGATAAAAGAGGCTGAGGGACCCAAGCTAGAAGAGCTAGTTTAGAACCAGAAGATGTCTTAAAGGCCATTAAGTCAAAGCCTTTCAATTCACAGGTGATTTTGCTAATTTCCTGGGTCACCTGGTTGGTAAGGATCTGAGAGAGGATTCAAACAGGGGGCCTGTCCTTCACAAAGGACAAAGAGTGTCTACCACGACCTCGACCTCCCTCTGAGTACCCAAGTTTCTTCCTATGTAAAACTGAGGTTAAGTTAGGTTATCTTCAAGGTTCTCTTTTAACTTGCACATTTTATAATTCTCTAAGTACAGCAATTGCTATAGCCAAAATCAGGGGTTGGCAACCTTTTTGGCCGTGAGAGCCATAAACACCACATTTTTTAAAATGTAATTTCGTGAGAGCCGTACAGTGCTCACAGTGCACGCTCCTGAAACAGCGCCTGAAAAAAAATTGACTTTATGGCTCCTGCAGAAGAGCCATACGTTGCCAACCCCTGGCCAAAATGCTTCCCGGGGACATGGGGCAGAAATTGGAGTTAGATGAATTTGGGAAGAAGGAACACATCTGAGACACAAAGAACTGAGAAAGCACTAGCTCACGGGTACAGCCTGAGCATGGGATAAGTGAAGAGACCAGCCCATTAGTAAAGAAGTTACATACTGGAAAATATAAGGGAATGACATTAGATCAGTTGTCTGTGGGGCAAATTATAGGGCCTGGAAATCCAGGTAGCTAAATATGCTTAGGGAAATAAAAAGAACAATGGATTCGAAGTTTAAAGCCAAGCTCTGCCTTTTACTACCTGTGACCCAGGCAAATTACTTAATCTTTCTCATTTCATCTATAAAATGGGTATAATACTTGTAGTTACTTGACAAGATTGTTTTAAGGATCAAATATTGTACAAAAACATTACTCACCTGTAAAACACCAATTAAATGCAAACTATTGTTTTAGAGATTCTTGAAAGAGCAAAATAATGAAAGTAATGTTAAGAAGATGGTTTCAGGGGACAGCTGGTTAGCTCATTTTGAGGATTGAGAGCCAGGCCTAGAGACGGGAGGTCCTAGGTTCAAATCAAATCTCAGACACTTCCCAGCTGTGTGACCCTGGGCAAGTCACTTGACCCACATTGCCTAGCCCATACTACTCTTTTGCCTTGGAGCCAATACACAGTACTGACTCCAAGATGGAAGGTAAGGGTTTAAAAAAAAAAAAAAAAAGAGTGGTTTCATAAAAGTCATGACTACAATATTGTAAAATTGTGGTCATTTAAAAATATTTTATAATGTGAATAATTCAAATCAACAAAAATTTCAAGTTCCTATGTCTGTGATGGCAAACTTATGGCACATGTGCCAGAAGGGGCATCAGAGTCCTTTCTGTGGGCACACTGTTGTCACAGCACAGAGTTCACCAGAGTTTGTTACTAGAAAGTCAGAGGGACACAGGGCCAGGTTGCTCCCCTTGCCCTCTCCACAGGCACCTGAGGACATTGCTTCTAAAAGGATTGCCATCACTGTCCTATAACATCCAATACACTGTGTTATTCTTAGGGGAATATGAAGATTTTTAAAAGATAGTTCCCAGGGGGCAGCTAGGTGGCTCAGTGGATTGAGAGCCAGACCCAGACATGGGAGGTCCTGGGTTCAAATATGGATTTACACTTCCTAGCTGTGTGACCCTGAGCAAGTCATTTAACCTCCACTGCCTAGCCCTTAACACTCTTCTGTCTTGGAATCAATACATAGTATTGATTCTAAGATGCATGATAAGGGTTTTAATAATAATTAAAAAAATTTACACTTTTAAGGAGTTTACACTTTCTTGGGAGTAGTGGTAGAGAACTTTGACATAAAAGCATAATATAAAATAGGGAGGTCCAGAGAGGCAAAAATAGGCATCTAAACAAGAGGTTCTAGACAAATCAGAAAGGATCATGAAGTGTCTGTCTATTGATTTTACTTAATGTTATCCATCAAAGTTTTGTTAAAATAAAAAAGGGCCCTCTTCCTAAGGCTTAGGACTAATTTTGAAACTTTCTTTTAATTAGAAATGAATGACTCTAAACTAGGAAATATATTCCAAAGAGAAAAGATTTAACACAAAAAAAGAGCATTAGAGTTACTTATTTAAAAACATGTTTACAGAAAAGATTAATTATTAATCATACTTCATTTGAACATAATTTTCAAAGTTGTGCCAACTAATATGATATATCTATAACAGTATACTCCCCTCTGACTCCGAGGCCAGAAATCCTGAATAGATGTCTTGGGCACATTACAAGATCCAATATAGAACTAGGAGAAACCTTAAAGGTGTTAAACTCTTTGGGGCAAAATGTAATTGAGAAACTTTCAACAAAATAGGCAACACAGATAGGGATTTGCCTAAAGTCGTTTGCCCAGATCTACAGATTCCAAACTCAAGTCTTTTATTCTACTATGTTCCAGTGATTTCTCAAAGGCTCTTCTCTCTACCAAAAGTGGGAATATTCTTTTCCACTTGATTCTTAAACCTGTGTAAGGGGTAAATTTCATTATCGCACCTATCAGTTGCCTTAAAGGTTCGGCTATGCCAATTCTTCTACAAAGTCCTCCCGGGGGCTCATGGGTGCTAGAATCTCCCCACTCCAATATATTATTTTGTCTCTTATTATATATTTCCTTATCTGTATACCCGCTGTTTTCCCCAGAAGAATTGTAAACTTGAGTGCAGGCTATTCCTTTAATTTTTGCCTAGCATAGAAAGTGCTTAATAAATGCTTGTTTAATTGAATAAAGGAAGGTATGGGGGCAGCTGGGTGGATTGGTGGATAAGAAAGCCAGGCCTGGAACTTGGAGATCCTGGCTTCAAATCTAACCTGAGACACTTCCTAGCTGTGTGACCCATGGCAAGTCACTTAACACCCCCCATTACCTAGCCCTTACTGCTCTTCTGCCATGTAACTAATACTTAGTATTGATTCTAAGAAAGAAGGAAAGAGTTATAGAAAAAAATAATTAAGGAAGTTAATCGACACTAAAAAGAAAAATACTAAAAATCATTCTTTTATTGGAATAAATTACTAATACTTTTCTCAGGAATATGGTGAAACATAAACATGTGATAGTTCAGTTTAAACTAAATTCAACAATTTTCCAATTCTCCCTCTCCCCATCCTAAGCCCATACAGACTAATCCTTTTTCAGGAAATGGAAAAATCTACTTCAGTTCAAGTAGTGCATTTTCGTTATTTCTACCTCATACAGTAGTTGTGAGTATAAAAATGAGAATATTTGAAAACACCTTACAAGATAATTTCTTGAGGAAAGAGACCAAATTTAGTATGAACTTTGTACTTTCCTTACCACACAATATTAGAGCTTAGTTTACCTAGTACCTTCTTTACTCCAAAAATTGAAGACTTCTGTAAAATGTCCAGTTAGTATTTATCAAAATTAACCTAGTTATCCAGAAAACTTGTTTTGATATTCCTCAGATTACTTTTGCTTTGGAGTTCCTAGACACCCTCCCTCCCCCCAGTGGGTTTAATTCCAAATTCTTCCATGATCCAGTGTCCAAAGCAAAGATAAACCTATTGGAGGTTGAGAGCCACAATCTCCCCCTGGAGAGGCCCATTTTTCAGTTTCAAAGAACACTAAAATGCTATCATCAAATACACATTGGTATTGTCTGATATTAATACATTATTTAAAACTCTGCAAAAAGTTTGATACACTATATTTAATTTGATCACAAAATGTAGTGGTCTCTATTTTATAGATGTAGTGCATAGAAGTTAAAGTGAATTGTCCAAGATCAAAGTTAAGCATGGCTGGGTTCAAACTCAAACTCTTGATTTTAAGTCCCATATGCTCTTTTCACTGTTTATCAAATACTAAACAAATGGTTTGATAATTTGAATATTTTTACTGAGAAGCATATTCTTGTTTAATATATATAAAATTTTTTAAACTTTCCAAATAGTATTCCTGCCCCGTCTCAAACAGCAGCATTGATTTTCACAATGTTTCTATTAAGCTCAATAGCCAAATCAATATTTGACAGTATTCTTAGTTAATACCAAACAGTTAAACACTCAGAAGATTGTTCTTATGGTTCCAATCTAGTATATTTTAGGATTTTTTTCCTAAAATACTTTCAGGTTCAAGCTCATATATTTGTGGGCTAATAGCTGGTATACACTCATTGGTAGTTTATTCTCCAATTATATGTTCGTTTTAATTGACTACTATATACTTTTTGTACCTATTATAAAAGAGTATCATGATTACTATTATTGTTCGAAATAACAAAATTGGATTATCTTATACAGTTAATTTTGCATAAATGCATTTGGAGAATTCATTTAGTTTAGTTTAGGACATAGTTCCATCCCAGTTAATTTACCACAAGGAAAAACCTGTTTCTATAGTTCAGGAGTTCCACACCCCCAATTCCAATCAATTGTTTTAGAAAACAAGTTACTTATTACAAGGTGAGAAAAGGTGAATGGCTCAAGCCAACAATGCAAGAAAATCAAGTTTAACCACCCCTGAGTCAGCACAGCACTACCTTACCTATGAAATCTTTAGCAATTAATGTTAATTCTAATACTTCATGCCTAATCCATTACACAAGCTTTTTTTCTTGGCACTTACTGTGTGACTGTGGGCATGTCTCAATTATCTCATCTGTAAATTGAGGCGGCAGAAAATAAGGGACATTCTAACACTAATTCAAGAAGAATTAGACCTAAAAGACAAACTTAAAATCTGGCCTCAGAAAACTGCCAAACTGTATTACAATTACTCTGAAGAATTTCACTGGAAGAGATTTTTGGTGTGTGCATACATGTGCTTATTTAAATGCTTCTAATAAAACTCTTTATCAGTTAGAACACACCTTTTGGTCAGCAGCACAAAACCCTATGTAGCTGTACTTAAGGGAAAGTTTAGGTATGTATATCCTTGGGGTATAGGGATGATATACCCTCAAGTCACATAAATACTGATCTACAAAAATAGTTGTATGGCTGGGAGTGGTGGTGGACATCTGCAATCTCTGCTAGCCTGGAGGCCGAGTACAGTGGATCGTTAATTCAAGAGTTCTCAGCAGCAGTGGGCTAATAATGCTGACTAGGGGATCTGCTTAAGTTCCACATTAATAATGGTGAGCCCTCTAAGAGAGGGGTTGCCTGTGGGGTTAAAGGCACTCAGTTTGGAAAAGTCTCAATTTAAAGTTTCTACTGATCAGAGGGAAGTAGGATTGGGCCTATGAGTGGCCCCAGCACTTGCAGGCTGGTAGAGGTGGTCCAGTGTTTAAAAACAAACAATAAAATTTAAATTAAAATAGATGGTTGCATAAAGAACCCTGGCAGTATGCTTTCATGCGCTAGGGTGATGGTTGGCATTGGCAAATAAAATCAGTTCCTCTTGGATATGTGGCACAAGATTTCAAAGAGAAGTTAATGATGCATTAATAATATCTTTTCCAGTAAAAGATTCTCATTTTCTCATATCAGATACTTGGGGGGGAAGAAGTAGAAGGTAAGTGAATGAGTTCTGTTAATAGTCAACTCTGGAAAGTAACTAGTTAACTTTCTGGTGCCTAATATTTCACCTGAATTTAAACAATCATTTATTAAGTACCTACTACGTGCAAGATAATTCTCCAAAGTTCTAAGTTGCAGAACAGATGCTTATCTGCTTGGAGAAAGCAGGGGATTTCTTCAAGTTCCCCACACCAATGAAATCACAGGGACTGATTTAAGGAAAAGCCTAAGGCCTTGTATAGACACAAGGAAAAAACAAAAAACAAAAAACAACCTCATAGGCCCTCACCTTCAAGGAAATTAGCTTTCTACTGGTGTAAAAAAGGAATGAGGGAAAAGGTAGCACCAGAGCTGTCTCCTATAAAGCCAGGATTCTAGGGTAGAGATGAAGCTTATTCCAGGCATAGGGAATGGCTTGTAAGAATGAATGTTCAAGTGATGACTTCAATTTACTGAGTTTAGTACAATTTGGGGGTGTTACGGAAATCAAATGGAAGGACTCTTCTCTACTGCTATATTTCTTACACAAAAATCCTTTTCCTTATTTCTCTATCCTAATTAAATTCAACACAACAAATGTTATATATAATCCCAATGACATCAGCCAGATAGAAATGGCTTTTCCTGGTCATACTGCTTTTGTCTCATTCACTCTGGACGGCCTCCGACCTTTCAGAAACTTTGAGGAAATTATCCTTATTTGTTGCAGACTCAAGTGAAGTGGTTTTTTTGTCCTCTATTTAGAGGTCAGGAGAGACTCTCTAATTGGTAGGTTCAATCTCTTGCACATACCAGAAGAATCCTTTTCATACCTGTGGGAAGTTTGGTTATAGAAGTCAAGGCACTAATTTTACTTGCCAGTGCAGGTTATCTGGCTGAAAGGGAGCTTGCCATAATGAATGGAGGGCTGATGTTAAGAGTGAAGAACACCTGTCCAAGTCATTCTGCGATCATATAACTGGTTGTGTGGCCACAGTCAAGTCACTTAATCTTTTGGAGCCCCAGGCAATTCTAAAACTCCACCTATATTAGCTTCACTTGGTAATGTCCTCAGGTCCCACAGATTTAATTATCATCCCTATGCCCAAGATTCTATTTAACCATACCTAACCTCTTCACTGACCTCCAGTCTAAATTCTCCAATTGCCTTACAGACATCTTGAACTGAATGTTCAGTAGACTTCTTAAATCTAACATCTAAAACCAAATTCATCATTTCCTCCCTAAACACTCCCTCTCTTCCCCACTTCCCTATTGCAGCAACCCCATCCTCCCAGGTCCCCAGAGGTTCACAACCTTGTCACTCTGGCCATTCCTCATATCCAAGCTATTGCCAAAGGTGTTGATTTTACCTTTTCAATATTTTTCCAATATGGCCCCTCCTGTCCTCTGACTACCATCAATCTAGTGCAGGACTAACTTCTAACATTTTAGGTCTGGACAAATGCAATATCCTGATGGTGCATCTCTGCCACCAGTCTTTCCCCATTCCAATCAATCCTCCATTCATTCAGTTGCCAAGTGCAGGTTGATCATACCATTGCCAAAGTCAAAACTTCAGTGATTTTCAATCACCTCAGATATCAAATACCAAATCTTGTTTAACATTCAAACCCCTTAGTAACGGCCTCCCCTCCCCCCCAGTCTCCAGCCTTCTTACACTTATATTCCCAGACACATGCACTCTCTGATCCAGTGACACTTGCAGTTCTTCAAAGGAAACACTCCATTGGCTCTCCCATGCTTTGGCTGCTCAAATACCTGGAATGCTTGATCTCATCTCAGCCTCCTGATTTTCTTCAAGAAGTCCCAAATAAAATTCCACCATCTACAAGAAGTCTTTCTCTGATCCTCTTAACTTTAGTACCTATATTGGGTAAATTATTTTCTATTTATCTTGTATGTAACTTGTTTCTACATATTTGTTTGCTTGTTGTCTCCTCCACTGGGTTGTGAGCTCCTAGAGGGCAAGAGATTGTCTCTTTGTAGTCCCAGAGTTCGGCTCTGTGCCTGGTGCTTAATAAATGCTTACTCTGAGCTGCTTACTTTTGTTTTTCCTCTCTAGGAATTCCTCACAGTGAGATTACAGGTGTGATCTAATAATGTGTCAGGTACACACTCAGAAAACATAAAAGTGTTGGAAGTTAGGGGTGAGGGGGATCAAGTCTGACCTTTCAACTTTTTGGCAAGACCTGATTATTCAACATGGCAAGTTTTTACTTCTTTTGGCTTTAATTTTTCAGAAGTATTTTTTATTTTTAAAAACCCTTCTGTCTTAGAATTGAGACAGAGGAGGAGTAAGGTTATGAAACTGGGGTGAAGTGACTTGTCCAGAGTCACACAGCTAGGAAATGTCTGAGGCCAGATTTGAATCCAGGACCTCCTATCTCCAGACTTCGATCTCTATCCACTGAGCCACCTAGCTTGCTACCCTCCCCCTCCTCCAAAATCCCGCAACTAGTCACCCATGGATAGATGCTCCATTTAGTTCTATAAGCTATAACAAAAGCACACAGCTTCCTAGAGTGACCAGAAAGTAGGAGTCCTTGATCTAACCTCCAAATATACATATATACTGGCTCACAGGCTCTGTTCCAGATAGTACCGCTCTGGTTTCTTCTTCTTGAGATTCTTGTGATCTTTTTTTAATACAGAAGATGTTGCCTAGAATGAACTCTTGTCACTTGTGCAATTCACAATAAAAACACCACTCAAAAGGTGACCCATGTAGACAAGAAAACAAAACCATTTGGTAGAGATAAATATTTCCTTAACAAAAGTGATCTATTAAAAATGATATTCAGGGGGCAGCTGGGTAGCTCAGTGGAGTGAGAATCAGGCCTAGAGACAGGAGGTCCTAGGTTCAAATCCAAACTCAGCCACTTCCCAGCTGTGTGACCCTGGGCAAGTCACTTGACCCCCATTGCCCACCCTTACCACTCTTCCATCTATGAGACAATACACCGAAGTACAAGGGTTTAAAAAAAAAATGATATTCAGTCCTAACTGTGTGACCCAGGGCAAGTCACTTAACCTTCATTGCCTACTCTCACTATTCTTTTGCCTTGGAACCAATACACAGTATTGATGCTAAGATGGAAGATAAGGGTTTAAAAAAATGAAATTCAGGTTGAGCCAAACCAAAGGGTTATATTTTCTCTCTCTTTTCAATTTTTTGCACATCTGTTCTTAAATAATATTGGTTAGATCATTTCATAATCAAGATTATATGACAGATTTTACAGCTATATCACACCATATTAAGATAAATGAATTGGGTTCTAAATTTCAAAATCGAATTATTAACTTTCTAGCACAATCTCAGGGATGGAGAGGGGGGAAATTCAAGGTACTAAATTTGCTATATTTCATGGTCATAGTTTATCCTCAAACTAAAACACACCCATGGCTAAGGGGGCACTGTTTGGGGAATAACATTCCAAAAGAAGTAGCAGTACTACCGTCAACATTCCTGGTTATTCAGAAATGAAGGCTGCATGTATTTTGTAAATAAAATGCTTTGAATTTCTGTAGATTTACAAAATACCAACCCTGATAATCTCACCGGGTCACCCGGAATTTACAGCTAGGAAATCCAAAAGAACTGTGACTAGGGTTATATACAAATTACCAAAAAAAAAAAAGTAAAACCATAGGCCCGGATTCCTTTAAATGCTAATGGTTAGAAGCAGCTATAAAGGTCTGGATCAAATGGGGAGGGCTTAGAGGTTGGAGAGGGAAAAAAACGTTAAAATGTCCAGCAACTTAAAAAAACCTAACACATCAGAAAGGTGTGATAGGAAGGAAGCAACATAAACATATAACCACATTTGATTTATACTCTTAAGTCTTGCCCCAGCGAATTAGTATTACCTTCCCTTTCAGATCCGAGATAAATCTATGGCAATTCATTTTCCCATGGGTTAACATGGGCCTCCTACAGACCAAGATGCTGCAATACCATATTCTTCAACTCCTCCCCATCCCATCTGGACTGACGCATCACTACCTCCTACTTAAGGATGCAGTTTAATATATATACACATAAAAACGTATATTACATATACACACATAGATATACAAATACACACATATGCAAATATAAATTAAGCCCTCGTTTTCTAGGCTGGGAAATAAAAGGTTTGAATTTCCAATGACTTCACGTTCTGCCTTTCCCCTCTGTTCTTAATGACTAAAAATACCGAAATATTCTTCCTCCTTTTCGATACAAGTTTAAAACCCGTTCATTATAGAGAAATCCCACTAAGAACAACCTCGAAGGCGAGGACCGAGTCTCTCTCTTAGCTAGGTGACTCCCCCCACCCTACCCCACCCCCCAACGGCCGTAAAGCCCCAGCCCGGCTAGGAGCGCGCTGACAGGGCCGAGAGGCAGATCCAGACCCATTCTTCCAAGCCTTGGAGAGTTCCTAACGAAGTCATAACGGTTGGCCGAGTACGCCTCCGCCCCCGGGGAGAGCCTGAATACGTGACCGTTCCGAGCAGATCTGCAGCGGACATGGAAGAAAGACTCGCTGCGCGACTAAGGGATGGTAAGCCCTTCACAAGTGCGAAAATGACATCTCCCTCCGCTGCCAACCCGGCCGGGGCCGCGCTCGACACGCCCGTCCACCCGCTCTCCCTCCACCCGGTGCTCACCTACCGCGTTGCGAGCTGCGGAGGACTGAGCAGGCGGCTGGGGTGAGAGGAAGCCCTTCAGCTCTGTCACTGCAGACCTCCGAAACGCTAGCAGCAGCAGAAGGGGAGGGGCCTCACGAGTCATATGATCCCTCTAAGCCCTGCCCCTTCTTTTCCAAATCGCCTCCTCAGGCGCATTGCATTTTGGGAATTTCTTTTGAGATCATTTAAGAAACTCACTTCCTTGCTACTTGGTCGTTTTAGTTGTTTTTAGCCGTCCGGAAAGACACAGCCCGTAAGGAAAGGAAAACAACCCCTTTCCATTTATAGGGTGTGTGCGGGAGGGATGGGGTCAAAGGGTATTGCCAAGGAAATGACGTTTCTCTTTGATAAACGGAAATGGCGGTGGGGATTCCATCCCGCGGATCTGGTTTTAAGATCCC
Source organism: Gracilinanus agilis (assembly GCF_016433145.1). NCBI lineage: Eukaryota > Metazoa > Chordata > Mammalia > Didelphimorphia > Didelphidae > Gracilinanus > Gracilinanus agilis. Next base: position 353,664,249 of record NC_058132.1, read on the forward strand.
CCAATCCTTAGGGTTGCACAGACCACGTGACCGAAAAGATTCGCTAGGGCTGGGGGCAGGCAAAATCTGAATGCAAGGTTTTTATTAACTTTTAGAAAGGGACCTCGTTATTTCGCGTTAATGAAGAATTTCGAGTTACCAAGAAAGGGTAGCTGTAAATAGGTCGTTCGGATTGATAGTAAAGTTCGAAGGTCACCTTATAAAGAGGCGGAATAATCCAAACGTCCGGGAAAAGCAGGGGTGGGCTAGATAGATCCAGTCTCAGAAGGAACAGAAAGAAGGAAAGGTAAAGGGTGGGGCAGAGAGATCCGGATTCCACCTCTCAGACCGCAGCGGACCAGTCCAATGAAAGGAATCAGAAGGGGAAGGAGGGATGATTACAGATGGTACAATCCAGGAGGCGGACGGTTTCCTGAGGGACCTGGACTGGGGCGGGGAGAGGAAGAAGAGCGAGCTAGAGGAGGCGGGAGCAGCGAGGCTGCGTGCGCGCCGGCGCGCGGAGGGGGCGGGGTGAAAGGTCACGGCGGCGCGGCGGCGGGTCTTGGCTGGCTGGCGGGCAGGCGGGCTGGAGCGCTGCGAGCGGCCCCGTGTGCACATGTGGAGGAGCGGCGGTAGCCCCAGCCCCAGGGCAGCGGCCTGAGACGCCCCTGAAGGCCGCGGCAGTCCCTAGCGAATCGTGCCCGGCCTCCAGCCCCGAGGCGGTGGCGGCGACGACGGCTGAGGAGGCGGAGGCCGGTGTGTGGAGTAGGGTCGCTCCCGGGCTCGGGGCGCGGCGGCGACGGCGGCGGGATCGGCGGTAAAGACGGCCACGGCAGGCGGGGAAGATGAAAGGGTGAGGCAGGGGCGCCCAGGCTGCTCGTGGGGGGATGGCGAGGAGGAGAGAGGCGAGTGCGAGATGTGCCTCGCTCTGCCTCCGGGTCGAGGAAGGCAGCCTCGATGGCGGGGAAGGAGGGAAGACGGCCTGGCCCCGGTGCCCAGAGGGGCTTCGGGCACGGGGCGAGGGGAGACGAGAGGCCGAGGCGGGAAGCGGGGCCTGGGCCTGGGACAAGATAGGGTCTCGGGGCGTGCTGTTGGGGCTCTCCGGGAAGAGGGGTCGCAGGCTGCTTTGTAGGAGGGAGGGAGCGAGTCAGTGAGTCGTGGCCGCTCTCTCGTCGGTTCGGTGCGGGCCAGGGACAGCTGGCGTTGGCTTCTCGTGTGTGTCCTACACCGGACAGCCGAGAGGCAGTTGTGAGCAATGGCCCACTGGGTAAAGAACTTGAGCAGGAAGGGGAGCTCGTGGTTCGACCGGAGATTCTGGTGTCCGAGGCCAGCCGGGGGAGGGGGGGGGGCGGGGGGATGAGAGCCCGGGAGGCCGGAGGGAGGAGTGCCAAGTACTTGAGGAAGTGGAGCGGGCGCTTCAGTAGGTGGAGCTCTTACCTCTCGCAGTTTGACCACTCTTTACCTAACGCAGGGCCAGGGGGCACCGGCTTTGTCTGATCGTGAACCAAAGTTCGAACTCGGCCTTTTTCAAGCGTCTGGCTAGGGTGGCTTCAGTAGTTGCAGTTGGACAAGATGTTTCAAATTTTGTGGTCCTGATTTAAATGTTGCTGTAGTTATTTTAAAAAAAAATTACATGGCATGGGGTCCATTCTAAGAAGAAGCCGAATTTTTTAAAATTTTGAATGAAGTTCTTCCTTGGAAGTAAAATCCCAGAGTAGACTTTACTAAAGTGAAAGTTCGTGTTCATTTTTTGATTAAAGGTTGTGGACCTGTGCTTTCTGAATCGTAGTCTAAGCAGACTGGTCCAAATCTATGATTAAGATGCGGCACCAACTTTTTAGCAGATTGTTGAAATTGGCCTTTCCGGAGTTATCAGAAAGTTCACTGATTTAATTTAGCTTCAGTTTTGCTACACTTAACTTTTTTCTTTATAAACATTCTAACTCTGAAATTAGTTATGATGGTAATTTGTTGATTCCTAATCAACTTTTATAACAAAGTTAAACATTTTGTCCTTATGCAGAAACTTTTCCGAGGATGTTTAATACAATTTCTGCCTCTGCCTCCTGCTGTTTGTCCATATTATCAGCATACGGTCAAATGAAAAGATCCTATGTTAAGCATTTTTCAAGCCTTAAAGACGTTATGATTAATCTGGCAACTTCATTCTTGACAGTTAAATTTACCTGCACTTTTATTGGTGCCGTGAAAATTTAACAAAAAGACATTGAAGTAGGGGCAGCGGGGTAGCTCAGTGGAGTGAGAGTCAGGCCTAGAGACAGGAGGTCCTAGGTTCAAACCCAGCCTCAGCCACTTCCTAGCTGTGTGACCCTGAGCAAGTCACTTGACCCCCATTGCCCACCCTTACCAATCTTCCACCTATGAGACAATACACTGAAGTACAAGGGTTAAAAAAAAAAAAAAGAAAAAGACATTGAAGTGAGATAGTACTATTAATGTCTTTTATCACAATAGGTGGTTTTTGTTTGTTTTGTTTAAAGAACCTGAAACCACCAATTAGCATGAAAAGTATGGGGAAAGATAGTGAACTCCGTATATGGCACTTCCGTGGCATAAGAACTATGTATGTTTCTCAGTCTTGTTTTGAATATTATCATAGATTTAGAACTGGAACAGATCTTAGAGGCCTTTTAGTCCAATTCTCCTGTTTTTTTTAGGTGACAAACAAGCCCTCGGGAGGCTGATTTGCCAAATTTCACACAAATAGTAAGTGACAGAAACAGGATTTGAATTCTTCATTCAAATACTTCATTCCCTATATTATTCCTTGCCTTCTCTCCATTTAGTATCATAGACTTATCCCTGGAAAAGGAGCTTAAAAAATCATCTAGTGCAGGAGTGCTTAACTTTTTTTGTATTCTGGATACCTTTGTCAGTTTGATGAAGCCTATGTACTCTTTCAAAATCATGTTTGTTGCCTAAATTCATAACTGACAAAATTTCAGTTAAGAGTTTAGTAAAAGTAAAGATTTTTTTTATCTATCAAAGTTCACAGGACCTCCAAAATTGATCCATCCACTTTGGGACCTAGCTTAAGAACCTGTAATCTAGTCCAACTCTGGTCCCTGGTTGATTCTTTTCAGCTTTTAGTCTTCTCTTTTAGTATGTGCATGTGAATATTCTTTTTCCCATTAGACTAAACTCTTAGATTACAGTTTTGTATTTGTATGTCCAACCCTAACACATCAGTTCCCTAGTGGATGGAGTAGGTACTTAATGAATGCTTGTTGATTGATGGAATTCAATTCAACAAGTGTTTGTTAAGCCCTTTTGATACTGGGCTGGGTGTTGGGGATAGGGATTACAGAGTCAAAAATTAAACATTTTCTGCTCTTAAGGAGTTCTCTTGGGAAGAAGGGTACATATGCCAAGGTAAGTGCAAATAATTTAGCACCCATAGGAAGGACCTCTTGTAGGAGATAGAACTTGAAACTGACGCCCATGGAGGTTAAGTGACTTGCCCAAAGTTATACAAGTAGTGACATCGGTGGGATGTGAACCAAAGGCCTTTGACACTAAATCCAGTATCAAAAAGTACTCTTTCAGTTGTACCATGCTGCCTTTTAGGAACTAAGCCGACACTTTATAGAGTGAGACTTTATTCTTGATATCTGGTTCATCTGAACTTTAATAAAAGTGTCTGGAAAGTTTCTGTTAAGTAATTACATGGACATTCTTCAAGATTCTTTAGATTGTGCTTAGTCCTGATAAGTATATATAATATACTATGTACAACTTTCTAATATCTTCCTTTCCCTTCCTTTTCACCTAAGCCTTGTTTTAGCAACCTGTCACCCAATCTCAGGTCAGAAGAAATGCTGAATACTACCTGCTCAACTATGTTGCAAACCTACTTTATTGTAAAGTTGTGCCTAACTCTTCATGACCTAATAAAGGTTTTCCTGGCAATGACACTGGGATTGGTTTGCCATTTCCTTCTCCATTGAATCAAGGCAAATAGATTAAGTGACTTGCCTAAGAGCACACAGTTCAGTGAGGTACTGAGGCTGGATTTGAACAAATCTTCCTGGCTCTAGACCCAAGTTCTATGTCCAATGAGCCACCTGATTATCAGTTGCCCTTTCCTTCTCCAGCTCATTTTACAGTTGAGGATACTGAGGCATACCGGGTTATTTGAGTTGCCCAGGGTTGTACAGCTAGTATCTGAGGCCAAATTTGAATTCAAGCCCACCTGACTCCAAGGCTAGTACTCTACCCATTGTTATCACCTAAGTGCTCCAAACCAGCTGTAACCAGTAGCATAATAGTTTGTACATAAAGCTCTTACTGGCTTTTTTTGGTCAGGTCTAGGCCAGTACTTCACTTCAGGGACTCTCAAACCTAATTATAGTTGTCTATCAGTATCAGTGTTAGTATATTCATGAAGTAAGAGTAAACATCTATATTGCACTCCTTACCCAGTTTTGCTCATGGGAACTCAGGAATTTTTGTGAGGAATACCCATAAAACTGGGAAAAAGAAGTAATATTTATTGGAAAAGGGCCCCAAACTAACCTTATGTTTTATACCCAAACTAATGATTAGGGAAGCAGGTTTCTAAAAAAATCCTGCTTTTAAAAAGATGATTTGTTTTGCTCTGGATACAGTAAGAGAAATGAATATCTTTTTATACTGTGGAGTGTGTTTTTCTATTTGTATCTAAACTTTCTAAGTCTTGATTGATCACACATGTTAAAGCCAGTGGAAATTCGTGTTGGATATGGGGGGGGGGTGAAGGGGAAAGTAAAAACAAGAATCATGTAACCATGGAAATTTTTCTAAAAAAATAAAATATTAAACTTTCTGTCTTTAATACTGTCTGAAACTTAAATAAGGAGAAATCTTATTCTCACTTCAACACACTTTCTCTTGAAGCAACCTTAATGCTATCAGAGACTTTTCCAAGTAGAACATACTTTGCTTTTAGTAGAGCCAAAAGAGTTCAATTAAAGAGTAGGGATTCTTCACTATGTTACTCATTCTTTTCTCCCTTAATCTTTTGGGGGTAGGCTTGAGATGCAAACTGATCATTATTCCCTAAATGATAGCACCCATGCCTCATCCCACCCCTACTGCAAGCAATGCCCTGTTGGGGTGGGGGGCAGGTCAGGCTCCCAGCCTGGGGGGGGGGGCAGAGTGAGGGGGAAGGTGGCTCAGAGATCAGGTAACTGACCTCTTCCATGAGTTCAGGGCAGGCCCTGGGCTTTCAGCCCAGGACGGGGTGGGAGAAGCTGCCTCCTGCAGCCACGGGGGCAACCAGACTCCCCAGAGTCAGGCTGAAGGGGAGGGAGCTATTGCCAGGCTTCCATCTGTAGGGAGGGGCACCCCCTGACCCCCTTGTTCAGGGGGTGGCGTTGCCTATTGGGCTGCAACCCACATGGGGGTGAGAGCAGGGGGCAGGGTCACCCCCAGACTAGGAGCTGCAGAGAAGGAAGTGGCAATCTCTTAGGGGACAGGCAGGTTGGGTGTCAGGAGAGGAGATCCTCCTGTGGCCCCTAGTCCCAGAGAGGGGAAGGAAAAAGGGAGAGGAGTGCCCTAGTGCTCTGCTCTGGGCAGGGTGATTGGGGTGTGGGGAGATGGAATGGAGAGGGGAAAGGGAGCAACCTGGGGGATGGGCAGCTGCCTAGCTGTGTGCCCACAGAGCCCTCTCTGCATGCCATAGGTTCACCATCATGTCTATACATCATGTTCCTGTACTTCAATGTCTATTTTGTAAAACGTTTGTAAACATTTGCTGAGGAAAGAAAGGCTAGATTGAGAGTTCATTTGACATTGGTAAATTATAATGAAAATCTGATTTAATGATAAACTTATTAGAACATAGTTGCCATTTTCTTTTCCTTTTTTTAAACCTCTACTTTCTGTATAAGTAACAACTCTTTAAGAAGGGCAAAGGTTAGGCAAATAGGGTTAAGTGATTTGCCATGGGTTACATGGCTAGGCAGCGTTTGAGGTCAAATTTGAACCCAGATCCTCCTGACTCCAGGGCTGATGTTCTTTCTATTCACTGTGCAACCTAGCTGTCTTATAGCTGCCATTTTCTAACTCCACCCCAAATAGCAAATACAGAAATGTAGCAGGGAATACATGTCCTCATCTCCACATTGCTGTTGTTAACCTTGTCAAGTCAGATCCTAGAAAGACATACTGAAATATACTGCTTAGTTCAGTGCAGATAATTCCTAAATATATAGTGATATCATTGTAATCTTCATGTGCCAAGGCTTTGTTTTCTACAATGAGGTTCAAGAAAGTGTTTTGTGAAAGAGGTATTCCTCCCTCCCCACCTTTAGGGGAAACACTTTGAAATAAATATATTTGAGGAAAGGATGTACAAAAAGGTCATGCCTAATATTTTTTTATCCCTAATACTTTACTTTCTCCTCCATTTACTGAGAGAAGAGAATAAATTGTTCAATATTTAGCACTCATCTAATTGAGATGTATTAGTCTGGTATTTATATTTTTTTCCCTTGCACACACTTAAGATTTCTGTTTCTAGTATTCATAGATAAACACAGCTATCTGGACTTCTTTTCTTTGTCTACTCAGGCTCAAAATGTATTTCAGTATGGTGGGCTATTGATCCTGACTATCATTCTTAGGAAATTATTTTGAGAGTGAGGTAAACAGGAGATATAGATATAGTAGGGAAGGGGAGGGCACTAACATTTCTTTTAATTTTTATTATAACTTATTGGAATCTTAAGAATAGTATTCTGTCATGAGCTCTAAAACTGTATGTGGGAAAAAATGTTAAAAGCAAGTTAAAGTAACAATTTCCACATTTTTAAAAAAAATCTTGAATCGTTTTCATGTAGACTGTATGAAACTGGGCAGATAAAGAAAATTCACATTATTAGTTAAAGCTGAGAAAAAGTTTTATTAGCCATATATGTTCTTTGTTAGAGAGCTAATTTTCTTGGCTCATTCAGCTTTAGCTTTTATGACCATAGTTGGTGGAGAGAAGCAAAGGTCCTTTCAGTTAATTACAAAGTATATATGGAGAATATAATTTCTTGGATATTAATAAGAAAATTTACTTGTTCGTTTTTTTTACCCAATTTTAGTGTATTGAAATTATTTGTATTCCTTTGGGATAATTTTTTAATGGAGGGGGTTACTTTTATTTGCTAAATGGTACCTCAAGGTTTGGCTGATGGAAAAATTATAGGTGCTGAACACTGAGTAAGTCATTGCCACCATGATTTTGCTCTTTCTGCTGCCTGAAGAAGACATGATGGTTTAAAATATCTTAGGAGACACAGTGTATGGTCAAAATCAGGTCACATAGTTCAACTGACTGAATCAAACTCAACCTAGGGAGATGGGAAAAGAAAGATAACTATTACTTCAGGGTACATATACATAACTAATTTAGGTCACACTGTTAACACTGACAAATGGTAATAGTCTTACTATTATGTAGTGTTCTACTTTATGGTATAGCTTATTTTCTGGACAACATACACCATCGAGTTTTACCATAGGATCATAGAGAGCTGGAAGAGACCTCAAAGGCCTATATCTAGTCCAACTTCCTCCTTTTACATATGAGGAAACTGAAGCCCAAAAAAGTGACTTTTCCCACAATTTCTCAGCTTAGTCAGAGGCATAATTTGAGCCCAAATACTCCCACTACAAATCTACTGGCTTTTCTGCTTTACTGTACCTCTTCATACTTTTTGTTAGTGTTAAAATGACTACTTATTTTGTTTTCCTCTTGAAATTAATCTCAAGCAAGGAACTATATTATGGATAAACAGAAGTAAGGAAAGTTCTGTGTTTCCCTGATAATAAGAATTGTGGATTGATCAGAGCCAAAAAAGCAGACATGCCAGGGCATTTTTTTCTTTTTGTTACCTATGACAAGTGTTATCATACCATAAATACTTAAAAATATATTTCTATAATAATTAACCTTAAAAATTACACATATAAGCTCTAAATGAAGAAACTTGATCTTAACACCTTTGAGAGAATTAGTTGCAGAGTATCATCCTTTTTAAAAAGAACAGCTTATTTTTGCTGAGAGTTCCTGAAAGGATGATATTTTAAGGAAGATAAAGTAATTAAACAGTTAACTTCATATTTAATGTATTGTCTAAGTTGGGGAATTCCATCAAATAGGATTGGAGTAAGAATCTCAGATTAGTAGCAGCGGATAAAGACTGAAATCAGATTAGGAATTAAAAATAATTTATTTTCCCCAACCTCCAGTGAGTTAAAAAAAGGGAGGAGAAAGATGAGGAAGTTGAGAAAATATTATCCAGGCAAATAGACTTGTTAATAAAAGGATCTCAGACCTCTTCTACAAAAATTTAAAATTTCTCCCAAGTCTTTCAGGAAAAGCTGTATTTAAATACAAAAAAAGTATGCCTGTTGACTGGCTTTTCTCAGATAGAAATGTCATTAACTGAAGTGTATATTCAAGAAAAGCCCGAGACATTTAAAATTAGATGCAGAGATATTCCTTTGATATTATTACTCTTTAAGTTTTATAGTGTTAAATTTTTCTTAGTTCAACTTGGAACTAAAATTTTGTTTAAAAAATTTACTTTTTCTGCTTTGTATTTTTCCAGTGTATGATAAAATGATAAAATCTACTTATTGCTTTTCTAAAAATCTAAATAGGTTTGCACAATTGTAATTTAAACACTAAAATTGCATTGCTTTCATATGGTGTTTTAGTCTGTGTCTCATTTTAGGTTCACTTAGGTGAACCACAACAGACTTGAGTCTAGCCATATCTGGCTCCACCTCCTGACAGGCCAGTCCGGGCAGAGCCCCAGGATGTGCCCCAGGGGGCCTTCAGCCCCTGCCCCATATTCCAGTGCCTTTTGCTTCCATCCTCCTTCCACATGGGTTTATGGCTCTCCTGGCCAAAAAGGTTGCCAACCCCTGGTCTATAATGTTACATATAAGCCATTATAAAGAATGTACTTTGAGTTTAATCTTTGTTTAGACTCAGTATTTATAAATCAGTATTTGCAATAGAGAGTAATGTAGTTGAACATTTACAAAGTAGTAAAGATAATCTTATTGATATATAAGATGTATCTTATCAAGTACAACACTGATCTATAACTCTTGAGTTGAGCTCTTAAGATCCTTGCATCTAAAATAATCTACTTTTTGCACTTAAAAACCTCTAATTTCTGTAGAGTGTCAAACATGCTGCCATTCTGCCCACAACTCTCAAGTGTAGTCTGAACCTATCTGATTTTTATGTGTTGAGGTAGGAATTAAAAAAAAAAAGAAAATATTAATATGGAGTTTCTTTTCTAAGTCAGTATGTAGCCTGCAGTAGTTGATTTTTTTAGGCTATAAAAATTATTTCTTGAAATAAGAGACTGGGTTAGAACTGTTCTAAACACTTATTATAATTTTATGTATCCTAATGCTGGCATAAATCATTAGAATGCTCCCATATTTAGGAATACCAGGAGAATTTTATTCCTTTTTGAGTCACAAAATTTCCAGTGCTAGGGGGCAGCTGGGTGGCTCAGGGGATTGAAAGCCAGGCCTAGAGACAGAGGTCCTGGGTTCAAATGTGGCCTCAGGCACTTTATTAGTGGTATGACCCTGGGCAAGTCACTTAACCCTCATTGCCCAGCCCTTTCTGCTCTTCTGCCTTGGAACCAATACAGAGTATTGATTCTTAAGACTGAAGGTAAGAGTTTTAAAAAAAATTTTCAGTGCTAATTGAGCTAGACTATTAAGTTTCATCTACCAGCAGGTGGCATCTGATATTTTACCTTTCAAAGATTCTTAGATTTGAGGATTGTTATTACTTTAAAAGTAGTTAATTGATTGCTTAGGAAAGATTTAGTTTGTAGATCATAAGTAAACTTCTTACATAGCTTTGTGCCCTTTTCTCTGCTTCTGTATATAATACACTAAATTTCTCTGAATCAGAATTTAGCTTTTTTCTAGCCTATATACTTTTTATATTCCTATAAGGTAAGAATGTTAGGAAAGAGGACTTATTACAAGTAATAGCAATTAAATTCTTAATTTAACCATAAATAAAACACTTTAAAAAGACCTACTTCAGGCCACTACCTTCTTTCTTAACTGTCAGTGTGGGAACACTTTAAAATGCCCAAGTATGTTCTGGGATTTAAAAGGTCTAAGAGCATTGAGCAATTACTTATGTGTGAAATTATGGACACATGAAAATGCTAGTTGGGTGAATCTCATAAACCCAAGAAATAAAATACTTTTCAGAGAGTTCTGAGACATAAAAGAAATTTAAAAATACCTCATCAGAAAATGGAGTAAGTGGTATTAGTCTCCATGTAGAAATAATTCTTGCACCCTCTATAGAGTACAGGTGTGTTGATCTTTCTAGCTAGTAGGTTATTTATACAGGAAATCTGGTCCTTCCTGCTGTGTAGGCAAGAATACTACCCCATGTCTTCCTAGCTTTGTGCATTTTATTCCTCTCATGAATGATTACAGAGCTAATTTAGGAGTTTACAGTATTCTGTGAAAATTGGAAAAGAAACATTATCATTGGTTAGTAGTTATTCTGTTTTGATGAAGTACATTATTATTCCTCAAACATCTGTTTTCCTGTGCTCTTTTAGAAATATTAGAAATTTATAAATATCCCCAATTGATAAATGAGCAAAAGACAGGAACAGTTTTTGGATGAAGAAATCAAAGCCATATATAGGTATTTGAAAAAAAATGCTCTAGTTCACTACTGATTAAATTCCAACTAAAACAATTCTGAGAAATCATCACATTTATTATCCATTTGGCTAAAGTGATGTGTTAAGAAGGGGATAAGGAAAAATGGGGATACTAACACTATCTAAAACTGAACTGATCCAACTATTTTGGAGAGCAATTTGGAATTATGTCCAAACGATATCTATCAATTGGGGAATGGCTTAACAAATTATGGCATATGGTTGCAATGGAATACTACTGCACCAGTGAGCAGATTCATTTTTTTAAAACTTAGAAGTTTTTTATGACATAATGAGTATGAACATATGAGTAGAACCAAGAGAATATATACAGCTACAGATTTAATATATGAAGAATAATTTCTGAATATTCAACTTCAGAGAATGAGCTGAAAATGAAACAGGAAAGAATCTATTTCTTTTTGCTGGATGATGCCTTCTGTGGTGTGGGGAGCAGGGAAAGGACTGAGATATCTGGAAATAAATTTTATTAATACAATTTTTAAAAAACTCAAGAAATATGACAATTGATTCCTTAATGCCCTCACAGTTGTCTTCTCCATCATAGAGCACTCTGTGTATACTTGGATTAGTCCAATTGCTCTTTCAGGTTTTCTTGAGTGTCATTTGTCCTTTCTTATAGATAGGCATAAGAGCCTTGGGAATGATGGCACCCCCAGACCACTGGTCTTGCTTTCATCTCAACCCTCACAGTCATCATCTGGGGAGTTGGCTCCTGTGGAGAAGGGGCCAGCCATCCCCACCAACTGCCACCTAACTGCCACCCAACTGCCACACATGAGACAGCTGAAGCTACAGGGCAACTTGAGAGAGACTGGAGGCAGCAAGTATCAGGCAAGTCACACTACCACAACCACCTAGACTGCTATCTCCTTCCTCTGGGAGCCTGATGGAAACATCGCAGGACCCTGAACCCAAGAGGCTTGGAAATACTAATGCTTCCAGTTCAGCCATCATCCTGGGAAGCAACCCCTGGGGAGATGCAGCCTGGCAACTGTGCCTGTAGGTGCTCTTGCCACAGCTACCGAAGACCCAGAAAAGAAAGTTTTTGTCACCAAAGTCCTTGGCACTATTAAATGGTTCAACATCAGAAACTGATGTTATTTTATCAGTGGAAATGACATTAAAGAAGAGGCATTACCATCTGCTTTGCAGCTGTATCCTAAGATCCATGGGATCTTTACATCTGACTTGCAACTTAAACCTTCCATCTGTGTTGTCTCCCTCATTAGAATGTGAGTTCCTTGAGTGCAGGGACTAGTCTTACTTTTCTATTTGTATCCTCAGCACTTATCTCAGTGCTTTACTTATTTATTGATAGCATATTAGGGATTGTGATGTTAAAGTCCATATATGGTAGTGGAAAGATGTTACTGACATTTTTAAAGTGTCTCTTTTCCTTCTGGTCTGTCTTCATGTCCTCTTACTGCTGATCTTAGTTGTCTCTAATCAAATTTTCTACAACTATGTTTTTCCCTTCAAAGAATATTATTTTGAGGTGATATTATTATCTTCCACTGTTATCTTCTGTGAGATTCTACAAACAGGCTTGAATCCTAAGCTAGCATTACCTTTGGCTTTCAGATCTATCCTTTGCAAGGATTGAGATGTTTCTAGACTTTTTTTTTTTTTGGTCTTCTCACCAGGGTGAATAATTTATCAGTTAAACTTTTTAGGAAATGATGATAGTCTTTTTTCATCATATCTTTATTCATTTTCCATTTTTTTCCAGTAGAAGTTTATTTAAAATGCTTCAGTTCTATGCCATATCTGTTTTGTTCTCACCCCTCCCCCCCTTAGTTTGATATTATTTGACTTTGATTTTAACAAACTAGCAGTGTACATGGATAAACACAAACCTGGAGCTAAATAAGTGACTGGCTCTTTCTTCAATAGCCAGTCACTTTGGTCTTGAGATAGTGTCAGTTTGTTTTTGTTTTTTTAAACAATGTTATTTTATTGAACCTTTCTTGACTGTCCTCTTGAAGAATGAAAATATTCATTATGAAAAAGTATGCAGTTTCTTTATAGTTGCAAGTGTTTGGACTTTTTTCCTAGGCTGTTATTTTTGGCCATTCTTCCTTATGCCCACTTTTAGCATTTACCTTACTGAGAATTAAAGCATTTGTCAATTTTTGTTTGGAGTGTCTTAATGAATTCTATTTCTTTGTCTCCTGTCTGCAACAAATGCTTGGTCATTAGCTAGGCTTATCTTCATGGTGCTATACTTCAGTATGAGGTTGCAAAGTATCCCATGAAATGATGTTTCTTGTTGCCTTTCAAAGCACCTTCAAATCTAGTGTAACTGACTTACATGTTTCTCCATAGAAAGTGGGCAAACTTTACATTTAGCTACAACTTTTCTCATAGCACAGTTGTGACATGATTCAGATCCTACAATAATGCTCTCTTGGTCAGTGATCAAGATCATCCTAGATTTGTAGTACCAACAGTTAAGATGATGTTTAAAGATGGACAAAAAACTGATGCTTTCTTGAGCATTCTCTGGCCCTTTTCTATCATTTAGCCAGTCACTATAGAATTGGACCTTGGTTACCCAGGAGTAAGAGCCATTTTATAGTTTTAAAATGTTTGTTGCAAGGGTTGTCATGGCCTAAGAATTTATTACTTGGTGTCTTGCCTTGTGTTGATGAATCTTTCTGTTCTGATCTAAACTAGTCCTTGATAGAGAGATCATTTGTTGCTACATGTACTAAAACCTTTCTGGAATGGTAAAACCCAACAGAGTTTGCACTTGACCTACAATAGCCTTAGAAAATTCAATCACCTCTATCCTATGAGCCATCAGAGTAGGGCTTTGTGAAGCATTCAGATATCACAGTTACACACCTATGCTAAATAAATAGCTTTGGGGAAATGATGGGCCTGAATCCAACAGACTCTTCTTAGTGTAAGAGTCAGATTTCTGACTAGATTATATCTACTGTTCATAATTCCAGCAGAACAGAAAGAGGAGAGGGACAGTGGGAGGCAACCCACACATTCTAATCTTTCTACATTTATTTCTCTGTGGGGATAGTGATATTTTTAACTCCTTGGACTTTTACCCTTTACAGCAAATTTAAACACAATTTGGTAATCCTAATCTAAGAGTTGATCTATTTTTGGTTTGAGATTGATGTCAATGTTCTAAAGAGTCTTCTGTTTATTTTCACAAATGTCTTCAAAGAAGATTTAAAGTAATTTGCCAGTATAATCTATAAGGCTTTGTGCATTATTTTGGATTCCTAGCAATTTCAAAATAGAAAGCATAGCCAATGAATTTTTTTGATTGATTATTGCCAGTTAATGTTTTCTTAAGATTATTTTCAAACATTTCATTTACTTTCTTGTTTGTGCCTTTAATGTAGTATGATCTCTTTTGCTAAGGTATATTTACAAGTTGATGATACTGCTCTGCTATATTTAAAATACCCATGGGCTTAAATTTGAGCCAAGTGATCAGGTCAGAAGTATCTATTTCAATCAGACTTCACTCTAAGGGAACTATATTTGAAGTTGAATTTTGCTGACAAGATTCCATGTAATACTCATGTCTAAACAACCTCTGGTATTCTAGTGATGATAAGTCTTTATTGTCTGCTTTGTACAGATTCTATTTTATACAGTTAAACATTGTCCTGCTTTCAGGGTTACTTTGGCCTTTTTTTGCTCAACTTCATGACAAGCCTCTATTGATGTTTTAATCACTACCTGTCAAGTTGTAAATTAGAATACTCTTTAATTATAAATTAAACTTTCTCCATTCCCAAATATCTCAATAGAAAAGGAGAATAGCTAGTTCTCTTTTGTAATATTTCATGTACTTAAAATCTGGTTATATTTGTAATGATTGACCTAACAACTAGACTATGACTTTGCTTTATTTCTTTTGAATAATAATGGTGATAAGAAAGCCATGGATACAAAGCAATGTATTTATTGTCAGAAGAGACCTAGGTTTAGATGCTAGCTTAGCTCCGTGGCCATGAATAAGTCACATAACCCCTTTGAGGTTGTTTTCCTCCTGTTGTAAAAAGCTTGATATATACAGGTCACTTGGTATTACAAGTCTTAAGACTATATAAGGGCAGTTAGGTGGCAGTGTGTAGAGCACCAGCTTGAAGTAAAGAGGACCTGGGTTTGGATCAGGTTTCAGCAAAAACAGCCAAGATTAGAAGGAAAGTAGAAAGCTGGGAGGAAAATTTTTGCAGGTATCTTTGATTAAAGGATTAATTTGTCGTATATATAAAAGTTAAATAAAAGTCGTTCTCCAGTTGCTAAATGGTCAAAGGATACAAACAGGCAGTTTTAAGATGAAGAAATCAAAGCTATCTAGAGTCATGAAAAAAATGCTCTTAATTAAAGAAATGCAAATTAAAGCAACTCTGAGGTACCACTTTATACCTATCAGATTGGCTAATATGACAGAAAAGGAAAATGAGATGTTGGAAGGTTTATGGGAAAATTGGGACACAACACAATCTTAGTGAAGTTGTAATCTGATTCAACCATTTTGCTCTAAAATATTTTTGTAAAGATATGGTTTTATCAATTACATGTAATGCAATATTCCACATAAGTTGGCTGAAGTTATATGATCCAAATTGTCTCCCTCCGTTTCTTCCTGCCTCTTTCCTGGGCTTGTAAACAATTTGATCTGGGTTATACATGTATCATTGTATAAAACATTTCCATATTGTTCATTTTTGTAAGAATATTCATATGAAACCCAAACCCTAAAATAAAAACTCATAGACTACAGTGAAAAATCGTATGCTTTTTTCTGCATTCTGACTCCAACAGTTCATTCGCTGGAGGTGGATAGCATTCTTTGTCATGAGACCTTCAAATTGGCCTGTGATCCAACCATTCTGGAGAACAATTTGGAACTAGGATAAAAGGACTCTTAACATTGTGCATACCTTTTGACCCATCAATACTATTACTAGGTCTGTATCCCAAAGAGATTTTTTTTAAAAGGGAAAAGGACTCATTTGTACAAAAATATTTATTGCAGCTCTTTTTGTGGTAGGAAAGAATTGAAAATTGAGCAGTCGCCATCAATCGAGGAACGGCTGAACAAGTTGTGGTTTATGGTAGTTATGGAATACTATTGTGTTATAAGAAATGGCAAGCAGGGTGATTTCAGAAAAATCTGGAAAGGCTTAACATGAACTAATGCAAAGTGAAGTAAGCAGAACCCTAACATAAACAGTTACAGCAATATTTCTTGCTGAACAACTGTGAATGACTTGATGATTATTCTCAGCAGTAGTGATTTAAGAAAATCCCAAAGACTCATGAAAAATGCCATCAACCTTTCGAGAAAGAATTGGAGTCTGAATGCAGACTGAAACATACTATTTTTTTTTCTTTTTGCATTTGATATTTCTACCAAGTAACTAATATGGGAAAATATTTTATATAATTACATGTGTAAAATCTATATCTGATTGCTTCCCCTCAGGGAGAGGGAAAGGGCAGTGAGGGAGGGAGAGAATCAGAAGAAGGGAGAGAATTTGGAACTCAAAACTTAAAAAATTAAAAAAAATTTTTTTTAATAGGAGGGGAAAATGAAATACTTTTTAAAAAATCTGGCTTAAGACACTTCCTAGCATTGTGACCCCGGGCAAGTCACTTAACCCTGTTTGCCTAAGTAAGAATTGGCTCTTGTGGAAAATTAGTTGGGGAAGGTAGAAAGATGAACACAATAGGATTTTGTGACGGTGTATTCCTCACAGTGATATGAGGCAACATTTTGTTGTGGTATGCCTGTACATAATAACAAAGTCATCCTACTTTAGAGTGACCCTTGGTTTGTCAAAGAATGTACCAGATCACAAGCTCTAGCAGAATCCACTGCCCCAGAAAAGCTTTGAGTATAGTCCTGGCAACAGTTTTTCTGCTTTTAAAAAACTGGCTTGGCTAGTGTGGAGAGACTTGGTACTAGTTGATAGATCATTTGATGATTTATTTTTGGCAATGGTACCCTCAAATTTTTCTCATTCTATGCAACTATTTATTTGCAATGATGAGTTGAATGAATATATATATATATATATGTATATATAAAACTAGCTTTGAATGCTGAGGCTTAATGAAGCTTCTTATTAAATGAAATTAGTCTTATAATGAATTTAATATCATATGATGTTATTTTGAAGGCTTTTTGAATTGCTACTTCAAGAAAGGTCCCCAGGCCCAATCCTTCCTGCCTTATCCTTAGCCAGTAATCAAAAACTATAATTATATTCAAGTAAAAAGTAATTTGTTTGGGGATGAGGTGTAGAGAAAAATAAAACAGGTTTAAAGTTTGACCCGCAATCTTTATCTATCTATCTATCTATCTATCTATCTATCTATCTATCTATCTATCTATCTATCTATCTATCTATCTATCTATCTATCTATTCCCTTACCTTCTGTCTTGGAGACAATACTGAGTATTGGCTCCAAGGCAGAAGAGTGGTAAGGGTAGGCAATGGGGGTCAAGTGACTTGCCCAGGATCACACAGCTGGGAAGTGTCTGAGGCCAGATTTGAACCTAGGACCTCTGGTCTCTAGGTCTGGCTCTCAATTCACTGAGCTACCCAGCTGCCCTCTTGATTTATAATTTTAAGAGAAATGAGCATATACAATTGGATTAAATATATGTAGCTGATTTTTAATGTGTGGTTTTTGTAATTCTTATTTGTTGTTTGAGATATGATCATAGTCTAAGACCTAAAAAAAGACTCAGGAAGTTGTCTAGCTCAAAACTCTTAATTGCCACCTTTTACTACCAATCAGGAAAATCAGGCACAGAAGTTGTGGATTTTCTACATTTATTAAGCACATAGATAACTTCCACTTAATTTTGCAACCCCATTTATTCAACATTACCTAATATTCACAGCCATTGAAAGATTATGAGCACAGGAGTGACACAGGAACCTGTGTAAGGCAGATTTAATTTAGGGTACCATGAAGGGGTGGAGATAGGAGAGGACAAAAGTGTAAAAGACCTTTTAAATTATTGCAGTAATACAGGAGAGTTGTAATGAGAGCTTATCTGTTTTGTTGAGAATTTAAGAATAGGAGTTATTTTAAAAGTAAAATACATAGGTTTCTACAGTTAAATAATGAAGTATAAAGGATATACTAAGATCAAGATGCTAATATCAAGGTTTGGGAAGATTGAGTAAGTGGTGATACCACTGAAATCAAATTCTGGGGGAAAATGCTTATTTTTAGAAGTGTTAGATAGAGTAGCTGGGTAGCACAGTTGTTAGAGCACCAGGCCTGGAGTCTGGAGGATCTGGGCCCAAATGTGGTCTCAGACACTACGTAGCTGTATGACCCCATGCAAGTCACTTAATCCCAGTAACCAAGCTCTTACTGTTCTTTTGACTTAGAATAGATACTTGGTATTAATTCTAGGACAGAAAAGTAAGGGTTTAAGAAAAAAAGAAAAGTCTTAGACCATTGAGTTTTGCACATTTTTTTAAAAAGCAAAATTTGTTCATTTGGAATCCATTCAGGATTTTTTGAAGAGCTAAAATTTGTCAATGTTTTGTTTTTCTTTGAAAGATCAGCTTGCTGTGGAATTTGAAATATCTTCCTGTCCACTTTTTCGTAATGCTATTTATTAGCATTTGAGAAGTAAAGATGAAGAAAGGCAATTTTTGATAATAAAAAAATATAAAATCTTTGAGTGGAATAGACCTTAGAGGTCATCTAATCCAACCTCCTTCCCAATTCAAGAATTAATTTTACAGCATTCTATGTTCATCTGTTCTGTGATTCCAGTGGCTGAGCCATCTGTAGTCAGTTCAATTTCTTGTTGGGCAATTTTTTGTTTGATTTTCATCAAGTGGTTATGTTTACTCCTGAATTTACTGCCCACTGGTACTCTAGATATCCAAGTTCACTGATCCAGAAGCCCTTGAAGAATTTTCATGTTATCACATTTTGGGTAAAGAATTTATTATTGTCTATTATTTTTTCATATTTTAAAACAATATATAGGGCAGCTAGGTTGGTACAGTAGATAGAATGCTGGGGCATGGAGTCAGGGAGACCTGAGTTCAAACATGGCCTCAGACACTTACTGGCTATGACCCTAGTTAAGTCACTTAACCTTATTTGCCTCAGTTTCTTTATTTTTAAAATGAGTTGGAGAAGGAAATGGCAAACCACTCTAGTTTTTTTTTTTGTGAAGAGTGTGGGACTCAACTGAATGCCTGAACAGCAAAAAAACAAAACAAAACAGTATTTCAGCAATATTCCTTCTCCAGGGCCTACCACTTAGTGGCTGCAGTGTAACAAATTTTATTTGCCTATAGCAACCCTCAAAGATGCTTATTATTTATTAAATTTTAGGAGGAGTATGATCTACACCAAATCCTTCCCAGCTTAGATTTTTGTGTTCATTTGTTTGCTGAAAGTTGCAGCTTTATATTCATTAAACTCCCCTCTGTTTTCAGTTAATGTTAAGTATGTCCTGTTATAGTGGTAACTTTGTGAAATAGATGAATATTTGGTTGTTTTTTTGTCTTAGATTTAAAATTAGACTAAAAATTGTTTCACCGAATGCAAAATGTTACCAGGCTGTTTTCTGGAACAATATTTGCTTTTTATAATAACAACAATTATACTTGACTATGAGGCCTTTATTACTTAACCATGACTATTTGTAAAAAGTTTGTTAGGGGGCAGCTGGGTAGCTCAGTGGATTGAGAGCCAGACCTAGAGACCAGAGGTCCTAGGTTCAAATCTGGCCTCAGACACTTCCCAGCTGTGTGACCCTGGGCAAGTCACTTGACACCCATTGCCTAGTCTTTACTACTCTTCTGCCTTGTAGCCAATACACAGTATTGACTCCAAGATGGAAGGTAAGGGTTAAAAAAAAGTTTGATAAATCTTATTCTTATGGAGGAATATAGGAATGTAAATTCATTATTCATATGGAATTCACTACTTTTTGGTAAATATTAAATCGGTACTAGTAGTTGTCATTTGTGGGGGTATTGAGCACATTTTGGTTTGTTCCAGTAGCCGGATCGAGCTGGGAGACGTGACACCACACAATATTAAGCAGCTGAAGAGGTTAAACCAGGTCATCTTTCCAGTCAGCTACAATGACAAGTTCTACAAGGATGTGCTGGAGGTTGGCGAACTAGCAAAACTTGGTATGAAGCATATGTTTTGTTGATGTTTTTTACATTGAAATCTTAGAATGTGCACTTTGATACAAAATAGAATCCATTGTATTTAAGTTTGACAAAGATTCACTTTGGTAACAACTAAGAGGTGCAGCGTTGTTTAGTAGGTAATGAGAACCTTGGAATTAGGAAGAATCCTTGTGTTTACCAAATGTGTCATCATGGACATGTCAGTCATTCACACAGAAATTCCCTACAATAGGAGGAAATCATGGGTTCTAACCAAGAAAATCAAATCTCTACTGATATGGAAGGGGTTAATGAAGATTTGCTTATTGTATCTGTTGAGCTTCAAACCTTCTTTGTATCCTTTCTTGCAGCTTATTTCAATGATATTGCAGTGGGTGCAGTATGCTGTAGAGTGGATCATTCACAGAATCAGAAGAGACTTTACATCATGACACTAGGATGTCTGGCACCTTACCGAAGGCTAGGAATAGGTAATATATAGATATTTTTTCATTCTTCTGAAAGATACTTGAACAGAATTGCCTTCTTTTGGCTATCTCGTCTTGGTATGGGGGTACAATGGTATTTGCAAATATATTTTTTCTCCCCCTCTAGACAAATTATCAAACAGAATGCTGACCTGTGTTGTAGTCCAGAGTGAAATATAACCAGTATTGTTAACATAAAACTTTTAAGGTTTAATATTTTGTATTATGCTCTTAAAATTCACATTCATAGGATCTCATTTTGAAATCATTGCTTTAATTGGTCAGGTGGTGGTTATGAATTTCATTCATTCTTAGTGGAAACTTTGCTATTGGAGAATGGCTATAACACCTCAGACATCAGTTAGGCTTATGCTACTTTTTTCTCCTTTTTCTTTTTTTGTGTGATTTCTCCATTAGGAAGGAGTGTACCAGTTCTTTAATATACTTAGTCCCCCTGGACATAAATCTAAGATCCTGAAATAGAAATGTCTGTGGCATTTTTCTTATTAAATGTAGGTGTTTATCTTATCAGTTTTATTAGAAGATGTTTTTATACCTGTATTGTAGAAAAACTGGGTAGCCATTATTGAGTTCTTGGACTCAAGTTTAAATACGGTTCAGGGTTTGGGGAATTATTAGCTAAAATGTGATTAATTTTAATTAACGTCAAGATTGGAACTCAAATCTGTGAACTCTTAAAATCTGTTTGCAGTAACTATTAGTCTCACTTCCATTTACCCAAAGTGAAAATGTTTGCTGTGTATTGGAGGAGAGTACAGGGGTTAAAATTGTGATTTTTGTTATAATAGATTTTAAATTGTATTTTGCTTATTTACAGGAACTAAAATGTTGAATCATGTCTTAAACATCTGTGAAAAAGATGGCACTTTTGACAACATCTATCTGTAAGTAAACTACTAATGTATCCTTGTTTAAAGAACTACTACCATGTTGGAAATAGTAGTTTAGTATTTATGTAATAACTTTTCGTATCTCAAAAGTTCTCTTACATCTGTTATCTTATTATTCCTGTTTAATAGATGAGAGAACTGAGACAATGGAAAAGTTCCTTAATAGGCCGTGTTGGAGTTTCGTGTGTGTGTGTGTGTGTGTGTGTGTGTGTGTGTGTGTGTGTGTGTGTACACGTTTCATTCAAGATTGCCAATGACCTTGAAATATTAATGATCGAAAAGATTTGGGGATATTTAGGTAGTAAGAATAAATATTTGAGCTTGAGGACTCAGTTTACTTCTTTTTCCAGCTTCCAATGTTCTTCCTCTAATGAAGTTACATTATTGGATTGTAGTCTTTGTGAACCACTAGTTCTGCTCTTTTCCATGGCTGAACTTTAAAAAACAATTGTATTGGTACTTTTGAAAGAAAATAATACTATTACTTCTTAGTACCCTTCCTTTGTTAATGAATTAGTTTTTTTATATTGCCTTTTTTTTCCCCAGAATATATTACTCTACCATCCCCTACAAGGCATTTCTTATAAAAAATGTTTTTAAAAGGCAGCCTTTTTGAAGACTAAATTACAAGCAGTTTAGGCAAAACTAAGCAAAATATTTGCCAAATCTGGTATTGTATACAGTGTCCTACACTTAAAAGTTCGTAGCCTCTGCAAAGAAGGGAGAGATGTATATTTTGTTTTTTCTTTGCACATATATTGTTGTTACTATATATATTGTTTTCCTGGTTCTGCTTAATGTTACTACATCAGCTTATATAAATTCATCCCAGAATCCTGAATTTATTATCATTTCTTATAATTTAGTAGTATTCCATTACATTTCTGTACTATTTAATGATCCCTCTGCCATTTGGGTAGCTTTTGTTTCTAGTTGGTACTACAAAAGACACTGCTATGGATATTTTGCTGCCCATTGCATGTCCTTTTCTCCTTTTTTGACCTCCTTAGGTTATATGCCTAGCAGTGAGAACTCTGGGACATTATGCAGACTTTTTTGCCATAATTCCAAAATGCTTTCCACTATGGTTGGTCAAATCTACAGCTCCACTAATACCCTGTTGTAGATTAGTATTCTGTTGTACTCAGTGCCAACGTTGAATTCTCGGCCCCCTTCTTAATCTGAAATTTTCTCTAGGGTTGACTGCAGAATAGAGAGGTTATGTTGCACCTGTGATGGTGGTAAGTGCAGATTCACCATTATTCTTACTAAAACATGTAAAGTGATGTCTTAGTAATGGTGAGTTATTTGCAAGATTATGGTTACATGCCAGTTTTTGTTTTTACCTATTTGACTTTGAGACGTTTTTATAGATATCTGTGGGCTAGCAGATAGTACTTACTGTTCATGGAATCTGTGTCTGTGGGTGTTTTTCATGATATCTTTTTCTTCTTCAGGCATGTCCAGATCAGCAATGAGTCAGCAATTGACTTCTACAGGAAATTTGGCTTTGAGATCATTGAGACGAAGAAAAACTATTACAAGAGGATAGAGCCAGCGGATGCTCATGTGCTGCAGAAAAACCTCAAAGTTCCTTCTCTTGGCCAGAATGCAGATGTGCAAAAGACCGACAACTGAACAAATTAGGAATGAACTTTCTTGCACTTGCTTGTCGCCAAATAAAAGAGAGGCCCTTTGATTTCTCTCCCCTCCCCCTTTTAGAAGCTTTTTTTCCCCCTCTTCCTTAACCATATTTCTCTTCCTCTCCTTTGCTCCCGTCCCTCCAAAATTTTAATACTTCTTCCAAGGACTGTAAAATTAATCATGTTTGGGTTTTTTGTTTGTTCTTTTTATTTTTATTTTTTTTGTGAGGGTGGGGTGGGGTAAAGGGTGGAAGAGGTGTCTTATCTCTTTAGTTTTACAGTTGGAGGGGATAGGTGGTCCTAAAAAAATTGGATGTCATAATTTCAGATTTACTTTTGAGTGATTTATGTCCTGCTTTCACATTGAAGGGCAGATATTAACAAATTGTTTGTGTATTCTCTTTTCTCCTCCACCCCCCAAAAAATAGCAATATCTTGTCCTCTAATTCACAGACAAGTTTTGTGTGTTTGTGGTGTTTGGGATTTAAAAAAAATCTGTGGGATACTTAAATCCCCTGAAACATTGCCTTGCACTCCACCTTTCAACCCTTCTGAGATATTTCTCAGGAGTTTGGAGCATTGTTAACCCTGTAAGAAATATTAAGCTTGATCTCTTTTTTTTTTTTTTTTTTTTAAGCAAACTATTTCCCCCTGATCCTTGAAAGGGGGTGAAAAGTGTTATGTCCTTTTGGTCTCAGTATTTTTGAGTTAAGCTTCTCTGCTTTTGCTGATGAGTGGACCAGTTGTCTTGCAGGCTTATCTTACCTGCTGCTGATTGTTAATAGTGGTATTATTTTGGTGTGTGTGGGCTGGTAAGATGTTAATGAGATCCTTACATCCCAGCTAGTGCTATGTTCCTTTATTGATCTGAAAGGTTTGGTGTGTCTTAACTTACTCCTGTTTTCTGCAAACACCTTGTCTGCTTTTGGAATTCTTAATAGTGGTCAGTCCCAGCCTTGCGAGTGGACACCCTTATATAAATCAATCCTCCTAAATTAATCTGGATGCAGGTACTTGGGCTTTTAAGGAGACTGCTTATCTTTGTATTCAAAGCATCTGAAGTGAGGCTTAGATGGGCTTATGCATGATGATTTGTGCATTTGTCAGCTGGTGCCTGTCCCCCTTCCCCCACCCCCCCAATTCAGCTGATGCAGACTCCTAAACCTGTGGCCACTGGAATTTGAGGTACAGGGCAAAGAATGTGCACAAATTATTGTTCTGAGAATTATATCAAAGGGATCTTATGTTTCCCCATAACCTACCAAGAAACATCCCAAATTTGCTTACACCATGTGCCTGCCTTGTTTTTGTTACGGGACATTAGGAAATGGAGGTGTTAAACATGTTTCTACTCTTGAAAATTGTTCTCCCAGAAGGTGTTAAATAATGCAAATGTCACTGTGACTGCCTCTGCCCACTGAACTAGATTTATGCCATATCATTTTATGGTGTGTAAAAAGAGGGAATTGACTGGTTGACTAATACATTATTTCTGTTCTAACCAAGAGCTCTAGGAAAGAAGTCCTTAAAAGTTAGAAATGCACATGATTTCATGCTTCCCTCTCATGATCCTACCCCTTATATATTTTAATTTTAGAGTTGCCAATGTTGATGCCTAATAATGCAAATGTTATTTAGACTCTTGGAGATATAATACATAGGATTTGAACTGTCTGTCCTTTGTTTTTAAGGATGCAGTTGAATTATATTTTTGTCCTTTTATGTAAAGTTTTTACACATTTGAAGATGTGACAAGATTCTGCAGGTCCTTTGTCACACATTTCATAGCCATCTTACTTTTCAAGAGAGACTGTATGAAATCATAACTTTCTTCATCTAGGATCATCTTGGGTGCCATAATAAAATGCTACCAAAAAGGGAGGTCCTTAATGAGTGTAGTGATTCTAGCCATTGACCACATTGGATATCTACAAATTGATTCCTGATCCACAGGCTGCAGCAATTTAAAGTGAAGCTGTGCATAGAAGAGGCCCTAATTTTCATATGTACTTGAAATTCAGATTATGATTACTAAGAAAACAGAATGTTTTGAGTTTTTGGAAAAAAAGACATCTAGAAGGGAGAATTTCAGGTTTTTTTGTAAGCTTCCAGAATTTGGTATAGTTTGTAATGTGTATGTGGCTAATCTGAGATCACTTCCCATTTCTAAAACCATTTATAATTAGCCACCATTATTTGTATGAGCCCCTAAAAGTGGTTATTGAAAACCTGTATCAAAGAGTAGCTGTCTCACTGTGAATCACAAGTACATATTATATAAGGGGGAAGAAAAAAAAAACCAATATAGGTAAGTAATCTCTTGTAGGGACACATTGTTTGTGGTCTCCATCCCCTGGCCCTCTTCTTTCAACAGAAAGTTTCATCTGAAATCTCTTACAGAAAACTTTGAGGGAAAGTAATGTTTGTGGGACTGGTCTTGATATCAAAATTGCCCCCTGAGGAAGAAGGGAATATGAGAGCAAAAAGAAAGTGAAAAATGGTTCTTGTATCTCAGTGAAGTCAACAGGAAAGTGAAATACAGTGTCCAGGATAGAATAGTTATTTGGGCATGTACTAAAGTTTTGTTACCTCTAGTGTTTTAGGAAAGGAGGAATCTCATTAATTTTGGAAAACCACAAGAGAAAACATCCATTAGTGCTACACCAGTTGAAAATATAGATAGGATCATAATCAACAAAGTTTCCAGGGGGAAAGAGCATGCAAAGAAAATCTATGCAAATAATATTTATCCAGATAGAGGTTGTCTGTGGGGAAGGTTCTCAAAAATTTCCCAGCAGTTTGGTCACCAGTTGAAACATTGAAGAATATGTTGTCCATACACAGAAATACCAGGAAACTGTGCTGCAGGGCAGTGGGAAAGAAAAGCTCCCTCATTTTTGGGGAGGGAATAACTTTTTAAAAATACTTAAGTGGCTGAGTTTACTTGGTGCAGTTAAGGATTAAAACCTGTCAATTTTAACATGACATTGCTGTTACATCTGAAATAAACTTAAGTGATGTTTTGTTCTGGTAGTGCCCTGTGGTGTCTGGTAAACTAAACTGAAAATCTTCCACTATACAATCTGGGCCCATTCAGTGTTTTTGTAACCAGTTTCCTGACTTTGTTATTCCTTTAAAATTTCAACTATAGAAACTATTCATTTTAAATGAACCAGGTTTGATTGTGAACTCATAATTGAGATTTATTTTTACAATATTTATATATGTATGTACATATATAAAACTTTAATGTTGGGTGGGAGTGACAACAAATGGAAACATTTAGATAAACATTAAACTATGTACAAACATTGCTACATAATTTTTTTTTTTTTAATCAAGAATGTTTTTGGTGATTTCCCCCTTCAGAGCTCAAACCACAAAATTTAGGTAGGTCAGAATAAATCTACTCTGAGGCATGTTTTGCTATACATGACTTCTCTCCTTTTCAACTATGCCACTTTTTATTTTTCATTTTTAAAACTCTTACCTTCTGTCTTCGAATAGACACTAAGTATCTAGTTCTAAGGTAGAAGAGCAGTAAGGATTACGCAATGAGGATTAAGTGATTTGCCTAGGGTCGTATCTGAGGTAAAATTTGAACCCAGGACCTCCCTTCAGACCTGCTTATGTCCCCTAAGCCACCTCTAGCTGCCCCCATGTGCCACTTTTTTTTTTTTTTAAACCCTTACCTTCCATCTTGGAGTCAATACTGTGTATTGGCTCCAAGGCAGAAGAATGGTAAGGGTAGGCAACTGGGGTCAAGTGACTTGCCTAGGGTCACACAGCTGGGAAGTGCCTGAGGCCAGATTTGAACCTAGGACCTCCCATCTGTAGGCCTGATTCTCAATCCACTGAGCTACCCAGCTGCTCCCTCCGTGCGCCATTTTTAAGTGTGCATGTCATGCAGTTCCAGTGAACGAAACAATTTAAGCATGTTGTCTTAAAGTTTTATTCTATTCTAAAAAGTATTTGGCCATTTTTAGGTGGACCCCTTGCCTAATACTTGCTGTGCCTTTGAACTGCAAATCTAACTGAATTCAAATTAGTCATGCTTTGAATATAAATGAATCTTGAAAATATTCAGGTTAGGGGGGAGAAAGGGAAATTCATGCACTATCATGAGTGTCAATGTTTTCATTATGTGGAATTTCAAACCTTAGATGACAAGCAAAAAAAACAAACCTCAATGTTATTCTTTTAAAAAGTCAAAAAAGGTACTCTTAGGTCTATCAAAACTTCGGTTTTATTCCATACTTAAAGCTGGGCCTCTCCTGGAATGAATAAATGTGAAGATGTCATTTTTCTTGCTGCTTTAAAGATACTTAACAATACCTAATTTCAAAAGCACAGTCCCTCCTACTTAGTTTTGGGAGAATCTTATAACCTAGTGTAATATTGAAGTCATTCTGTAGAGGCTCTTGGCAGGTTAATTGCTGTGTTTTTAAAAAGGAGCTCTCAGTATAATTTGTTAAATGTCTACTGTGTCATAGGCGTTAGTAGGGACACAAAGACAAAAGCCAGCCCTTGCTCTCAAATAGCTCACTAGGAAATCCTCATAGGAGATAAATAACAGATCAATCGACTTGCTATCCCAATTTTTAACCTGGGAAATACTTATTTTAAATAACCTTGGTCTTTTTTAACTTGGTTATGGACAAACTTCTTCAGGTGATTTTTGGGACTTGTTTTGCAGAAATTTTGTAGGGTAACATGTTAATTTGGTAACTCTTAAAAACCAGTAAAAACTTCATCTAATTTTACCATAGTGGAGATTGGTATTTTAATTTCATTTAGGGATTTGCATTCAGTTCCCTCATATAAGAGCACTATGTAAATTGAGCTTTTTTTGTTTTAAACCCATGTCGTCTGTCCAGACAAGGTATTGATTTTAAGGCAGAGGAATGGTAAGGTCTAGACCAGTGATGGGCAAACTACAGTACGGGGGTCAGATGTGGCCCCCTGAAATGTTCTATCCTGCTACTCAACATTCCTAATCTGACAAATACAATGAGTAGGATGCAATACAATGAAACTTTGAAAGAATTGCCTTAGAAGCAGACTGACAGATGAGCATTTCCTTTCCTTTGGCCCCCTCTTTAAAAAGTTTGCCCATCACTGGTCTAGGCAATAGGGTTAGGTATTTACCTAGGGTCACACAGCTGAGACGAATGTGGAGGCCAGATTTGAAACCAGGTCCTTCAGACCCCTAGCCTGCCACTATCCAATGTGCTGCCTAGCTGCTCCTTGAGGTATTTCAAGAATGTTTGGATGTCTGAGCTGGGCTGTAAGGTAGTAAATATAAGAAGTTGGCTCAGGGATATAGTGCATTCTCAGGGACAAGACATTTATCGTTTTAAGTCCTTTAACAAGTAGGTAGAAAGTTGGGTTTTTATTCACAGAATTTGGATTAGGTACTTAAATCCCATATTGCTGACACTTCATTTCCTAGATCTGTGCCTACATTTAACTTTCACTTTCAGGTTTACTAAGCAAGATCTGAACTTAATATTAATTTTGTACCACAAGAGAATGTAAAATACCAATTAGTGTCTTCCTAAACCCAGAAGAAAACTGCAGGTTCAGCTCTCATAATAGCCATGTCTTAGGTTTCCTAATATAAATTTGTGCTTTTTTCAGACCAGTGGTCCCCCCCCCCCTTTAAAGAACATGTAAAATAAGTATGGTCATTAAAATATAAATGGATCTGGCAGGGGTCCTGGAGGTAATCAAAATGTAGGAAGTGATCTGAGATCAGTCTAGACCTGACAATGGATTTTATATTGTCTAAAAGAGCTGTGACTTGCCTATGGCCACACAGCAAGTAAGAGGCAGGTTTTTTTTTTCTGGTTTTTAATCCAGCAAGTTTAGCTTGATAAATTGTCACTTTTATGATTCTGTGAAATACCAATGTAGCCATGTAAAAAATAATGGACAGTGTAAAACAGCGAGAGGTTAAGAGGAAGCTATTGGGGTACTGAGGAATAAGACATAATTGACCAAAAGTATGACCAATTTGTCACTCAGTATCTGAATCTGGCAAAGACAGTTAAAAAGGATTGCTTATGCTTTTTTATCCTGTTTGTGGCTGTGGCTTAAAATGATTATGCTTTTAAGTCTAAAACATCTGGCTATGACTATATTAAAGACTGACATGCTAGGAAAATCTGATTCACAAAATTTGTTTGAAAACATTGCCTCTTTGAAATGTGTGTCTTATACAAACAAAATTCACTTGAAGTTCTGTAGTGACTGAAGTGATTCTTACTCTCGAGTGATTTAGGAGTACAGAATGAATTGAAAACAAGCTGTTGGTACTGAAAACCCTCAAGTATCAGGTGATGGGGACCATAAATCACATTTTGATGGAAACTTAATTGTTAGGCTTAGGACACTTGAACACAGGATGAAATGTTTGCCAGTATGCTTAATCTTGAGTTGTGACTAGTCTTCAACTTTTTTTTTGAAAACCCATATCTTCTGTCTTAAGTGGGTAAGATGGTAAGACGACTGGGGTTGAGAAATTTGTAAAGGGTTACACAGCTAGGAAATGTCTGAGGTTAGATTTGAACATAGGACCTCTTCTCCAGGCCTGGCTCTATCTATTGAGCCACTACCTGCCCCTGGGCTTAGTTTTAGAATATTTTAATAATAGCAAAAATCTTCAATGTTCAAAAGTAATTTGAATATTATCACATGGGGGATGGTAGAGATTGCACTTTATTCCCAAAGTAGGGTTGAAACCTAAAGAAACTGAAGATTATATATATATATATATGCAGTTGAAAACCATGGCTATAACTCCCAATTCTTCGTTTTTGATCCTTCAGTTATTTGGTACATAACACCACAAATTAAGGCTTTGAACTGATCTCTTTCTGAGTCTATAAATCTATAAACCCCAAGAGTATAAAACTAGCAAAAACACTCCCAAATCTCAGTTAATTGCTGATTTTAAACAACAGTTGTTGACCCCCCTGGAATTCTGGGTGAGGCTATCCCTGTACCTTTGCAGGGATTCCATGCTTTGCATCTGCACACAACACAGTTGAACATAATGATTTCCACAGGATCTCTTCGATCCTATTGTAGAATTTAATCCACAATACACTAAATTCAGCTTGCTAGCAATTTGCTAAGGTAACCTGTGATGAAGCTATAAGGAAGGAGCATATTATATAAACATACATATATATGTACATAAAATGTTTTGAATATGCCAAGAACATAATTTGGCATTGAAAATTAGGTGATTTTCATTATTGTTCAGTTATGTCCAACTTCACGTCCCTTGCAAAGTGCCCAATATGTCCACAAACATAACAAGATTGTTGCCTCTGATTCCTCATATTTGCATTGCCACTGATCATATTATTCCTCTTCTCTGCTGCCCTTAATGCTGCCACTGCCTTAATCTCATTTATCTCCTTTTCATTAGCTCGAGAATTTGCCTTCCTTAACTGCTTTCTAAGGCTTTCAATGATGGTATCTACCATCAATCAACCCCAGGTGGGACCTGAAGGGATACCATCCATTGACTTGAAGGATCCTGCCTGGGCACTGTTATGAATGAGGGAGGTGTTACATCATCTAGCTAGGTGGCAAGCCTCGTTGATCTTGCACAAGCCACATATCTGGACTCCACTGCTGTCACACAATTTCCAGTAGTAGTATTCAGTTTACCCTCTCCCTCTCCATCTGCCCATTTATTATAATATGGAGTTTTCTTGGCAAAGATACTGGAGTGGTTTGCCATTTCATTCTTGAGTAGATGGGTAAACGGGTTAAACGACTTGCCCAGGATCACACAGCTAGTGCATGGGGTCAACTAGTTTCCTTCAAGACAGACAAGTGACTTGCCCAAGGGCACAAAGCAGCAAGTGAGTGTCTGAAGTGACATTTGAACTGGTTTTCCTGACTCCAGGACCAGTGCTCTATCCACTGAGCCATCCAACTGCCATATTTTTACTTTTTTTTTTTTTAAACCCTTACCTTCTGCCTTAGAATCCTTACTGTGTATTGGTTCCAAGGCAGAAGAGAGGCAAGGGCTAGGGAACTGGGGTTAAGTGACTTGCCCAGGGTACAGCTAGGAAGAGGCCAGATTTTAACCCAGGACCTCCTGATTCTAGGCCTGGCTTTATCCATGGAAACCTCTAGTTGCTTCCTGCCCCTCACCCCCCCATTTTCAGTACTGTTCATCAAAGTGATGGATCTCTTTCTAAGAACTGATAGCATATCTGTTACTTTTGATTTTTAATTAACATCACTATGAAGTCAACTTAATAGGCATTCCTTAAGTGCTTACTGTATCCAAGCACTGTTGGGCACAGACACTACTTCCTAACCCTGAGAAAACAGATTCACAGCAATGGATGTTAAAAGTGGATTAGAGGCTGACTTGCTCATGATGGATCCTACAACAAAACCTCAACTAAAGAACATTGCTTGACTCCAATGTCATATGTTTCTGTCACAACCTGCCATTCTCTTAAATTTTTTTCTTTAGATCACTATAGTGTTAATGTTGAATTGTATAATTCAATGTTACTTAAGCCCTAGATAGCTTCTGTGTAAGTTGGAATATTATTTGAAGCAGTGAGTTACCTAATATTAAATTACCTTTAAATGTTGTGAATCGTGAGGGGTGGTCTGGCTGGTGCTGGGCCTCCTACACTAGGACTAATAGCTATGCTGGTTATGTGGAGCCCTAGGAAGGAGCTGTGGAGAGGATGATCCTATAACTTACCTCTTCAGAGTAAAAAGGAAACAAAGACTCTTAGATGTGAAAAGAATTATTAAAGAATTTTACTTTACTTCATTTTAAGAGACAAACTGGCCCAGAGAAGTGGAGACATGACTGAGGCCTCACAGCTGGGGTTAGCTGAGAATTAGGACTAGCACTGTTATATTGAAACTCTGGGAGCTGGGAGTCTCACTGTTGATTGACAGGTGAAGACCGATGGACATCAGAATGTTTCCAGAGGCCATGAGGACAGGGGAGAAAGCAGTTGGCCAGGGGGTTATAAATACCCTGGCAGCCCTGGGTTTTGGGTCCTTTCATTTCCCTTGAACCTGAGATCTGTGGACTCTGGTCTATTGGGATTTGTGACTTGCTTGGTTCAACCTTGCAAGAACTCTTGTCTTGTACCTGATTAACATTGCCAACCTGTACCCAGACCATCAATCTTCTTATTCTACTGTCCTCTAGATATTTAGGAAATCAATCATCTGTAGCTATCTAGGTCTCCCAGGGCCCAGGAAAGATCCGGGAAGTGGGCAGGAGAAGAAGTGGGTGGAAAGGGGTGGTACCTGAAAGCTGTATAGGCATAACATCTGGCAAGAAGAAGAAGCTGAAAGACATCAAACAGCAGCTTGCTTGCTCTGGTTTGGCTGTGGCCAGGCTGAGCCAGAGAAGCTAAACAAGCCAGAATCACTCACCTGCCTACAGCTCTGAAGGATTACTATTATCAACATTAGTTTAGGGTTTCCCAATTCCTCTTCCTATTTCCTAATATTCCTTCTTTGCTAGAAATATAGATAAAGCTATTCAAGTACCTTCCTGGAGTGGATGTGTCATCACTTCTCTGGGAAGGGAGCAATGCAGTCAGATAAACGTGTCCAAGGCTAATAGAGCCCAATAACCATCATTAATCAACCCCAGGAGGGATCTGAAGGGATACCATCTACTGACCTGAAGGATCCTGCCTGGGCACTGTTATAAAGGAGGGAGGTGGTACAACTAGCTAGGTGGCAAGACTCAGGTGATCTTGCTCTATCCACATACCTGAACTATCACTGCTGTCACCCAATTAGCAGTGGTAGTAGTCAGTCTACCCCTCTCTCTATCAGCCCATTTATTTTATAACAGGATCCAGGTGCCTGCAATAATGATCGGGGCACTGTAAAAACCTGGCTTCCCCATCTGTTATGCGAAGTAAGATTTTACAGGTGTGCAGTAATTTTTTTTAAAAAAGCTTTTAAAAATTGGCAATCTACATAATGTATAGTCTGTATTGTGAACCTGAAAAGCCACATTGGTGAATAAAGAACTAGCCTTACGTCCTGGAAGACAAGGTTTTAAGGTCCACCCTAAAGGTATCCTGGCTGACTTTGGGCAAGTCACCTGCATTGGGAGAGGCGTTTTCCTTGACCAATGAAATCCGTAGTAATAGTTCCTATTTCTACAATGAATGTAGTTGTAAGAAGAGGATACTAAAGGCACTGCTATTCACAGATTGTCTTGCAGGAAATACTTTGGAAACCTCAACACTTTACAAAAGCAAATTGTAGCTTCCTCGTTCCCCAATACTTGAATAAAGCACTTCATGTCTCTTATCTCATTTCAACTTAAAGACCTTTGAGATTTAGCACTCAATTATGTATTAATACTGAAACTGAGGTGAAGTGACTGTCACAGAGTCACACAGGATAAGGACTCTTACCCTTGACTCAAGTTGAACATTCTGGTAGGAGAGCACTAATAGAAGCTGATCCTCTGCTAATACTGGGTACTATGTTAAACAATAGCTCAAAGCGTTTTTTTTTTGTTTTTTTTTTTTTTTAACAGACCTGGGATTTTATTGGTTAAAGGAATCTATCACTATATTCAAATTCTGGCTGTGAAACACATCTTTGTGGCAAGTAACTTCACTTACCTGGTTCCTCATTTATTTAGAAGGAAAAAGGCAATTGGTTTTAATGACCTTTGAGGTCCCTTCCTCTTTAAATTAGTGATTATATGTAGAATAATTTCAAAGGAATGGCAGACTGCCTATGCCAATGCATTAAAGCTGGGAAAGGGATAAGATAAGACCAAGATCATTAGACTGAAGCAGTGAGAACGAGAATACAGCTAGAAAGGTATATTTCAACTAAAGTGCAATGGACCTTTGACACTGGATATAAAAGACTTTTCCCCTGAACAAGTGGGAGCCGTGGATTAATACTCTTGGAACAATGTGAAAGATAGTTGGGAAGGGTGAGAGATTCAACTGGGAAACACTAGTTAGAAGACAATTACAGCAGAACAGGGCAAAAGGTGACTTCAATGGGTTAAGAGGATGGAGTTTTTTTGTTTTTTTTTCATTCAATGAGCTTTTATTAAGCATATGCTATGTGCAATTGCTAATATTAGACAATGGAGATTCAGATGTAAAAAATGAAACATTTCTTGTCCTCAAGGAGTTAGATAGAATACCCATTTATCTGTAGGATAGAGGCTTTGAGGCTCACTCTCCCAACCTACAGTTGGACAAGATGGTTCATTCTGCAAAGAGGCTGGCTACTACACCCCTCTGGATTCAGGTGAAACCCTGATAGGTTAGAGGGAGGTGTCTAATACTGCCCACAATCCTCTGAGATGAGGTAAATTAGATGTAAAAATGTGTACAAGGCATGATTTTGGGTATGGAATGTAAGGATAATTACAATCCAGACATCCTCTTACAAGAAGAGGCAGGGGGAAGTGCATATATTTGTAATGCATTTTTTTTAGGTTTGTAAAGTATAGGATTTGCTTTTTTATTTGATATTAAGCATTGCAGTGATTTCCCCTTTACAGATGAGAAATTTGTAAAAAGACTGATAGGTTAGTGAGTTGGCTCTCTGGCTTAGCAAGCAGCAATTGGAGGTTCAAATCTTCAGTCATTTAACCCATATCTATTAAACCCTACAATATGCTAGGCTGTAGAACTACAAATACAAAGAACTGATCCCTACGGGCCATAAGGATGATAGTCTTCCTCTACCTATATGCTGCAATGATCCATCTATTCATATTCAATGAGTATTATCCATTGCTTAGCAATACAATAAACTACATATACGTATGGACAAGGGAGAGAGACTAAATCTGTGATTTTATTGGTTTAGAGAATTTCCAGGTGAAGAAACTCCCTCTCTCAATATTGGTTGACACTTCCCAAAATGGAATCATTGAAGGCTTCTCAGAGCAAGAGAGGTTAAGAAGTTCCTGCAAGGGAGCAGCTGGGTGGCTTAGTGAATTAAGAGTCAGGTCTAGAGACTGGAGGTCCTAGGTTCAAATATGACCTCAGACACTGCCTAGCTGAGTGACCCTGAGTAAGTCACCAAACCCCCATTGCCTAGCCCTTACTGCTTTATTGATTCCAAGATGGAAGGTAAGGGTAAAAAAAGTTCCTGCACGTTTTCTGT
Organism: Gracilinanus agilis; assembly: GCF_016433145.1. Taxonomy (NCBI): domain Eukaryota; kingdom Metazoa; phylum Chordata; class Mammalia; order Didelphimorphia; family Didelphidae; genus Gracilinanus; species Gracilinanus agilis. The sequence goes on from NC_058132.1 coordinate 353,699,338, forward strand.
AACTTAAAAGCTTTAGGAGACAGCTAGGTAGCAATGGATAAGCACAGGCCTGAGAGAACTAAATTGAAATCTGAACTCAGGCTTAATAGCTTATGTGACCTTGGGTAAGTTGCTTAACCCTGTTTGCCTCAGTTTACTCTCATCTGTAAAAAGGGCTGGAGAAGGTAATGATAAACTACTTCAGCATCCCTGCCAAGGAAAATTCAGAAGAGTTGGACCTGACTGAACAAAAATAAAGCTTTAGAGTAGCCTAAGGCTGTGAGAGATTAAGTGATTTGCCAAGGGTCACCTAGTCAATATGCTAGAGTCCAGACTTGAAGCTAGGTGTTCCAGATTCTAGGCCCTGAGAAACTATACATACACCTCTGCCCCCACTCAACCAACAATGCACCCTATGCTCACTGGTTATACTCACTGGATAGGCAGACAGATGGTTGTAGCTTCTGATATACACGTATATATGTGTGCATATATATAATACATATTCCAGTTTTTTAAAAGTTCGGCATGTCCGTTCTATGGGTGGCCTTGGTGCCAGCTCTGGCTGGGCAATTTTCTTGTGCCAGCTCTGGCTGGGGCAATTTTCTTGCTTCAGGACCCAGATAAGCTATCTCTGCTCCCCGCTATCCATCAAGTCTCGCAGGAGGCTCATTGTTCGAACTCCATTTCCGCGGCGATGCCTCCCCAGGACAATGACAGCGGCAGCAGTTGAATGCCAGCAGCAGCACCATCAAAAACAGAGATTTTCCCAGTAGTCTTTTCTTTTCCGGGCGGAGATGAAAGGTAGCAAACAGCCTCTGCCTTTAATCCTGACCAATTTCACAAAAACATTTCCCAACACCTCGTCCCTAACGGTAACTTCACCTTCACCTGCTCCCTGGTCCTCTAGGCCATTTTCATTACTGAATACATTACTATATTGTGCATAAGGGGATTTAAAAAGGCGGGGTGTGTGTGGGGGGTGGATAGAGGAAACCCGACAAGTTTCTTACACGACCTCCTTTGAGCGTCCCCTTTAAGGTATTTGGTCCCACCTCTTCCTCGTTGGCCCGCTGGGTCCGCTTCCTGCCAATCAACCTGTCTTTAGAATATTTCCTGTGTACTGCAACTCAACTTGAACGTCCCCGCCTCTTCGCCTCACTCATTGGGCCAGCCTGGGTCCGTTGACTCCTCAGCCTTCCCTCCACCTCCTCCTAAGGGTGTCTTAGCCTTCCATTGGCTGGTGTAGCTGACTCCCTGCCGGGGGGTTGGTGGACTTCGTGGCGGGGGCGGGAAGTCGGAACATCATGGTAGGCTCTGCGCGTGCCGAGCGGTTGCCGTGGGAGGGGGAGGGGGAAAGAGGGAGGGGGGAAGGGGGAGGGGG